>NC_089270.1:3636194-3958939 GCF_963930625.1 Muntiacus reevesi | reverse complement strand
ACTCCCAGTCCAGGGCTTTTCCCTCCACAAATTGCTGTTCATTTTAGCAGTTGTAGTTTAGAAGTCTGAATGTCTAGGAGTTTCCAATGTAACAGTGTAAATGATCCACCCACCCACCATCCATCCACCCATCAACCTAGTCACCTACCCAACCACCCACCCATCTATCCATACACCCACCCACCCACCCACCATCCATTCACCCATCTACCCATCCACCTACCCAACCACCCACCCATCTATCCATGTACCCACCTACCCACCCATCCACCCATCCATCCACACACCCATCCATCTATCCCTCCATCCATCCATCCATCCACCCACCCACCTACCCACACATCCACCCATCCATCCAATATGGAGTGAGAGCCTGCTGTATGCCCACCATGGTGCTGAACAGTGAGGCCAAGTGGAGAGCCAAAAGTGGCACAATCCCAGGCTCAGGGTGCCTCTGGTCTCTGAGTGGGGACCCCAGCCTCAGGGAAAGGCTTTTGCAAGAGCCATTTGGAAGAAGCATCCCATCTTCCTCTGCTAGCCTTGGTTAAGGCAGGAACACATTCCAAGGAAAACAGCAAGTTTTCCCTCAAACCATGATTTTCAACCAAAATTTTACTTGTGGAAAATTTTATTTTTGAAAAAATGCTAAGTGTAGAAAGTGTTTAAATTTAAAAAAACTCAGTTTCATATACAATAATTTTAAAGCACACATTTTGATTTCTACAGCAACACTTAAAGGTAGGAATACAGTGAGTTCCCTTTTAAAATGTTTATTGGAACGGAAGGCTTTGAAAACCCCTGCTCCACACCAACCTATCATCGTGAGGTCTTGGCCTTACACAGAGAGAGTGTTACAGAGCGCCACAGCACGCAAACGCTTGCCAAGTGCTTTTGGCTGCCTGTGTGATGCCAAGGAACCATATGGAAACTGAAAAATTCAGGAAAAATCTGGATGCCTTATCTACATGACAACAAATAATCAGATATTTGGAAACAAGAGATTTTGGACTAAATCTTATCATCCTCTGGGAATTACTAAAGATCAATGCAACCTCAGAGGGGTTGCTGGTTTTACCCTAGGGTTCTCTTTTCCTTTCTTCCCCCTGGGTGATCTCATTCAACAGTCATGCCCACATCTGCGTCTCAAGCCCTGAGACTTTGCCGATCACCATCTCCAAGGGTCTCTGGAGCATCCCTGCTGGCATGACGGGGACAAGTAGGGCTCACCAAATGTCCGCGTGCTGTGGGCAGGAGGAGGCCGTGACCCCAGGTTCTGGCCACTGGGGCGTGAGTGCTGGAGTGCCAGCCAGGTCCAGTTCCCACAAAACGTCCATGCAGTCCTCTCTCCTCTGCCGCAGTGACCCTGGAGGTCACCTGTTGCGACTAGAGGACTGCAGGATGGAGGAGGACCAGTCGACCTGCCTCAGACTTTGTGAATGAATGCGATGCACCTTTCCTGGGTTACCCCCCTGACATTGGGGTTAAACTTTGTTACTGCAGCCCAGCCTGGCCTCGCCTAACACCTCCAAGATGCCCCACAGACACCTTCTCCTTAAAATTTGTTCCCCGAGGAGGAACATGGCCCCCTCGTTCTCCCAAAGACCTCAGAGCCTCTTCGACTCCCCCATCCTTTTCATCTTGCACCATCCCAGGTTCCGGGGACCCAGCTCACCTCGTCCTCTCTACCGCTGCCCATGACTCTGCTCATGTCTCATTGTCACTCTCCTGGAGCAATGCCATGGCCCCCAGCTGGTCTCCTGTCTCCTTTCCAAGCTCCAGCTTTCAGAATCTGCCAGAAGCAGCTTTCCGAAACACAAATCTGACCATGCTGTTCCTTCTCTGAAAACCCTAGAAGGGTCTCTTTGATCTCAGGAGAAGCCCATTCTCTCCTCCAGTCTAAAGGGCGCGGCTCCATCCTAGGCAGTCAGCCTAACGTGCCCACCCCGCGCGGACCAGGCGCCTTCATTCCTTTGACCCCTGTCTGGGCTGCACCCTCTGTTTCACTCCAGCTGGGCCCCAACTCATTGCTCAAGACCTGCTCAAACGTATTTCTTCCTGACGCAGCCCCTCAGGCAGAATGAGTTCTTCCCTGCCTGTGTCTTCCTCGTGCTCAGCACATATTTCTGTAATAGCCCGTGTTCTCTGGGGTGTTCGTGCTGCTAAGTGGAAGTAAAGAACTACCAGGTCAGAAAGTCGGGGGAAAAACTGGATTCATCAAAGTCAAGCAGACTGTTCAACTGCAGGGCTTTTCTGTCCTTAATCCGCACACGTCGCACCTTAGAGTTGGGGTGTTTCCTAAGCCACGCACCCCACAGAAACACCCTTCTGGGCATCTCACAGACACTCATCTATCCACCCACAACCGATGACCATTCTCACCGAACACACGAGAAGACAGAGGTCCAGAGACGCTCAGTGACTCACCCACAGGGCACAGACCACGCTCAGCTCCCGGCTCGCTCCTCACCCCCGCTCTGAGCTCTTTTCCCCCGGCAAACGCCAGTTACGCCTCCACGAGGGGGCACTTTCAGAGGCGGGGCGCCCACGTGGCAGGCAGGCGTTGCCAGTGCATTCACAGCCACGTCTGAACTAGGACGGTGAGCACCCTTGTCCAGGCTGCCTGTCTCCAGCTGTGTGATCCAAGGCAGGTTGCTTAGCTCCTCTGGGCTTCTCTGCCTCTAAAATCAGAATAGCTGTGCACCGAAACACGGGCACACGGGAGGCAACTGGCATGTTTGGCTCCTTCTTGCAATTCCAATGGACCCTGGTGTGTGCTGGAGGTGGGGGTGTGTAGGGGGCACTTGCCTTCCGCCGCGGGTGAGGCTGGGGAGGAGGCGGGCCCCCCGAGGCCGGCTGTGTCCCCCCCCCTTTGCCCTCTGCCCTGCTTTTGTCTCCTCCTTCAGAGACATTCGCTGGGTTCCTACCGTGGCCCGGGGCTGTGCCAAGACTCTGGCCTCAGCGATTTGCCCCAAGGATGGTTTCTGTTTGGTCGAAGGTCTGTCACTCCTGAGTCCAGCTTTCCGCCCCTCCGCCCTGCCTGTGAGAGGGACCAAACTGGGCTCTGGCCCCAGGTGAGGGACCCCAGGCTTCTGGGCCCGTGGGAGCTACGTTCCCAGGCCTCCCCTGGTACCCACAGGAGATGGCTCGGTACTGCGGTGGTCCGAGGCCCCGAGGGCTCCCTCCCGAGTCACACCTCCACCCAGGAGGAGGGGGGGCTCCCTCCTGCGTCACACCTCCACCCGGTAGGAGAGGGGGCTCCCTCCTGGGGGGAGAGGGGGCGTCTGAGACAGCTCTCTTCCTGAACTGGCCCGCGCTGGTCTCTATCCCCGCTCTCTGTCCCCACAGGGCTCTGTGTGACAGGAGAGATGGAGAGAAAGCCTGGGGGCGGCAGGGCTCAGGAGTGGCCCAGGCTCAGGCCCCACGGCTGCACTTCCCCGCTGCACGGGGTGGGCCGGTCACTGTCCACGCCGGGAGTCTTGGTCTCACCAGGCGTCAGTGGAGCTGATGCCGGCCCCACCGGCTTGGGGGGAAGACAGAGGTGAAAGCCAAGGCAGAGGAGCCTGGCCTGGAAGGACCCCCCCACCCCCAGGCGCAGACCATGCCCCGGAGCTCATCGGCATGCGGGGAGGCTAGAGTGCACGGCCACCCCGTGCTGCTGGTGGAGACCTGGGCAAGCCCCCGCCTTGCTATGCTGCGCTGTAGCTTCTTCCGCTGTGACGAGGAGATGGTGTGGCGCTCCCCGCTGCCCCTCCTCCCCCAGGGGTAGGGTGGTGGAGGGCACGGAACCCTGCAAAGCGCCTGGGGCAGAGCTGGCGGGGGAGCGCTGGGAGCGCGTCTCCACGTCTCTGCCCCGGTGTCATGGACCTGTCTGTTGCCATCACTGGTGCTGACCTTCCCGAGGCTGCGTGCCGGCTCTGGTCACCGCCTGGCCCCCTGGAAACCACGATGGATGCTCCAGGACCAGGGACCTCTCTCCCCACCCGGCCCCGCCCTGCACACAGCCCCCTGAAGCTCTTCCTCTAAGGTCCCTGCATGGTTTTCCTCCAGCTCCTGCTCCACGCTGGTCCCTCTGCCAGGACCACGCTTCCCTGTCTCTCCACCAGCTCCTGTTTTTGCCTCCAATGATTTGCTCTGACCCCTTCCCTGTTCTCTCCCGGGGGCCTGGACTCAAGCCAGGCACACAGTAGGTGCTCAGCAAGCATTTGATGAGCAGGAGAGAAATGAACTGAGCTGTTCGCAGCACCTGCCATGCGGCGTCTGTGATTAAAGAGAGCCCTGCTGGCCGGAAGTGGCTGGCGGTCGCCCGCGCCCTGACCGGCCGGGGCTTCCTGCCTGGCTGGTCTATCATGCCAGGGGTTTGGGGTTTGGGGGCCCACAGCGTCAGCACTCTAGGCGTGGAAATTCCTGCCTCGAGCAGGAAGCAGCCACCACCACCACGGTTGCCCCCTTAACATGCCCCCAAGGGACCACCACCGCGTCCTCTGTCTCCCCTGCATCGGTCTTGCCGTGGGGCCCCGTCTTCCTCCTCCGTCTGGACATGCTTCCCTTCCATCTCGGGATCAGACTTCTCTCCTGACCAGCCGACCCCACTGTCGCCTCCGTCTCCCCTGACAACCCGGTAATGAGGTTGTAGCGCTGATCCTTCCCCTCAAAGCTGTCCCCTCTAACCCTATTGTTCACTGACAGTCATTAGGAGACTTGTCTGCAAGTCACGGCTGCCCCCCTGCCCTGGAGCAGGTACGGAATGTCTCAGGGTCCCTGGGGGCCGAGCGGGGTGGCTGAGGGAGTGGCCCGGGCACCCCTCTGTGGAGCCCAGCCCCCCACCAGCCTGTCTGGATGCTCGGCCTCCCTCTTACCGAGCCTCCCGGTGTCCCTGGTGAGGTTCTCCTGTGATTCCTTGACCGTTTCTGAGATGGACAGGCTGGGGAGCTGTATCTCTTGAGCTTTGCCATGATTGTAAAGATAAGTTAACATGTTGTCACTAAATTAAATTAAAATATAATATTAAAATATTATCAAAGAGACCTTTGATAATTAAAAAAAGCTTGAGATGTTTAATGAGCAGGTGGTCTGATTAAAAGCTGGAGAGAAAGCCTGGCGGGCTACTATCCACGGGGTTGCAAAGAGTCGGACACGACTAAGCAAGCATACAAGGATGCAAGGTGTGGGGTGGGCCCGGAAACCAGCATTTCTAACCAGTTACCATCAATGCTGATGCCACAGGTCCAGAGCTGACACATGGAGAGTGCTCGAGTCAGAGCTGCACTGGTCCCATTTTACAGGCGAAGCAAGTTTCTGAAACAGAGAGGTGAAGCTGGGCGATACTCAGGACGCCCAGTCGGTGCATGAGGACGTGGACCTTGGAACCCTTCAAGTAAATCACGGCCCCCTTGTTCGGAGATTGTTCGAGAGCTTGTTTGGAGGTTCTAGCAGGGGAGCACAGCTACCACAGCACAGGACTGACGGAAGACCGGTCCTCCTCCACTGGGGGAGGGCATCCTCTTCGACCGCACGTGGGGCGGTGAGGGAGGAAAGGAACGCTGCCTAGCCAGCCGGGTTGGCCGAATCCACCCTGGCGGTCAATGCGGTGACAGATGTCACAGCCTGATCGCTTCATGTTGAGGTTTGACAGAAATCAACAAAATTCTGTAAAGCAATTATCCTTCAATTAAAAAATAAATTAAGAAAAATTACTGCCCCCTGCGTGCTGTGACCGTCCTCACCTTTAAATTGGGGAGAACAGGACTGCCTTCATATGGACATCAGAGGTTCAGAGAACACTTCCATTCAAACAGTGCTCGTCCAGAGGAGGCGCCCCGCAAGGGGCACCGACCACATGTTACTGTTGTTACTATTACTGGGAGGAGGAGTCAAGGGCACGCCTCTGAGCAACGTCCCCCTGAACCTCGGAAGGTGGCTCCCTCCCTTTAGGCTCCAGACACTTCCCTGGGAGTGCCTGCTTCCCTGATGTCGCTCTCTGTTTAGCGGGCGCCTCCCCGGCCAGACTGTGAACTCCACCACCAGACTGTACATCTCCTCCTTCAGACTGTGCCTCCCCCATCAGACTGTGTGCCTCCCCCATCAGATTGAACTCCCCCATCAGACTGTGTGCCTCCCCCATCAGACTGTGCGCCTCCCCCATCAGACTGTGAACTCCACCATCAGACTGTGAACTCTACTACCAGACTGTGAACTCCCCCATCAGACTGTACATCTCCTCCATCAGACTGTGCCTCCCCCATCAGCCTGTGAACTCCCCCATCAGACTGTGACTCCACCACCAGACTGTGAACTCCACCCTCAGACTGTGAACTCCCCTTTCAGACTGTGCATCTCCTCCATCAGGCTGTGTGCCTCCCCCATCAGACTGTGAACTCCACCCTCAGACTGTGAGCCTCCCCCATCAGACTGTGAACTCCATCAGACTGTGTGCCTCCCCCATCAGACTGTGACTCCACCACCAGACTGTGAACTCCACCACCAGACTGTACATCTCCTCCACCAGACTGTGCCTCCCCCATCAGACTGTGCACTCCCCCATCAGACTGTGTGCCTCCCCCATCAGACTGTGTGCCTCCCCCATCAGATTGAACTCCACCATCAGACTGTGTGCCTCCCCCATCAGACTGTGAACTCCACCACCAGACTGTGAACTCCACCACCAGACTGTACATCTCCTCCACCAGACTGTGCCTCCCCCATCAGACTGTGCACTCCCCCATCAGACTGTGTGCCTCCCCCATCAGACTGTGTGCCTCCCCCATCAGATTGAACTCCACCATCAGACTGTGTGCCTCCCCCATCAGACTGTGAACTCCACCACCAGACTGTGAACTCCACCACCAGACTGTACATCTCCTCCACCAGACTGTGCCTCCCCCATCAGACTGTGCACTCCCCCATCAGACTGTGTGCCTCCCCCATCAGACTGTGTGCCTCCCCCATCAGATTGAACTCCACCATCAGACTGTGTGCCTCCCCCATCAGACTGTGAACTCCACCACCAGACTGTGAACTCCACCACCAGACTGTACATCTCCTCCATCAGACTGTGCCTCCCCCATCAGACTGTGAACTCCCCCATCAGGCTGTGTGCCTCCCCCATCAGACTGTGACTCCACCACCAGACTGTGAACTCCACCCTCAGACTGTGAACTCCCCTTTCAGACTGTGCATCTCCTCCATCAGGCTGTGTGCCTCCCCCATCAGACTGTGAACTCCACCCTCAGACTGTGAGCCTCCCCCATCAGACTGTGAACTCCATCAGACTGTGTGCCTCCCCCATCAGACTGTGACTCCACCACCAGACTGTGAACTCCACCACCAGACTGTACATCTCCTCCACCAGACTGTGCCTCCCCCATCAGACTGTGCACTCCCCCATCAGACTGTGTGCCTCCCCCATCAGATTGAACTCCACCATCAGACTGTGTGCCTCCCCCATCAGACTGTGAACTCCACCACCAGACTGTGAACTCCACCACCAGACTGTACATCTCCTCCACCAGACTGTGCCTCCCCCATCAGACTGTGCACTCCCCCATCAGACTGTGTGCCTCCCCCATCAGACTGTGTGCCTCCCCCATCAGATTGAACTCCACCATCAGACTGTGTGCCTCCCCCATCAGACTGTGAACTCCACCACCAGACTGTGAACTCCACCACCAGACTGTACATCTCCTCCATCAGACTGTGCCTCCCCCATCAGACTGTGAACTCCCCCATCAGACTGTGTGCCTCCCCCATCAGACTGTGTGCCTCCCCCATCAGATTGAACTCCACCATCAGACTGTGTGCCTCCCCCATCAGACTGTGAACTCCATCACCAGACTGTGAACTCCACCACCAGACTGTACATCTCCTCCATCAGACTGTGCCTCCCCCATCAGACTGTGAACTCCACCATCAGACTGTGCATCTCCTCCATCAGGCTGTGTGCCTCCCCCATCAGATTGAACTCCACCATCAGACTGTGAGCCTCCCCCATCAGACTGTGTGCCTCCCCCATCAGATTGAACTCCACCATCAGACTGTGTGCCTCCCCCATCAGACTGTGAACTCCACCACCAGACTGTGAACTCCACCACCAGACTGTACATCTCCTCCATCAGACTGTGCCTCCCCCATCAGACTGTGAACTCCACCATCAGACTGTGCACTCCCCCATCAGACTGTGTGCCTCCCCCATCAGATTGAACTCCACCATCAGACTGTGTGCCTCCCCCATCAGACTGTGAACTCCACCACCAGACTGTGAACTCCACCACCAGACTGTACATCTCCTCCATCAGACTGTATGCCTCCCCCATCAGATTGTGCACCTCCCCATCAGACTGTGCATCTCCTCTATCAGATTGTGCACCTCCCCCATCAGACTGTGAACCCCCCATGAGATTGTGCATCTCCCCCATCAGACTGTGAACTCTATGAGGCTGTGTGCCTCCGCCATCAGGCTGTGTGCCTCTTCCATCATACTGTGCACTCCCCCATCAGACTGTGAATTCCCCCAGGAGCAGGAGCAGGCCTGATTCAGTCCGGAGTCCAGTGGCTTGCATGGAGGTGAAGAAGTAGGATGCTGGGGCTGGTTTCCCAGTCTTAGGATCTTGCTGTTGTGAAGAGTGAGGTGTTATAAACCTGGAGAAGGTTTAATATTTATTCCATGCACCCAATACCAGGTGCTGGACCCCAGTGTCCACACGTTGCCTGGCTTTGCAACGCCTCTGTCAGCATTCACGCTCCAGCCGTCAGCCACCTTGGTGGGTGCCATAGACATGGCCTCTGTGGCCTCCTGAGATCCCTCTGCACCAGGGGTGTCAGACAGGAAGCCTGCATGAAGCTCTCCTTTGCTTTCTACACTTGCCTGTGTCTTTCTCTTGCAGCCATGTGTCCAAGTCCCTGACGTGGGTCACTAAGGAAGGTGAACACAGCAGGTGGGAGGCACCCAGAAGCTGGCTTCCCTCCACTCCTCCTCCTCCGTCTCTGCCCGCCCCTGTGCCCAGCTGCCCCGGCCTCTCTCAGGTCCCGGACAGTCCTGTCCTGAGGCCTTCTTGCACCTGTCCTTCCCCCGGCCAGAGTGATGCTATAAGAACGCCGCTGGCCTCGCTCCCCTGCTTGAAGCCCCCCGGAGCCTTTGCTGTGCTTTGTGAACACAGATCAAGCCTGGCACCTTCCCCCTCTGAGCGCTCAGCTGCTCTGGGACATGCTGGAGCTCATGGGCACCCCCCCCTGCTGGGACGGCTCTTCTTGTCAGGTCCATGCAGCTCCTTCCCCTCTTTGCTCAAAGCCACCTGGGCCCCAGCACCCCGTCATCACCATCCCACACCTGCCTTGGTTTCTCCCGGTTATGTAGCACTGTCTGGGTTTTCTCCCAGATCTGCCTGTCTGCACGAGGACAGACACTTCTCCCCAGAACAGGGATCTTGTCTTCCTCTCTCATCACTGGGTCCCCAGGCCCAGAAGTGTTTGTAAGCTGAGAAATCTGGGGGAAATAACGTCTCTGAGCTTTGGATTCAGATAAGGGATGAGTCAGGGCTTCCCAGGGGGTGTTAGTGGTAAAGAACCTGCTTGCCAATGCAGAAGACGTAAGAGATTTAGGTGTGATCCCTGGGTTGGGAAGATCCACTGGAGGAAGTCATGGCAACCCACTCTGGTATTCTGGCTGGAGAATCCCCATGGACAGAGGAGGCTGGTGGGCTACAGCCCGCGGAGTCGCACAGAGTCAGGCACGACTTTGGAACCGAGCTCACACGCACCCCCGCACCTCCCTTCAGCCCCGCACTGACCCCGTTCTCTTCTGCTCTGCCCCTGTGTTGGACAGATGTTCCTCCAGCTGTTGGCTCCCCCTGCTCTCCTGACCCTGGGCGTGAGCTGGAGAGTCAGACTCTGACAGATTAGGAATTTACATGGTGGAGGGGTGAGGGCATGCTCCGAGGTAGGAGATGGCAGTGTAGATATCTAGCCAGCCCCTTGCCCCCCACCCCAGCGCTGGGCACAGAGCAAGCCCAGTCTCTTACTGAGCATGAATTCTGGTTGAATCTGGGTGGGCATGCAGAAGAGAGGGTGCTGGGTGGTTGAGCTCTTTGGGGGCCAGCAGGAAGCCCCTCTGTCTATCTTTCCTGAATGTTCGAGGCTTTGCTGCTTTGCCCTGTTAGGCTCTCTCTGTGAGCATTCTCTCTCTCTCTTTCTGAAGCAGAGACCCATCTGGGAGGAGAGTTTGACAAGGGCACTGAGCCTGAGGATTTCTAATGCAGGGGCAACTGGGGAGGCGGATGGAGGCAGGGCGGCCCCTGGCCTGGCAGGGGATGCGGAGCTGACTCATACATTGAATTCTGCCTAAAGTAGGTTCATGACCTTGGGAGAGGGCTTCCACGCTCTGAGCCTCTCTCCCCACTCTGCGCAGTGGCCTGCCCGACTCGGAATGGGACCTTGCCCACACCCTCTCCTCATCCAGGTGTCTGTGCTTACGTCCAGGGCTGCCCCCTTGGTGGCCTCCGGGGTTGGACAAAAAGCCACTATCTGCAAGTCCCGAAGCCTCGGCCGCAGGCATGGCTGCAGGAATAGGTCGTCTGGAAGCTGCCTTAGGGTTTTCCAAGTACCCCCCTCCCCACCCCCAACTTCTAAAGGTCTCCTCCTCATCCTCAAGGTGCTGGGTTCGATTCCGACACACTGCTACTGCTTCAGAGGCCCCTGTAAGAGACTACCTTTCCACTTATGATCTGGCTTCATCCTGTCTCCCTGGGGCGATTTCGTCCATGATCGCGTCCACTTGGGGGTGGTCTGTCTCTGACAGCAGACTCGCAGCTGCTGAACCAGGCCCCCGGCTGTGTTCACGCGGTTATCCCCAGTGCCTGGCACTTGACTCTTCCAGAGTAGGTGATCAGTAAATGCAGGAAGAAAGGGCTGGCGGAAGGGCGGAGGGCAGCAGAGGGGGAGGAGGAGGGAAGGGGCAAGGCACGGACAGGAGGCCGCGGCCTGTGGCCCTGGGGGGTGGGGGCGCGCCCCAGGACCTCCTCCAGCCCCGGTTGCTGAGCGGCTGGCGCTCGCCCGGGCGGGCTGGGGCTGGCCGGCAGGTGGCGGTGCGCCCTCGGCTGCGTGGTGGCGGCGGCGGAGCGCCGAGTCCCCTCCTCCCGCCGGCGCCCTCCCCTCGCCGGCTCCTTTCTCTGCGCTCTTGCTCGCGCTCCCCAGCGCCCTCCGCTCTCCCGGCCGCGGTCTCTCTCGCCCGCGCCGCCCCGCCGCCGGCCCCGCCGCCGCCCCTCGGCGACCATGGCGCTCCGGGGATCCCCGCGCGCCCCGAAGGGCCCCGGCCCCGCCGCCCGAGCCCGGAGCCCAGGGGCGCCGCCACCGCCGCCGCCGCCGCGCTCGCCGCGCTCGCGGCCGCTCCTGCTGCTGCTGCTGTTGCTGGCCGCCTGCGGGGCGGCGGGGCGCTCTCCGGAGCCCGGGCGCCTGGGTCCCCGCGCCCGGCTGACCCGGGCGCCGCCGAACACGCGTGCTGGGCGCGCGCTGCCCGGCGGTGGTGCGGATCGGCAGGCGCGCGACGAGGAGCCCGGTACCCCGGGTCCCGGTCAGGCTCCGGGTCCCGGCGAGGACGGCGCCCCCGCCGCGGGCCAGGGGCGCTGGGCGCGGGCAGCGCCGATGGCCGGAGCGGCTTCGCGGGCGCAAGTCTCGCTCATCAGCACGTCGTTCGTGCTCAAGGGGGACGCGACGCACAATCAGGCGATGGTGCACTGGACGGGCGAGAACAGCAGTGTAAGTGACCTCCGCGCGCCCCCCGCGGGCCCTGACCCGGACACCTCTGAGTCCCCACTTCTGGACGACCCCGCGGTCACCCCGCTATTCTCGGAGACCTGGGGACGGGAGTTACCCCGGCGGCGCCCCTGCTGTCCCTGGGCCACTTGGGACGAGGTCTCCAGATGCGTGAGCACCCTGCCTCACCTCCGGGGACATTTCCACTGATTTCTGGGACCCTGAGCCGTCTGGGGGCGCCCCCACTGGCCTCCAGATCGCAGGTTGGGGGTGTCTCTGGAGGTTTTGGGACCCCGGCCACCTTGGGACGCCCCCAGGCCTTTTAAGATCACTCCCAACTCGGTGTTGCGCCTCGATCGCCTTCATGCTCCGCCGAGTCCGCCCAGCGCTGCTTTGGGATTTTTCTGGTTCCAGGACCCTCTCCACCCTGGTCTACCCGATACCCGCTGTTGGCACCTCCACGGGCTCCAGGACCTCCGCGGTCAGCCCGGCGTCCGGTTCTGGGGCCGCCCCTCTTCCCGTCCGGAGGACCCGCCGCCGGACGCACCTGGATGTGCGGGATCCGCTAACCCGGGGAGTTGGGCTCCGCGCGGCGCTCTGGCCAGCTCCCTGCGCTCCCCGCCCTCCCCCACCTTCGCAGCTACTTTGGCCTGGCTCCAGCTGGAAGTTGGACACCCTTGCCCAGCAAAGACACTTCGGTTAGGGTCCTCTGGCGCCTCCTTCCACCAGCCCTGTGGGTTGTACCCACTTCCTTTGGGTGGTGTGGCAGGGGTATGGGGCTAACCCTCAACTTCTTCCCCTGGGTGGGGTTGGAGGAGGGGAGAACAGCGAGCCTGCCCTCCCAGCTGGCTTTGCTCCCATCCCAGTAGATGGCCCAGGATCGCGCTGAGGTCCCCTCCTAGCAGCCCCAGATGGCACTAGTTTGGGGATAGGGAGTGGGAGTGGCCGGTTATGGGGAGACAGGTGGGCACCCCTCCTCACCCCCTTCCATCCCTGTCCGCTCATTACCAGGGGCTGCCCCCAACCCTTCTGCTTGACCACTGCTCCCCAAACTTCTGGAGAGGTGGCATAGGGCCAGGCCCTGCGTCCATCGGGAGTGGAGGGGTGGGGGCCCAGGCGTTCTTCGAGGCAGGGCAGGAGTGTAGCCTGCGCTGGGCAGTGATGTTCCTCAGCTCCTCTGTCTAGCCCCTGCGTGCTGGGCGCCCTGGGGTGGGAAATTCTGCCGGAGAAGGGATGGGGCGGGGGGGTGAGTCTGCTGGTGCAGGGGCGGCGCTGGCCGGGCCTGGTTGGCCCAGAGCTCAGTGCCCGGCTGGCCGCCCTCCCCAGCCAGCTTCTCCTGCCAACGCCAGGTCTCTGGTATCTGGTCATTTCTGCTGTCTCCAGTCAGACTGGGTGCCCTGGGGGTGGGGCGGGGCCGGGGCTCACTCCCTGGGCAGGGCTGGCCAGCAGGAGGCAGTCAGGGTCCTGAGGGGCCGTAAGGAGGGTAGCAGGCGCCCACCTCCTTGGAAGAGCCCTGGGCATCCAAGTGTTAGTCACTCAGTCTTATCCGACCCTTTGAGACCACATGGATTGTAGCCCACCAGGCTCCTCTGTCCATGGGACTCTCCAGGCAAGAACACTGGAGTGGGTTGCCATTTCCTCCTCCAGGGGATCTTCCTGGCCTAGAGACCAAACCTGGGTCTCCTGCATTGCAGACGGTTTCTTTACCATCTGAGCCACCAGGAAAGTTCCTGGACGTCCAAACCCGCACGCATCTGGAGAGAGGGGTCAAACCCCAGATGTGCAGCTGGGCCCTGTCTTTCCCTCGCTCCGGTTTCCTTCCAAACCTTGTCCTGTGTACCCTAAGCTGTACCTTTGGGGCTGCAGGGTAAAACCTGGACACCAGTAACTCAAGGGAACAAATAAATATTGACTCTTAAGTCAATCCTGTGGAGCCAGAACATTCAAACCAAGACCCCCACCCACCCCAGATTCGTCCAGAAACTAATTTCTTTTAGCTTTGTTGGGGGGAGGGTGGCTGGTGGGGGTGAAAGAGGTTATGGAGGGGTGGAGACCAGCCTCCCAGATGGGACCAGCACCTTCAGGGCTCTCTGAGCACCAGCCCGCCGACCCCCATTGACTGCAGAGCTGCCTTGGGGGGACCAGGGGCAGGGCCTGGCAGAGGAGCCCGCCTGGCTTTGCTCCTCGGGGACAGTGGCTGAGTTGAGTGGGTCCCTTATGACTGTTTCCTGGCTGCTGGCAGGTGAATGCCTGGAAGGGGGAGGTTGGGAGTGGGAAGTGGGAGGCGGTGCTGGTTTCTCTTTAGTGGGGGGCAGGAAGACCAGATTTGGAGAGGAGCTTTGAGAGATGCCTTGCTCCCCTGGAGCTAGGAAAGGCAGTGCGGGCAGGGGTGACTGTGGGGAGCCGGGCGTGGCCTGGCACTTAGCAAGACACTCAGGAGGCGGAAGCCCAAGTACTCATGGCTGTTAGCGTCTGTGGGTGAGAAGGCGGGCAGAGCAGCCCGGAGATGCTGACCAGGCATTTGGATCAAGCACTTCCCACTTCGCTTGTCAATGCCCTCCCCCCCCCTCGCCCCATCACCCATTCTCTGGAATGGGAGACTGGAGTCCTCTCTGGAAAAGCACATCAAATTCTTTGGCTTTGGCAGCAGGTGATGCCTGAGTTTCACTTGCCTGGGGAAAACTCAGGAGGAGTGAAAGCTGTAACCAAGCGCCGAGGAAAGCCATTCCCCCCCCCCTAGTCTCTAGTTTCTTAGCACTCCGCGCATGCGTTACGTTATTTTCTCCACTCTCAGAAATGCACTCCAAGTCCCTCTGGCAGCCACAGGGCCAAGGATTTTAGCCAGGATTCTGCACTTGGATCACCTCCGCTCCTCCGCTTGAAAGCCCCATCTTTGAAAACGGCAACAGGAAAGAAACTGACTCGAGGCTGATGTGCTGAGCAGAGTCTTTTCAAAATTTTATTTCACTTCGTTTGCGCAGGTATGCGGATCCAAGGAGCTAGGCTCTGCCCAGGTGCTTTACGTGAGCAGAGAAAGTATTTGCTTTACCGTATCAGGTGTTTTTCAAAGTTAATAGAAAAAGCATTTGCTGAGAGGGGTAGGCTGCTTAAAACGGCATTTTAGAGCATCTGCAGAAAGGAATGGCGAATCACAGGATGTGAGCTGGCTCCAGGACAGGCCCCGTGGCTGTATCGCTGAGAACATATGTGCTTTTTCCTTCCAAAGGCTTGGTTTCTTCCCGCTCCCGTGGAGATGCAGAAGTGGACTTGCTTGGAAGTTCAGACACTGCCTTTCTGTCTGCCATTTAGCCATAGAAATGAATTGTTAGGTGTGAAATGAATGTTTCATTGCAACCAACCGGTGTTACCTTTGATGCTTCCAGACGGGGTGGTGCACAGAGGCTCCAGGTTGTGAGTCTCCCTAGCTGCCCTCAGAGGCAGAGGGGTGATTTGGAGGCAAATATGACAAGAATGAGGGCTTCCCAGGTGGCTCAGACAGTAAAGAATCCGCCTGCAATGCAGGAGACCCGGGTTCCATCCCTGGGTTGGGAAGATCCCCTGGGGAAGGTGAATGGCAACCTACTCCAGTATTCTTGCCTGGAGAATTCCATGGGCAGAAGCGAGAGCCTGGCAGACTACAGTCCATGGGGCTGCAAAGAGTCGGACACGACTGAGCAACTAACACACATACACACACACACACACACACACACACACACACACGGGACACGTATGACAGGATGCAGGTCTCTGCCTCCAGGCTCTCTCTCTCTCTCTCACACACACACACACACACAGGGCACATATGACAGGACGCAGGTCTCTGCCTACAGGCTCTCTCTCTCACACACACACACACACACACACACACACACACACGGGACACGTATGACAGGATGCAGGTCTCTGCCTCCAGGCTCTCTCTCTCTCTCTCTCACACACACACACACACACACGCATGCACAGGACACATATGACAGGATGCAGGTCTCTGCCTCCAGGCTCTCTCTCTCTCTCTCACACACACACACACAAACACACACACATAGGACACGTATGACAGGCTGCAGGTCTCTGCCTCCAGGCTCTCTCTCTCTCTCTCTTTCTCTCTCTCACACACACACACACACACAGAGGACACGTATGACAGCAGGCAGGTCTCTGCCTCCAGGCTCAGGGTTTCATGCGACCCCAGTGGGACAGGTGCTGTGCCCTGTCCCACTTTTCCCGCTTCGGGAAATCCCGCGGTTATGTATTTAAGTACAGCTCACCCGCATGCCTTTCTTTAGGGCAGTGGGACTGTGGCTTTGACACGCTGATGGACTGGAACCTGAGCTTCCTGCAGCCAGGCCCGGTTGTTTGGCTTTGTTACTGCTGGGCCACGGATTGGCCTGCCCTGCCCCCTCCCTTTTCTGCTTCAGCTGTGTCCTTGTTTGTAGGATTGGGTTGGAGATGTCTAGGGGAGCAGAGATAATTCTGCCCTGACTACCCCTGCTCTCTACTGGGGGATCTTCGGGAACCTAACATTTGTGCGTGTTTTATACCCAGAGACACAGAGCTCCAAATTGGAGCATGGAGCTTCTGAAGGTGTGAAATGGGTCACACCTGACACACCTCTCAGAGGTCAAGTTCCTTCCGGGCAGTTGTATCAGCCTCCCAGGGCCGCCACAACAAAGAGCCACAGACTGGATGGCTCAAACAGCAGAATTCATTCTCTCAGGTTTTGGAGGCTGGTCATCCAGGGGCTTCCCTGGCGGCTCAGCTGGTAAAGAACCCTCCTGCCATGCGGGAGACCTGGGTTCAATCCCTGTGTTGGGAAGATCCCCTGGAGAAGGGAAAGGCTACCTACTCCAGTATCCTGGCCTGGAGAAATCCTTGGACTGTATAGTTCATGGGGTCGCAAAGAGTCGGACACGACTGAGCGACTTTCACTTTCACTTCCATCCAAGACCAAGGGGGCAGTAGGGCTGCTACCTCCCAAGGCCTCTCCCTCTGGCTTGTCAATGGCCGTCTTTGTGGTGGTCGTGTTCAGTCATTGAGTCGTGTCTGATTCTTTGTGACCCCATGGACTACAGCACACCAGGCTTCCCTGTCCATCACCAACTCCCAGAGCTTGTTCAAACTCATGAACATCAAGTTGATGATGCCATCCAACCATCTCATCCACTTTCGTCCCCTTCTCCTCCTGCCTTCAATCTTTCCCAGCATCAGGGTCCTGTGGGGAAAGAAGGGATGGTTATGCAAAGTTAAGATATGCGGGCTAAGCACCATCTTCCCCAGTGGGGAAATCAGGGAAGGCTGCCTGGAAGAGGCGCTATCAGGGTGAACTTATAGGTTGAGCGGGGAAGGCACACGGGAGATGGAGAGAAACATACTGGAGGAGGAACTACTTGAGCAAGATCTGGGAGGTGGGAATGTGAAGGTACATTATGTGTCATCTAAGGAGACAGTGACCGCATTGTGCATGAAGAGAAACCAGAGGAAGGAAGTGTGAAAACAAAAGATTGGTTGAAGTCAGCTCCTAACGGGTCCCGAACACGAGGCCCAATGGCCCAGTGTGGCAGTGTGGGTGATGGGTGCTTAAGCATCCGCTGGCCTGGGTTTGTACTGGCCCTGCCCCTTTCTGGCTCTGAGATTTGGGGTTGACTGACTGAGCTCCCGAGGCCTCGGTGTCTTAGATCTGGGGGAAGTGATGGCTTGAAGGTCTGTCTGCGATGCAGGTTCAGTAGGATCGTCCGTGTAAAGTGCTCCGACAGGGCACAGCCTGAAGCAGGGAGTGACCGCGGGGCTGGGCTGAGTTTCCGCCACCACCCCGGAGGCAGCGTGCAGGACGGGTTTGGGGAGAGCCTGAACAGAGGCCCAGGGAGGAGGCTGCTGCGGTGCTGAGACCTGGCCCAGGCCCTGGAGGGGGCAGACGGAGGGGAGAGTGGGTCTGAGAGTGGGCTCCAGGGAGAATGGACAGGGCGTGGCTGCCCGCCTCGGCTCCGGCTTCCCTCTCCCCCCTGCAGGGCTCTCTCTTTCCTAGAGCGGCACTGGCCTCCTGGCTGGCAGCCAGCCTTCAATGTCCAGAAGACCATAAAGGCCTTCATGGAAAGCCCTTCGGGTTCTTGAATGAATCTGGTGACAAAGCTGATTTGTAGCCTGGCATCTGATGGCGGGGGGCTTCGTGGTGACGGCTGTGATCCGCTCTTGTGGGCGGGCTTCGTGGCTCCAGGGTCTTCCATTTAAGTCTACGGAATCTTCCGTGAGATATTTCGGAATTCCAGGCCAGCAGAGCGCCGGCCTCCAGCCTTGCGGGGTGGGGACTGGGTTGGAGAGAGAGATTTAGTTCACGGTGCAGCTGAGCTGTGGCTGGTCTGTGCTTGGCCGGGGGGCGTCTTCCCTGATGAAGTGCTGCTTCTCTGTCTAACAGCCTTCACCGAGGGCAGCCGGCGGCCACCTGGACAGAGACAGAAGCAGACAGAGGTCAGGGATGCGGTGACCAGCACCGAGGGGCGTCTCGGTTGCTGTCAGGAAGCCAGCTGTGCCAGCCTGGGCCTGGAGGCTGGACCAAAATGATGAGAGTGAGGGCAGCCGGTGCTGAGAGGCAGGCGGTGGTAGCGGACTCGTACGCTGGGTGGGCCGGGTCTAGGGGAGTCTTGGCTTGCAAGCTGGCAGTGTTGTCGTGGGGGGGGGTGCCTGTCTTGGATGCAGGACCCCCTGGGGTCTTTGGCATTCTTCTGTGCCTGGAGAACTCACTCGAAGTTTGAGAGTCCCAGGCGAGAAGAGACCTCACGTTAGCCTTCAAAGCAGCTGCTTTCTAAGAGGGTCTGTTAGGGCTCAGAGAATGAACTTATGGTTGCTGGGGGCGGGGGGTGGATGGGGTGGGGAGGGTGGAGGGAGGAGATAGCTAGGGGGTTGGGGATCGACATGTCTGCCTGGCTGTATTTAAGGTTGATCCCCGACGGGGACCTTCTGTGCAGCCCAGGGAGCTCTGCTCAATGTTATGTGGCAGCGTGAACAGGAGGGCGGTTTGGGGCAGAACGGATACATGCGCGTATGAGGCTGAGTCATTCTTCTGTGCCCTTGCAACTGTCACAGCATGCGAATCGGCTAGATTCCAGTATAAAATAAAAAGTTAAAAAAAAAGAGGATCTGTTAGGTGCTGGGGTGCTGTGATGGCTCCTGTCCTGGTGGGACATCGGGGCTGGACAGAAATTTATTACAGAATTCTGGTGCCCTCAGGATCTGTGCTGGGGAAGTCCCGGAGGACTTCCTGGAGGAGGTGATGCTCGAGCAGCTCTGAAGGGTGGGTAGAGTCACCGTCACCGGGGCTGAGGAGGAGGTTGGGAGGGTGAGTGGGTGCAGGCTGATGGTGAGGTATGGAATCCTGGGAAAGCCCGGTGCACCAGGCAGAGAAAGAACAGGTCTGTCAATCAGGAAGCTTGGCTCAAAGGCATAAAAACAGTCCTGTTAATAAGGTTCCCAGACACATTGCACAAATCTACTTTTACTTTAATGAAGTGGCTATTTAATTTGTAGTTGCATGAGGGTTCCTGAGAGTGTTTTAAGGAGATCATAAATTAGCTTCATTCTGCTGCATGCCCCTTCAGATTAGAAGGAAGTCAGTGCTTGGTAGGCCTCCTTTAGAGTTCCTGTTGTTTTAACATTTGGTTTTAGCGTAATTGGTCAAAGGCAGGCTCAGCCCCCCACGGATGACATGGGGGAGTGCAGGGCTGGAGGCGTGAGATCATGCGCTGGCCACATGCCAGGCACCCCCCTGGCGATCCCCCAGTTCAGGAGGACCCGGAGGGGGAGCTTGTAAACTGCCTTCTCTTTGGGGTGGGGAGCTTCCTCATTTTTCTTTTTTTAGCATCCAAAGAGTGAGTTATTTACAGATGCTCCCCGGTGGCCCGTTCCGCCCTCGCCCTCCCAATTCCCGAGTCGGCGCGGGTGCTTTAGGAGCGCGGGGCGGTGCTGGTGAGCCTCGAAGCCAGCCGCTTCTGCAGCCCTGCTCCTGGCCAGCCTGTGCCCAGGTTCTGCAGCTCGGGGGGCGGGGAGCCCTGGCTCTCGTCGCGGTCATGGCGAGGTCTCCGTCCCCGGGGTCTGGAAGGTGAAGCCTGCATGGAGGGGTCTATCCCCAGCCTGCTCTTGCCGTGGGAATCCTCGGAAAGCCTCGTCCTCGGTGTGAGTGTGGACGCGGGGCATAGAAGCGCCGTGAAATCACGCACCTGTGGCTCTTCCGGGAGTGCCAACGGATGGCGGGCATGGTGAACGCCCCGCGCCACGTCACGCGGGCTCCCACGGTGCGACCACCCCTGACCCGTGCTCCTTGGGTTGTAAAACACAGACCCGTTCAACCCGTTCCCAGCCCCCTGCGATCTGGCGACGACGATGGACAGCCCTCGGAGGGCAGCAGGGAGACCCCTCCTGCTGCAGCTCCGGGATTCCAGCACTCACAGCGTTGTGTCATCTGTATCCCGATTAAGCTCTGTTTGTTGTTTTAAACATTTAATGGGAATCCTGGAATGGGAGCTCTCACTGGAGAACTGGGAAAGAAAAAAAAGGAATGAAAACTCCGCTGTTCTTTTGAGGTGGAAAAGTTGCTTCTTAATTTTGCATCTCTGCAGCAGTCAGTTACTGCATTTGCCCAGAAAATTACGATCATTTAATTAGTTTCTTCTCATACCAGCTCAAAGATCTTAAAATAACAGCACCCTCCTTCCTTCGTGATTTTCTTGCAAAAGCCGATCATTCCCGTCAATGCTGCACTCACCTTGACTCCAGCAGGGCCCATCTCTTGCATGACGCCACGTCCTGATGCTCGGAGATAAATCAAGTTCAAATTAAAGGGAGAAAAGAGCCAGGCCGAGTGTGGCTGTTTCTATTGAAATGACTTTTAATTCAGAAAGGGTTCTTTATGAGTGTGTGCTGTGCGTATATCTGAGGCGTCAGAGATACCATCTCCCGGGCTTTAGCAGGAGAGGCGGCATTTAGGATGGCCTCCATACTTCTGCTTCAGAGGTAATTCTATCTTAGAATAACAACTTCTCATCATTTACATATTGCTTCTGATTAGTAATCATGAAGTTAATAATCACAGCCCCCTCTATGTGCCCGTGGCTGTGCCAAGCACCTCACAAGCATCATCTCATTTACTCCTGCGAACAGTCCTAAGGAGTGGATGCAACTCTTGCATTCATTTGACAGACAAGAAAAGCAAGGTTTGCAGCATCCAGGGGACTTGCCCAAAGTCACACAGCTAATACAGGCCCAAGATGTGATTGTCACTCTTCACTCTTGAGCCTGAGTGCTCTTTTTTAGGGCAAGAAATATTTTTGCGTTTTTTTCTTTTTTATTGTTTCTCAGTGGAGGTTCAGTTCAGTTCAGTCGCTCAGTCGTGTCCGACTGTTTGTGACCCCATGGACTGCAGTTCGCCAGGCCTCCCTGTCCAGCTCCAGGAGTTTGTTCAAACTCATGTCCATCGAGTTGGTGATGCCATCCAACCCTCTCATCCTCTGTCGTCCCCTTCTCCTCCTGCTTCAATCTTTCCCAGCATCAGGGTCTTTTCCAATGAGTTGGCTCTTTGCATCAGGTGGCCAAAGTATTGGAGATTCAGCTTCAGCATCAGTCCTTCCAATGAACACCCAGGACTGATCTCCTTTAGGATGGACTGGTTTGATCTCCTTGCAGTCCAAGGGACTCTCAAGAGTCTTCTCCAACACCACAGTTCAGAAGCACCAATTCTTCAGTGCTCAACTTTCTTTATAGTCCAACTCTCACATCCATACATGACTACTGGAAAAACCTTAGCTTTGACTAGATGG
The DNA here is from genome assembly GCF_963930625.1 of Muntiacus reevesi. Classification (NCBI taxonomy): domain Eukaryota; kingdom Metazoa; phylum Chordata; class Mammalia; order Artiodactyla; family Cervidae; genus Muntiacus; species Muntiacus reevesi. The sequence goes on along the minus strand of NC_089270.1, from coordinate 3,937,391 downwards.
ACCTTTGTTGGCAGTGGTGGTAAATTACAGATAACTTGGAATTTACCCTCCAAACTGTTTTTAAGTGGACACTGAGTGGCATGAAGTACATTCACATGGTTGTACACCCATCACTACCATCATCTCCAGAACTTTCTCATCTTCCCAAACTGAAACTCCGTCTCCAAGAAACACTAACCCCCTATCCCCTCCCATCTCTCCCTTTCTCTGGAATCCAGCATTCTACTTCTGTCTGTGAGTCTGACTGTTTATTCTAAGGACCTAGTGTAAGTGCAGGCACGCATTATTTATCCTTTTTGTATGAAGTGTCCCGAAGGTTCACCCATGCTGTAGCATGCATTAGAGTGTCCGTCCTTTTCAAGGCTGAATCATAGTCCAGTGTGTGGATGGACCACACTTGTTTACCTGTTCATCCATCCATGGACACTTGTCTGCTCCCACCTCTGGGCTATTGCGAACAATGCTGCTATGGACATGGGGTTATAAACGGCTATTGAAACTCCTGTTTTCACTTCTTCTGGGTATGTACCTAGAAGTGGGATGACTGGGTCATATGTTAATTCTGTGTTAGTGTTTGGGTTGAGTCTGTGGTCTGTCATGCAGATGTGACTCCTGTGTCTGCCTTGAGCTTTGCCCACTTGTCAGTTAGTTGCAAGGCTGCAATCCCTAAAGAGACCCGGCGCCCTGTGGCTTTGGAGGAGAAATAGCCACAGCGGTCAGGGCCATCCCATACCTGGAAACCATGCGGCGGGGAGGCGGTGCAGTGGTGGTGTTTCTGGTATCCTCCGGTATCCCCCATTCTGCCGTTTGAGAGCCGAGGGGAGGGGGCTGTTACCTGGAGCCCAGGAAATCCAGATCTGTCTCCTGGGAAAGTCAGGAGTAGGCTGACTGGCCAAGGGTGGGGTGTGGGAGGCAGGTGGTCCAGAGGTAAGGTTAACCTTTGGTGTTTCAAGTTCACGTGGCTTCACTTCCTCCCTTTCCCCCTTAGGCACTTTCCCCATCCACTACCTCACTGACTAGCTAAATAATTCAATTTTCACTCCTTAAAAATGAAGCACTCAATAAAAAAATCTTATATTTTTCTCAATTTCTTCCCATCGGTACTACTTAACCCCATGCAAGTCGATGTTCTGATTTATCACTTGACCGTAGGGTTTCTATTCATCCCTGTAGCCGTTCTTCATCCGTGATGGAGGTAGCCGCTGGGCTGCCCGAGGATGTACGCGGAGGGGCTTGCCGGCTCCGAGGACCACCCTGCATCCTGGCACAGGGGTCCTCAGCTCCTGGTGTGTCCTTGACTCCCCCACGGAACTTTCTCAGAATGTGGGTCTTATAACCAGCGCAACGTTAAAATAGAGAGGACTGAGAGGAAATAAGTTCTATGGTCATAAAGTCACCAAAATATTAAAACTAATTTCCTTAATCACACAGCGACGAGAGTTAGCAGCAAGTGTGATAGCTCCCGCGGCGTGGACGCTGTGATTGGCGTTAGTGACATCTCTCGGTCAGCAGCCCTGTCTGCACGCCCCGGGCAGCACCTGGGGTCTCTCTTGGTGACCAAGTCCCAGGTGCCGATGACGCCCTTGAGACCTGCTACCTGCTTCACGCTGAGAGCAGCGCCCAGCTGCGGCTGGAGTTGATGGACATAAGAGGTCACTGCCGGGACTTCCCTGCCGGGTCCAGTGGCTAAGACTCCTCATGACCTGGGCAGGGGGCCTGGGTTCAACTTCTGGTTGGGGAACTAGATCCCACATGTCGCAACGAAGGCCTGGTGCAGCCAATAAAACAAAATTAAAAATATTGAAAGTAATATTAAGAGGTCATTATTTCTCCATCCCCGCTCACGGCAGGTCATCTTTTAAAAGGCTGAGAAGGCGTCAGCTCTGGCGGCTGTTGTGGGTTTGTGCTCACACCCGCCCCTTACAGCACACGCCTGAGGGGGTTGGGGGCTGCTTGGAGCTCACCCCGCATCTGGCCAGGGCTGTGCTAATGTGCTGGGGTGGCGTCCACAGGGAGTTTGACGCGTTCCATTTTCATCCCGCTTCCTGGGTAGCTTGCTGAAACAAAGCAAAGTCCAGCAATCTCAGCTCTGAGAGCCCACTTTTAAAGGGAGTATCTCTCCTTGACGTCTGGTTTCTGGTAAATTTCCTGATGTGAATTATGGCCTGAAATGCTCACGTCCTAAGGTCCGATCGGACTTTCTTTTCATCTCATCAAACAGAAGCCCGGCAGCCACGGGGAAGCCTGAAACCTGTGGCCTTCTGGGGAGGGGAGTCGAGTGGGAGGCGTGCTTTTCCAGCATCCCTCGGCCCCCAGCCCCGCACTGCCGGCCCCAGGGAGGGGAGCTGGGCCTGAGGTCACCAGTGCCCTCCTGACACGGAGGAGCCAGCCGGATGGGCCCTGGACGCCGGGGGAACCTCACCTCACGCTGCCTGGCCAGCACCCCCACCTCGCCCTTCCGGGATGTGGAGGTTTGGCTGACTTTCGTGCTGGCCACCTTGACCTCTGCCCTGGGAGAAACATGGGGGTGGGAGTACTGTCCACACGGCACGTGGGGGAAGGAAGCAGACTGCCCTCTGTTCCCCGGGGCTCATGAGAGTCCTGCTTTCAGGAGCGTTTCCATGCAGCACTGGCCGCTGGAGTGATGGGGAATTACCACCGGGGGTGGGGTGGTCTGGGTGGGATGGGACGGGAGGCAGGGCTGTGGCCCAGGCGCCTGTCACGTGACGGGGTCCCAGCCCTGCCTGTCCTAGGGTACCGCGTGCAGGGCCCCAGGCCCCAATAGTGAAGGATGAGAGACTGCGAGTCTGTCCCCTCTCCACATCGGCTGGGGCCCTGCCAGGCCCCAGGGCTGGGCTTACCTCTCTGCCCACCTCAGGGTCCCCAGAGTCCCCGGGGGGCATGACATCTCTAGTCCCTTAAATAAGCCGGTGGCCAAGCCCGGGTCTGGGTGTCCTCAGCGTGGGAAGGGGCTCCCAGAGCCACCTGGCTCCCCCGCCCTGGCTTGGAAGGGGCGGAGCCTGGAGGTGGCCCCATCTGCCACCTGACTCCCCTTGGATCCCAGGGGATCCGAGGACCCACTGCCTCTTGTGGACCTGCAATGTGAGAGGCGTTTCAGGGAAGGAGGAGGGGGTGGTGGGCAGCCAGCCGCCAGCACCCTGATGCCCACCAGGCTCTTCCCAAAGCTCCTGCTATCCTCAGAAGGCTCTGACGTTTATAGCAGAGCTGAGTCGGGGCCACAGACTCACCATACAAGACATCTCATGGGTCTGCCTTGCTTTCCTAAGTCAGTAGATTCTGACTTTCGGTCTTAACCCTCCTGAAGGGAACACGGCTTCGCCCTGTGCCTCCCCATCTGGAGAAGCCTGGGAGGGCTTCGCAGAGGTGGTGGCGGAGTGGAGAAGGGTTGGGGAGGGGGACGGAGGGCATCCAGGTTGTGGCAACAGCAGGGCTGTAGTTTGGTGAGTTTGGGGATTGAGGGTGGGGTGGGGGAGGGAGGAGGGAGAGTCCCCGGGAGGAGCCAGGCAGTGACACTGGGCAGTCACCGCCCTAACATTTATCACGGGGCCTTTTGAAGGGTGTGGATCCTCCGCCTGAAATTCCACCAAGTGCATGCAGGCCCCCAGCTCATTAAGAGGGAAGGGGGTGTGGCGCTGGGCGGGAAGCTAAGAGTCTGTCCACTAATCCTTAATCCCTTTTATTCTCGCTCCACCTGGAAGAAAGTGCAATGGCCATCTTCCATAGCTGCGCAAGTCTATAAAGAATGCCGTCTGGTGTCCGTTGCCGCCCAATTCTGTCAGGAACGCGCCCGGCAGATGTGTGTGTAAATCTCCTCTGTGCCCTGCATGCCCGTGGGCGCCCCGGCGGACTTCCTGTCCCCCTACCTCCCTGAACCCTGAGTAGGGGGAGGAATTCCTGCGGGAAAGAAGACAAGGGGCAGAGTGCAGGGCCAGGGTGAGGGCTGGCTCCCGTCCCTCGGCGCTCCGGGGTCTGCCGCTCCTCCCAGCCTCTGACAGACAGCGTTGGTCACACCCCGTGTCCCCACCTGGCGTGCCTGGGCTGACTGGGGACATCTTCCCGGTTGGCCGACGGTTACTGGAGGGTGGCGGTGTGCGTTCTCGCTTCCTGCTCTTCCCGTGGCTCCTGTGACTCTTTGTGCAGAAGCGGGTGTGTTAAGCAAGATTCTTGGTCACAAGTCACAGAAACCCGAATCCAACTCGCCTGAACAAAGAAATGGATTCGTCAGCTCACAGGTCCAAGAAGTCGAGGGTGCCGGCTTCAGGCGTGGCTGGCTCCAGGGGCCCCAGGTGCAGTCTCGCAGCCTCTGTCCCCCGGCCTCTGTCTCTGGGCTCTGCATCCCTGTGTGTTGGCCCACTTCTCCGACAGCCCATCCGGTCATGCCTCCTTGAGCACCCGAGGCTGAAGAACGCTGCCTCCCACCAGCGCTTCCCAACAGAAGTCCAGACGGAGAACTGCTGGCCAGCATGGGGAACATGTCACCCTGAACCCATCAACTTGGCCAGTCTAGTTCAGTTCAGTCACTCAGGAGTATCTGACTCTTTGTGATCCCATGGACTGTAGCACGCCAAGCTTCCCTGTCCATCATCAACTCCTGGAGCTTGCTCAAACTCATGTCCATCGAGTCAGTGATGCCATCCAACCATCTCATCCTCTGTCGTCCCCTTCTCCTCCCGCCTTCAATCTTTCCCAGCATCAGGGTCTTTTCCAATGAGTCAGCTCTTCCCATCAGGTGGCCAAAGTATTGGGGTTTCAGCTTCACCATCAGCCCTTCCAGTGAATATTCAGGACTGAAATGCTGATTGCCAGGCCAGGGCGCTGACCCTGGACACCTCCCCCCTTCACCCCCACCCTGCAGAGGAGCATGAATGCGTGGTTCCAGGTGGGACCCTGCAGAGGGCGCTGTGGTGAGTGAGGGAGTCCAGCCGCTAGCAGCCGGGAGCACTGACCGCCCATCCTCCCACGCTGGGAGAACTCCCGTGTCCGTGGCCGTCCATGGTGCCCCTCCTCTCCCGGGGCCCTGCACTCCCAGACGGGTCAGTTATGGACTGCGTGATTTCCACATGGTCAAGGCCAGCACTGCCCCTCACTTCTGCTTTTGGCAGCCTGCTGAGTGGTGAGGCCCCCCAGCCTGTGGCAGGGCCCCCCCGGATCTGCGGGGAGTCACGCCCCCGTGCCCCAAGCTCAGAGCGGAGGAGGGCCCTGCTTGGGTGGCCCTCCCTGCCTCTCACTGGCGTGGCGGCTCCTTCCAGGTGGCTTGGACTGCCTGTTGGTCAGCACACACGCGGGGGGCTCCTGGTGCTTCGTGGGGATTGGCTGGGGTGAAGTGCGGGGAGGCAGCCGATGTCACCCCAGTAGGGGTGAGCGTTTGCTGGGACACCCAAGGCTTTGCGCCCTGGACGTGGACTGTCCCGGTTAGGGCTGGAGGCGGCCCTCTCGGGTCATGTCATGGGTGGAAGACAGTCAGGGGTGGGACGGTGTGGCCACCCTAGCCTGGAGCCAGGGAGGGGGAGGTCCCTGCTCCCCCTCATTCTGCCCCCGTGTGGCCGAAATCTCAACCCGAAGAAGCCCAGAGCCCCCCAGTTAAACCAGGGAAGATGGGTGTTGTCAGGCATCTTAGAGCCCCCTGGCCTCACGTTCCAGATGAGAGAACTGAGGCGCTGGGAAGTCCAGTGGTTTGAACAGAGTCCAGAGCTGCGGCTGGTAGAGCAGGGCTAGACCAGGTCTGTAGGATCCCAGGCCAGGGCCCTTTCCAGATGGTGACCCCGAGGGCCTGGGGGTGGAGGGGGGACCCGGGAAAGGCTCTCGGATGCCCGAGCCCACCCTGGCTGAGTCTCCAGGGCTTGGGGGCGGCTGCAGCAACCTTCCTGGGCTTTTATTTCACGTCTCTCCCCTGAGCTGCAGAGTTCCCCGCGGGGAGCGAGATGTGGGCAGTGCTGAGATCCCTTCTGCCAGGAAGTCGGCTACGAATCTTTGTTTTGATGTCTTTGCCTCCAGTCTCCAGCCTGGGGTGTCTGACAGGAGTCGGAGGAGAAGGTGAATCACAGATGGGTCTTGTCTTTGAGAAGGAAGCCAGCCTGTGCTCACGGCTTCTTCTGCCGAAAGGACAGCTGTTGGGTGGGAGGGCTCCGGGGACAGAATCATTCAGCAGACGCCACGTGGGCACCTACCCGGCGCAGGCTGGGCGCCCGGGAGGAGTCCAGGGTGGACTCAGAGGCCTCAGCATCTCCCGGGTGCTCGGAGGTCACCGAGGCGCAGCTGGGGATCTTTCCAGGGACGGGAGGCTCACCCCCTTCCTGAGAGCACACTCCAGGGCGTCTGGTCTCTCTGAGAGCAGCTGAGGTCGGCACCGAGTCGAGGATGCCTGAGAAGGCGATGCTGAGGCAAGCAGGGCGTGTCATCCGGATGGACCTGAAGGGGGCCTGTCTTTGCTGCTTGGGTTTCCGGGCTGTGAATCTGTTCAACTCAGGAACTTCACGGAAAGCAGTGTGGGGACTTCCCAGGTGATCCAGTGGCTCCCAATGCAGGGGCCCTGGGTTCGGCCTCTGGTCAGGGAGTTAGGTCCCATGTGCTGAAACTAAGACCTAGCACCGCCAAATACATTTTTTTTTTTTAAAGGGAAGTAGGGTGATGCCGAGCCTGCCGAGTGACTCCAGTTTCGCCTCCACGGGATGGTGTACGTTGGCCGAAGGTGAGACCCGCTGGCCTTGTCTCTGTATGGCGAGCGCTGGACCCCAGAGGAAGCCTAGCCCTGGGCCGCTCCACCTGGGGCCAGCAGTGTGGGCAGAAGGGTGGGGTCTGCAGCCGTGTCTCCCTGCCTTGGTTCCTTCTTGGCTGCCGTAACAAACGACACATGCTCAGTGGCTGAGACCAGCACAGATGTGTTTTCTTACCGTTCTGGAGGTCAGAAGTCCAGAGTCGTTCTCTCCGGGCTGGAGTCCAGGTGTGGGCAAGGCTGGTTCCTCCTGGGCCTCCCCCCACCCTCCCCCTGCCGGGAGAATCTGTTTCCTGCCTCTCAGCTTCTGGAGGTGCCCGCATTCCTTGGCTTGCAGCCCTTCCTTGCATGACCGCAATCGCTGGGCTGTCATCACTTCTCGGCCTCCTCACTGACTCCTCCCCACAGCCCTCAGCTCAGGGCCACCGGACCCCAAGCTCTGCCTCCATGACAAAGTTCCCTTGCCCTGTGTCGAATCTCTCTCTGCCTCCCTCTTTCGAGGGCCCGTGTGAGTACGCTGGGCCCACCTGAACGATTCAGGACCACCTCCCCATCTCCAGATCCCTCATCACAGCCGCAGGATCCCTCACAAGGTCACGCAGGCAGTGGCTCCAGGCATTAGGACGTGGGCATCTTTGGCGGCTGGTGGCAGCCTGCCACCCGCCGCTTCTTTCAGCAGCCTTGCTCCGGCTTTACACTGCGGCTGCCACAGACTGTTCCCTGGCCCCTCCTCCACTTCGGCCTTGGTCTCTGTGCCTCTGACCCCCTCTATCTGGTCTGGAACCTTCCAGCCTGGGCACCCGACAGCTGGCCTCCTCTGTTTGCCCCCACCATCGCCCACACTGGAGACCATAATGTTCTGCCTTCGGTCGTCTCCCTGGGACACTGGGGTCCCTACTTAGGGCCCGAGGACCCTGTGGCCTTACAGGTGCCAGAGCCCTTGGGCTTAGCGGGTCTCAGTGAATGTGGAAGGACCAGGTGAGCAGACGTGTCTGTAGTGAGTTGCAGATAAATGAAAGCTGTGCTTAAAGTGCATTTAGATGACGTGCGTGACAATTGGCCTCTTGTGTCCATTCTTCTGTCGGACTTGCTTGGGGGTCCATGGAACAGACAGCCCCTGTCCTGAGACAGTCTCTGTGATTTTACTGAAGACGAGAGTTTTTAAGTCTCTTGGAGGGAAAATTTGGCCGGCTTGTTTTGGCCGTGGTGTCTGGCTTGCAGGATCTTAGTTCCCCGACCAGGGAACGGGCGCCCTCGGCAGTGAAAGCTTGGAGTCCTAACCACTGTGTAGCCAGGGAAGTCCCCTGGGCAACTCTGAATGATAACAAATTGGCGAATATTGAACGTTTACTATTGGAAGGCAGGTCCCCCTTCTGGGTGGGTGGAAGGGAGTGGCCTCCATACTCACGGCAGAAACACCCAAGGCCTGGGGCTTCTCTCAGGTTACTTATTTAGTTTTGTGTGTGAGTGTGTATGTGACAGGGCTTCCCAGGTGGCACTGGTGGTAAAGAACCTGCCTGCCAATGCAGGAGACGTGAGAGGTGCAGGCTTGATCCCGGGGCCGGGGAGATCCTCTGGGGAGGGCATGGTGACCCACTCCAGAATTCTTGCCTGGAAAATCCCATGGACAGTGGAGCCTGGCAGGCTACGGACCATAGGGTCTCAAAGAATCGGACACAGCTGAAGCAGCTTAGCACGCATGCACTTGTTCATGACAACACAAATGGATGAACAGGGAAACACCCGGGGTTTGGAATGAGCGGGAAAGGAAGCCTCGAGGGGGGCGGCTGGTGAGCAACTCCCCCTGGGAGGCTGGGGTCTTGAATAGAGGCTCAGGTTTTAGGAGGGCGATGGTTGGGGGGTCTGGGGGAAGGCTGAGAGACCCAGAGAGGGAGCTAAGCCAGGCTGGGGTCACATCGCTCGTGGGGCACAAGGTCCCAGGCCCGCGCCTCCTGCTGCTTAGCTGTGACCTTGGGTGGACCATCGCACGCGTGATGTGGGACTCCCCGCAGACCAGCGGATGGCCAGGGTGGGCTGAGCCGCTGGACCGGCCGGGGGTCGGGGCCAGCCCCCTGCAGAAGCACAAACCTTTGGAGGTTTGTGAGCCGTCGGGCTTGGCTGAAGTAGAAGATCGGGTTAAACAGTGGGAGAAACCCAAACAAGGAGATTCTGTGCTTCTAATTGCACTTGGCCGGCTCACCTCCCATTCGGCCGGGTGTCACCTCCTATTTGCGCTGCGTAAATGGATTCTAATAGCTTTCTTCTCCTCCATCACTCAAAGAATGGCCTTGGTAGCCAAAAAGGAAATTAGTTTCAGGTGAAAGCCTATTTTTACCATGGTGCAGACCAAACTGTTAATTACCTAGAAATCACATGAAAATTTTTAGCCCCCCAAAGTTTTTTTCTTGGGTTCAACTTTTTGTAGATATTCATTATAGATATCAACTTCAGCCCACTGAAATAATTCCTCTCTCAAGAGATTAAAGACATTTAAAATGCTATGCCTTGTTAAACACTGCATATTCTTTTTCTCTATTTCTGCTCGGCATATGGGGTGGAAACAGGAGACTGGGGAATTTAAAAATGACTTGATACCTTTTCTGTATTTAACTCATGGTGGATTCCATACTCCGTGTGTGTTTTCGCTGAAGCTGGTGGGAATTGATGGTAAAGGTCGAGAAGGCAACCCTTTAATGTTTTGTCGACGAATCCTGATGGGACTGTCGTGGCTCGTTTCTAATACGTATCCATCTAGCTGTGTTCATGTGCAGAGGACCACCGTGGGGCTTCCCCGTGCTCTTGATGTAAAATCCAGACTCCTCGCCTGGCCTCCCCTCGCCCTGCCCACTGCCCTCTGCAGAGCTGTGTTCTTTCTGACGTGTCCGGCCCTTCCCGCCTTATTGCCCACGTCCCCCTGATGCCCTCTGCCCTGAATGTGTGTGTTGGCTCCGTCTCACTTTGAGGATCTTTGCAGCGAAGACTTCCCGCCAGTCTCCTTAAACTCATCTTTCTAGTCTCCACCTGTTTCTTTAATTACACCAGGCAACCCGTATTTGGTTTATCTTTTTATCCTCCTGTCTCTCTGTTTCTTGGTCTCCATCAGAATTCGTCATTTCCTGACTGCAGAGATGGTTTTAGGCTTTGGGGCCATGTTAAGGTTGAGATGCCGCATGGGACAGCTGGGTGCTGAAGCCCTGCAGATTTGGGGGTCCATAACTTGCCTTTACAGTATCTGCAGCCTGGGCAGCTCCCCTAGGGAGCCTGGTTTAGTGGGTCTGGGTGGAGGCCCGGCACCTGGATGATTCTAATCTGCAGTTGTCCTGGGTTGAGGATTTGGAAGAAATGCAGGAGACCCTACAGGGCAGATGGGACCCTAACCCAGCCCCTCGGGGGCCACCATGAAGCCTCAGGGTCATGCCTCCCTGTTCGTGTGAAAATCAAGGAGTGTTTGGCTCACTCGGTGGAAGAAGCCGCTTTGTGGAATGGATTTGAGTACTAGTTCCATGAAAAGCATTTGCAGCGTTTAAACAGTAGCCAGTGCTGGCCACCCAGCCCGGCGGGCTTCGTGTCCTCGGGGCTGGGCTGAGGCTGCAGATTGCGAGCCTGGCTTTGTCGTCAAGCCCTGGCTTGGCTGCAGGCCTGATGTGGGGAGGCTGCCCTGGAGTGAGGAGGCCAGCTCCAGGCTGCTTTCCCGGCTCCTGAAGCAGAGACTGAGGCTCAGGGATGACGGGCCCGGGCCACGCGCCTGCTGTGTGGTACATCATCGGCGTTGCTGTGACCTCCCACCCCTGGAGGGAGCAGTGTTGGAACAGGGGCCGCTGGTTCCCCTCTGCACCCTAAGTTAAAGCTTGGTGCATGGTAGGACCTCAGGGAATAATTAGAATAAAGAGATAGGTGGGCGGGGGAGAGGCGGAAGGAGAGGGAAGGGCCGGTTTTCCCAATTCCTGGGCTTCCCTGGTGGCTCAGATGCTAAAGCGTCTGCCTGCAATGCGGGAGACCTGGGTTCCATCCCTGGGTCGGGAAGATTCCCCTGGAGAAGGAAATGGCAACCCACTCCAGTACTCTTGGCTGGAAAATTCCATGGATGGAGGAGCCTGGTAGGCTACAGTCCATGGGATGGTAAAGAGTCGGACATGACTAAGCAACTTCACTGGTTCACTGGTTCAAATCTGAGAGGGGCCGTGGGTGGGTCCCAGGCAGGCCAAGATGTTGGTGCCCCCTTCAAACCGATTTTCTGAAAATATCCACTCGGTGTTCACTTTGGTGAGGGTGGGATCGATTCACACAAGGGCCGGGACTGCTGCCTGACTCAGCAGGGAGGTGCCCTATGCCAGCGGTCCCCAACCTTTTTGGCACCAGGGACTGATTTCGTGGTAGACAGTTTTCCCACAGACCAGGGGTTGAGGAATGGTTTCAGGATGCTTTGAGCACATTCCCATTTATTGTGCACTTTATTTCTATTACTGCGTCAGCTCCACCTCTCATCACCAGGCATTAGATCCCGGAGGCTGGAGACCCCTGCTCTACGCTGGGTTCAGCACTTGGGGTGGTCTCCCTGGGCTGGCGCTCAGAGGCTGCTGTTTTTAGTCCCTCTCCAGGAGCTTGCTGGGTCCTGTGTGGTGGGAAGGGATTCAGGGGGTGAGTTTGTGTGAAACTTTCAAGAAATGATTTCAGCAGTCTGCACATTTAGCTTGTTTCCATGTTGCTATAGGAAGTAAATGATTAATTAAGCGGCACCCACACAGCTCCTTAAAAAAGGAATGATTTTCCCAAACAAAGCAATGCTCCACTGATTTGTCAGAGAGAGGAAAGAAGGCTTTAATAAGCAGGATGCTGTTTAATAAATCATAATTACTTACGTGGGCAAATGCACCAGCTCACGGAGGCGCCCAATTAAACATCTAATCACATTGACTTTCTCCTTCGTGCTGGCATGCCAGCCGCCCACCCCTAGGGTTGACCAGATGTCCCTGGGTTCTGATGGGCAAATGATATCACCTTCCTTCTTTTCTGTTTTTCCCCGGGTTGCTGAACTGATGTCCTTGAAGACTTCTTTCCAGGCTGGTTTGTATCAGACTCTCCTGGGGGGAACTTGTGATAAAGGCCCATCACTTAGATGTCCCGAGTGGGAGTGGGCCAGAAGGACCCAGCGTCTGCGTTTCCGTGAGCTCTCTCCCGGGCTGTCTGCTGCGCTCCTCCGTGGTGAGCCCTCTCTCAGGCAGTGTGACCTGCGGAATCAGAGAATTGGTCATGACTTCCCGTGTGGCCAGGGTTTACCTTCAAGCATCCTCCCAATTTGAGATGTGCGAGTGGGCGAATTGAATCAAGGATGAGTGAGAATCACTGATTCCCTGAGGGGTGTGAACTGTCCAGGAGGACTTGTGTTAGGGGGATCTGTGATTTGGCAAAGTTCTCCTGCACCTGCTGTGCGCCAGGCTCACGTGGGCAGGTGTGAGCCAGAGAAAGAAGACCCAGTAGATCCGGCCCTCCAGCCGCCCTGAGTCCTCTGAGCATATGGACAGGTAAACACTGACCAGGGCTGCTGGAGTGGGATCAGGGCAGGCTTCCTGGAAGAGGAGGTACTTTACTGAGATGCAGGGAATTAAATTACCTTAAGCCATTTGCACTGAGTATCCTGGGAGTGTCCAGCCCTGTGCTAGGTGATTAGAGGTTCAGTCAGGACCGAGTCAGACAAATCCCTGCCTTTGTGGAGCTTGTATTTTAGCAGAGGGAAGGACCCAGAACCAAAAACTAGTGAAGTAGGTTCCGATGCTGGTAAATGCCATGGGGAAAATCAAACTAATGATCTGCAGGGGGCAAGGCTGTCATGGATGGCTTAGGAACCTGCATGCAGAGGGTCTGACTGGGAATGGTCTTGGCAGGCTTGAGGGACAGACAGAAGGGCGGTGCCTCCTGACTCAGCAGTCTCACCCCCAGATATATGTACAGGTATGTGCTCAGTTGCTTTATAAATTGTTTTTGAACTGTGGTGTTGGAGAAGACTCATGAGAGTCCCTTGAACTGCAAGAAGATCAAATCAGTCAATTGTAAAGGAAATCAATCCCGAATATTCATTGGAAGGACTGATGCTGAAGCTGAAACTCTCATACTTTGGCCACATGATTCGAAGAGCTGACTCATTGGAAGTGACTCTGATGCTGGGAAAGATTGACGGCAGGAGGAGAAGGGGGCAACAGAGGATGAGATGGTTGGATGGCATCACTGACTCGATGGACATGGGTTTGAGCAAATTCGGGGAGTTGGTGATGGACAGGGAGGCCTGGCATGCTGCAGTCCATGACTTGCAAAGACATGACTGAACTGAACTGAAAAATCAAGAGAAGTAAAAACCTGTGTCTATAAAGAAACATGTATGAATACTCATTGCATCGTTATTCACCATAGCCCAGAGTGTAAACAGCCCAAAGTTCACCAGTGGATGAATGGATAAGCAACGTACTGTATCCATGCCAGGGGCTTCCCTGGCGGCTCAGTAGTAAAGAATCTGCCTGCAATGCAGAAGACGCAGGTTCAATCCCTGGGTTGGGAAGATCCCCTGGAGAAGGAAATGGCTACCCAGTGCAGTATTCTTGTCTGGGAAATCCCACAGAGGAACCTGATGAAGCTGCAGTCCACGAGGTCACAAAGAGTAGGACGCGACTTGGTGATTGAGCATGAGCCAGCCCATACAGTGGAATATTATTTGGCCGTTAAAAAGAAAAGGAAGTGCTGATACACCCTGTGAGATGGATGAACTGTGGAAACATGATGCTGAGCGAAGAAAGCCAAACAGGGAAGAACACATATCGTGCGGTCCTGTTTGTGTGAAATGTCTAGAACAGGCGAACCCGTAGAGACAGAAAGAGGGAACGTGGTAGCCAGGGGCCAGGGAGAGGAGATGGAGGGGTGGAGGGATGGGGAGTTGGGAAGGAAAGGAATGGGATTTCCTTTCCAGATGATGAAAATATTCTAAATGAATATGGCGATGTTTGTGCAACTCTGTGACTACACCAGAATCATCGACATGTACCTTTGAAACAGACACATCGTATGGTGTGTGAATTTTATCTCAGCAAAGCTGTTGTAAACAGCGGGTGGCGCTGCTGGAGCAGAGGGAAGGGGCCCAGGGGCTGTGCTTAGGCAGGGGGCCATGCGGGGTGGCGAAGGGCACAGGGGGCAGGGGCTGGAGGGAGCTGGGGGCCCAGGAAACGGCTGGGAGGCTCGGGATGGCAGAGGCGGTGAGGAAGTGCACGGGTGGGCGGGGCCAGGCACAGCAGGCCTGGGCATCCCCGAGGGCGCTCACGGACCTGCAGGCCTGGACGGATCTCCTGCAGGGGGACCAGATGGTGGCTGGGAAACTATTCCTCTCTTCGCACTGCTCTGCCTCTGTTAATCCACTAGTTACCCTGAGGCGGGGCTTCCCTGCGGGCTCACTGGTAAAGAGTCCGCCTGCCAAGTGGGAGACTCGGGTTTGATCCTCTGGAGGAGGATCAGGAAGCTCCTCTGGAGGAGGAAATGGCAACCCGCTCCAGTATTTTTGCCTGGGAAAAGCCATGGACAGAGGAGCCTGGCGGGCTACAGTTCATGGGGTCTTAAAGAGTCGGATATGACTGAGCAACTAATCCATAAAAACAGCCTGCAGGACTTCGGTCTCCTCTTGGGGCAGACCCCTGCCAGGGCAGTGGGGGGCTCCTCTGCGTGGCCCTGCTCCCTAACTGGGCGGGGGGCCTGAATTCATAGACCTCCGGAGCCCTGAATTGACCAAACTGTGTAGTTCATTAAACACCAACAATCAACCAATGGCAGAAAATCCAGACTCATATTACAGATGATTTAAGGATGTAACACATGCTCATTTTAGACCTTGGGAGAGGAAATGTCTAAGAAAGAAGAAGCTTGAAATTATCTATAATCCTTCAGAGATAATAGTGTCCGATCTTTTGATCATTCCCTTTCTGATCCGTAGTCAGATGCGTTATCCACTGCACCACTGGCCCCGTTAATGACCATTTCCTTTCTGAGCAAAGATTAGAGCCCTGTGATATGGTTGGGAATTCTTTGCACACTTACCATTATCTTGTCGGCATTTTCCCCATCAGTGGAAATCGTTTGAAAATGACCGTGACTGAACCATCACTTCTTGTGTTGTTGTTCTAGAGCTTTATTAAAGTTTTTTTTCCCAGTTTTATTGAGATGTAATGACACAGAGCACCATGTAAGTTTAAGCTATACAGCCTGACGGTCTGTCTGACATCCTTCCTGAAACGATGACCGTGATAGGTTTAGCGAACATCCATCCTCTTGTATATAGATACAATATTAAAGGAATAGGAAAAAAACCTCTTTTTTTTCCCCTTGTGATGAGAACTCTTAGGGCTTCCCAGGTGACTCAGTGGTAAAAGAATCTGTCTGCCAATATAGGAGACACAGGAGACATGGTTTCAATCCTTGGGTCGGGAAGTTCCCCTGGAGAAAGAAATGGCAATCCATTCCAGTATTCTTGCCTGGAGAATTCCATGGGCAGAGGAGCCTGGCAGGCTACTCTAGGGAAAAAAAAAAAAAAAGGCTCTTCTTTTTTCTGGTGGTGAGAACTCTTAGGATTTAACTCTTGACAACTTTTGTATGTAACAGACAGCAGTGTTAACTGTATTTATCACAGTGTACTTTATATCCATGGTACTTATTTATTTACAAGTAGAAGTTTGTACGTTTTGACTGTCTTCATCCAACGCCCCCTCTCCACACTGTTCTGCCTCTGCTAACCACAAATCTGTTCTCTTTCTCTACGAGTGTGTTTTTGAAGTATCGATATAATTGACCTACAACACAGTGTTAGTTCCTGTTATACAACACAGAGATTGGATATTTCTATACATGTCAGAAGCATCACTGTGATAAATCCAGATGTGGCCTGACACCATACAAAGACGTTATGTAATTACTGGCTGTATTTCCCACACTGTACGTTTCATGCCTGTGGCTGATTTATCTTGTGACTGGGAGTGTGCACATCTGGAGAACTGTCATTTCTTTATTGTTTTCCCATCTTTGTATTCTTGGAAGGAAGCTCGTATTTCATCATGAACAATTGTACTGACATCAGTCACCGAATCGACACCCTGGCATGAAACCCTTTATCCACGTGTGTGAGTTTCCTAGGACAGATTCGCTGAAAGGTCATCAGTCAAAGACCATGAACTTGGAACACACCAGATGCCTAGTTGTGCTCCCGTTTTCTGGAAGGATCTGCCAATGTGTCCCAGAATCACAGCGTGGCTCCAAGTCCAGATGTCCCATGGGGCCTCTGGTCCCTTCCTGTGAAGTGCGGGGATTGTGAAGGGCTTCTCGGGGGAGGTGTGGTGCAGCAAGGTCCACTCTGGAAGGCCGCAGGGAGCACCGACTTCTGCAAAGTCTCCATGGTTGGAACAAGCACCTTTATCTGGGGCGGGGGGGGGGGGGCGGTGGGTGGCGCGTGTGGGTGGGTAAGGGAGCCGAGGGTCCAGGGCTGAGTGGTCCCCCAGGGATGGACAGAGCAGGGAGCTGACAGCTCTCTTCTCCCTACAGAGCCCCCCGACATGACCTCCACCTCTTGTGAGCGTTGCTGCTGAGCTTTGGGCTCCCGCCGAGCCTGGATCCACACAGTTATTTTTGCACGTGGGAGAAGCCCTGCGTCGGGTTGGCCTGCATTTATTAGAGGCTGCTCTTGTGGGAAGCGAAGCAAGCCCTGAAGTGTTTTTCCTGTGATCTCATAGCGACTGTGGTTTCCCTGCTCCCTCAGCCCCCTCCGCCCGAGTCTTTACTGAAGTTTTATTGAAAGGTTAAAAAAGAGATCCAGGAATCTTTACTTAATTAAGGCTTTTATGACTTGCAGAGCTGAGCCTTCAGACTCTTTCCTTTGGTTCTGAAGTGTTCTGAGTGCGAGGCGGTGGGCGGGGCTGCCTGGTTCTATTCGGGAGTGACCTGAATTCCAGGGTCACTCGCTGGTGGGGCCTGGTCCATCGAACGTGCTCATCCCCAGAGGACACGGGCTTTCTGAGAGGGCTCCAGGGGGCCCTGGACGTGCATCACCCAGGGGCCCGCCCTAAGTGCTCAGAGCCAGGGCTCTCAGCAGCTGCTCCAGAGGGCATCGGTCACTCCAGAGTCCTGGCATGATGGAGGACCCCTGCATGGGTCCCTGGTTTCCACAGATGACTAATTTGATCTGTGGTTGGTAAGAGGTGGTTGGTAAGGGACCAGAGGGCCCATGTGACACCCTGACTTGTATCACAAGTCCTCCCCGTGCCCTCCCAGGTTGGACCTTGCCGGACCCTGCATCCTCCGAGAAGCCTTCCCAAGGCCAGCGCTTCGCAGGAGGGGACCAGAGGCCCCGTGTGACACCTGGACTTGAGTCAGAAGTCCTCCCCGCGCTCTCCCAGATGGGCTGATGTCGGGCATGGAAGAGGTGCCCCTGGGGAGGCGCTCGTACCTACGTTGCCTGCTGGGCGAGGGGCACGGCCGGTGGGAGGCAGCGGCAGCCTGGTGAGTGGCCAGCACTGCTGTGTGTCTGGTTCCAGGCGTGGCCTCGCGCAGGACAGGCTCTGTACCTGAGCGGCTCCGGCTTGAAACGCTCGCTGGAGGGAAGGTGGGGATCCACCGAGAAAGGGCCTTTTGCAAAGCGCAGGGGGAGCCGCCCCTTGGCTCGTGCCTGGCTCAGATCTGAGCCACTGCTGCTGGGCTGGTGTGAGGGCCCCAGGAAGGAGGCAGACCAGGGCTGCAGGGTGATGGGGGTGGCCCGTCACCCCACTTGCAGCTGGGAGAGTCACGGCACAGAGGCCTTAGGTACCTTGCACCAGGGCATACGGCTCAGCGGCCAGCCCTGCAGTTTGAACCTAGCCACCCATTCCAGGTTCCATGCTCTGAAGAAGCTGGGAGGTGGGTACTGTCTCTGGGCCTCAGTTTTCTCATCTGTTCAATGGGGTTACTGATACTGCGGAGGCACAGAATAGGAGCTGGATGGCGCCTTCATCTCATTAACTGTTATTGTTCAGTCGTGTCCGACTGTTTGCAACCCCATGCACTGCGGCGCGCCAGGCTTTCCTGTCCTTCACTCTCTCCCAGAGTTTGCTCAAACTCATGTCCATTGAGTCAGTGATGCTACCTAATCATCTCATCCTCTGTCTCCCTGCTTCTCCTCCCGTTTTCAGTCTTTCCCAGAGTCAGAGCCTTTTCCAATATATCAGCTCCTGGCCAATGTTTTGGAGCTTCAGCTTCAGCGTCAGTCCTTCCAGGGACTATTCAGAGTTGGTTTCCTTTAGGACTGACTGGTTTGGTCTCCTTGGTGTCCAAGGGACCCTCAGTCAGTCAGTGGATAGAGTTGTGGAAAGAGTGTGGTGGCCACAGGGGCAGGCGCCCCGGGGCTGGCTGGGGAAGTCTGCAGTGGGCCCCTAAGTCATCGTGAACCGGAAGCCAAGTCAGACCATCTTCTGGGAGGACGAAAACTCCTCAGAAGGTCAGTGCTGGCCAGGTGGTCCAGGAACCTCACAGGCCACAGCCCCAGGGGCGGCCCCCAGAGCGTGGCTGGGCAGGCTGGGGAAGGCAGGTCTGACAGCATTTAATTTTCTTTCCTAAATCTGCCTTCTCTAGCCGAATCCTCGAGTGTGAGGAAAATGCACTGTTAAGGCACCAAACGGCGAATGTGAAATTACTTCTTAGTAATTGTGGTGGGAGTGGGGTGGGCGGGAGGCAGAGCTGTGACTCCAGACCATGGAAGCTGCATCTGCAGGCACCAGACAGCCGTCTTTTCTGGCCTTGACAACCCCTGGCACGGCTGCTTGTCCCTGCCTTCTGGACCCTTCCGTCTTTCTCCTCCCTACCTATTGGAACCAGCGTGGTCCAGCCAGCCCGGGAGTTGTCGGGGGGGGGACCATGTGTGTGTGTCGGGTCCAGTCCCGGGAGGTAGCAGGGACCCTGCTACCCGCTGTGCTGTGAACTGTCAGATGAAACAGCCTAAGTTTGGGCTCCCACCGTCGGGGTCGGTTCAGACGCTCCTCTGGACGAGCGCTCAGGCTCTCCAGGTGCGCTTCACCTGTGGACCAGTTTGAGCTTCCTCCCGGCTCCGTGGCCTCAGAGCAGTGGGGCGCTCACGGGAACGTCCCGGGCTCCAGTGCGGGGCTCCAGATGAGAAGCGGAGGCCCCGTGGCCTTTCAGGACGCAGCTTCGGAAGACCCAAAGTGTCACCTCCACCACCACCCTGCCAGAAACCTGTCTGGGTTTCAGGGATGGGGAGGCGAACACAGGCTGTGCCTCTTGACGGGAGCAAGTCAGAATTTGGAGCTGTATTTTCAAGCCACGAGGGAGAGAAAAGGTGGCTGTGGCAGGCCGGAACTCCCGCTGGCGACCCCTGCAGCCCAGGGGCCTCTGATCTCCGGTTATGGTTTCCCACCATACCGAGAGGGTCAGGAGCCTCGTGTCTCTGTCTAGGGCGTGTGTGCCGGAGCAGTACTGCGAGGCGTGATTGTCTCTGCTCTGGACGCCAGAGAAGGGCCTCCCTCCCCTCCTTTACGGCCAAGGCTGGAGGAGGCCACCTAGTGGGCCTGAGGTCACAAAGCCTAAGGAGCAGAGCCTGGATTTGAACCTGAGCCCGTCTGACAACACACACGCCACTGGGGGCGTCCAGAGTGGAAGCTGACGGAGGCTGTGTTGAATGCGCCCCACGGGCGTGGCTGGTGCTATCCTGTTTGCTGGCAGGTTAAGTCCTGATGTCTAGGAGGGACCCAGCAAGGGGATAGTCGTGATGGATTTATTCCTAACGGGCGGAGGGCGCAGGGCTGTGGTTCTGCCAGCCTGCTGGCTACCAGGCAGGATAAAGAAAGCTGCGGCCCCTCCCCCGAGTTCACTGATCTGGACTGCCATCTGTCCCCGCCGTCACAGGCCACCTCCGGCTCTGTGTTGCTGTTCTGGTTAAGACCGAGCGGCTCCGCTGTGGGAAGGAATCTCCCCGATCAAGAGTTCACGGCCAGGCTCTGCTCTGTTTCGGGCTGGGGGTGGGGGATGGCACAGCTGTTCCGTGTCTTCGAGGAGCCCCAGGAAATGCCAAGGGTGGGCTTTTCCTGTATTTGGTTCCTCACTTCGGAGCCTCCTTATCGCCAAGATCGCGAGCATCTTAGCTGAATGGTGAGCTCTCTGCGAGCAAGTTAGTTCTCAGACTCAGAGGCTGTAGCTAGCTGGACGTGGGCTGGGCATCGGGGCTGGGATGAGTGTGCCCTCGCTGTCCGTCACACTCACACGCACTCGGGGCCACTGGCCACGTGCGGCATGGCAGGGCGCTCAGAGTGCCGGGTGTAACATTAAAGCCAAACCTCTCAGCTGCCCCACCAGGCGCTGCTCTGGGGTCCCCGTGGCTCAGGTCAGTTCCTGAGTTCTGATAAGTGTCCCATGGTCTGAGTAACCCTGGGACGTGAGCCGTTCACTGGCTGTGACTTTCCTGCTGCCTGACCTCTGGAGGAGACAGACTCAGCCCACCGAGCCCAAGCCTCGCGGGCTGGACCCGCGTGGCTTCCGTGTCCATCGGGGCGTCTGGCGCCCGGGTCACTGCGGGCTCTGGGTTCTGATCTGTGGCTCTGACTTTGCTCCCACCACAGGAACTGGGGCGAGAAACTCCACGCGGTTCAATGTCTCTAGGGAACCTCGTTTCAGGGGCCCGAGGGTGGGGTGGCCTTTCCTGACGGGAGGTGGCCACGGGCGCTTGGCGGCAGCCCAGGTGACGCGCTCCGATCGGGATCCCGGCCCCGCTCTTGGTGGCCTGCTTGTGGGGCCAGCGTCCACCTGACCTGACATCCGGGAGCAGGACAGGTGCCGAGGACGGAGGGACGGGCGGGCAGGCAGAGGGGAGGGAAGGGGTGGCGCCTTGTGATGCCACGGCCTCTGCCTGGGGGCTGGGGGCCGCCATGTTTGGAGCTCGTGGTACCCCTTCCCAGCGAGCTTCTCCCCGCAGCGTCCAGCCCTAGGTCCCTGGGCCCCCGGCGCTCGGTCCAGCGAGAGCTCCAGTTAGCAAGCGAGGCGTGGCGTGCGGCCTCATTATGCCAGTCCCTGTGGCGCCCCGGACGGCGGATCCATTCTTTTCATCATCTCTGAAGCTCACCCCCCACCACCCCGGGTTCTGGTCCCGAGCTCTTAATTTGCTTCCCTGCTGAGCCGCATGGTCCGTGACCTTTAGACTCCTGCTCGGCTCCGGCGTGCCGACATTTCAATCGAGCCCTCGGCAGGCAGCTGGGCTTTGCACGATGTGGGGGCTCCCGCTGAGCCAGCTGCTGCCGTCTCAGGGGGAGGCGCCATGCTGTGTAGACGCCTGGCTTCCTCCCTACTGGGAGCAGGGGAGCATCACTGTGGACCACCCTGCCCCCCATCCATGGGAGACGCCATGGACGAGCCCCGGGATGCTCAGTTTAATGCCACTCAATGGACTGTCAGGCACCAGGGATCCAGGTCAAGGCTGGGCAGGGCCAGGGATCACGGGGCCCCACGGGGACCCGGTCGCAGGGCGCTCGGAGCACCGGGTGCGGCGTTAAAGCCAAACCTCTCTGCTGCCCCACCGGGTGCCGCTCCAGGGTCCCCGTGGCTCAGGTCCGCTCCTCTGTTGTGACGACAGCCCCGTGAGGTCGGCACACCTATATATCACCACCTGTGTACGGGTGGGGAAGCCGCGCGGGTCGGTCACACAGCTGAGAGTGGCCGGGCTGGGGTCTGAACCCCGGAGTCTGATTCCTCGGCCCACTCACGGGTGGAGGCGGATGGTGGGGTTCAGGTATGGTCCCATCCCCGTGTTGCAGGAGGTGAGGCGCCCCAGGTGGGGGGAACGGTGAGAAGGTGATGGCCTGGGGACCTGCTGGAGCCAGGAGTGGAGGGCAGGCCAGCCTGGAGAGTGGGAGGGACGGTCCAGAGGCCGCCCGCTGCTGCGGACTTGGTCTGCAGAAGTCCCAAGGCGGGATGGGATCCCCATGAGCACGGTCAGGGTGACCATGACCGCACCTCCTGGCCCTCGCTGAGCCCCGACTCCACGGCGGACAGAGGCCTTTGGCTGCGTCCCCTGCTTTCATATCGCTCATTCCCAGGGCCAGAGGGAGGCTCCAGGTGAGGCTGCTGGTTCCTGTGTGGTGAATGCT
This sequence comes from Muntiacus reevesi, assembly GCF_963930625.1. Taxonomy (NCBI): domain Eukaryota; kingdom Metazoa; phylum Chordata; class Mammalia; order Artiodactyla; family Cervidae; genus Muntiacus; species Muntiacus reevesi. Next base: position 3,915,518 of record NC_089270.1, on the reverse strand, counting down.
TCTCAGACGGGACGTTGTCAAGTCCCAGGGGGTCTTGGCAAGGGCCGTCCCCACCCCCACCAGTTCTGTGCCATAAGGCACCTTCCAGGTCAGTCAGAGCCCAGCTCCGAGGCCGCCTTTTCTGCGTTTCAGTCCGGTCCCTGGCTCTGCCTGCTGGGACATCAAGGGAGACCCTGCCCCTCCGTCCTCAGTTTCCCCATCTGTAAAATGGGCGTCAGCACCACACACACGTCAGAGGGTGGTGGTGAGCATTCTCAGAGTGACCTCTAGTACACCGTCCAGGCCCCTTCTTAGGCCTGGTTTCCTCGTGTGTGGGTAAGGCAGTTGACCCTGAGGGGCAGGTGGGAAGCCGTGGGCGGGGGGCTGCTTGAGCCTCTGCATGGACCGCCTGCCGTGACGGGCAGGCCAGGCGCCGATGGTCCTGGGCTTGGGGGTGAGCGCGTGAGGATGCTGGGTCGGTCACCCTGCAGAGCCCCCCCCACCCCCAGCCTTGCAGCCCCGTCCCCCCAAGCGCTGCGGTGCCGGGGTGGTGACAGCTGTCCAGCAGGAAAGGTGACCTGATACGTGTTCCGTCCCCGAAGCGGCAGGTTTGTCCATCACCCGCGAGTGTTTCCATTCCTTTGCTCTCCTGAACTGATTCCGGGGAGCTGGGGTAGGGGCTGGGGCGGGGAGGGGACGGGGGGGGAGGGCAGCTTAGCCGTGGCAAGGATGTCCCCTCCCTGCTCCGTCCATCAGCAGCCTGTTCTGCTGCCGCAGATAGGGAGGCGCCCAGCTCCCCGAGACGCTGACAGCCACTGTCAATTTATCGGTCTGTGTTTAGCAAGAGGACGTGACTTTGAGTTACATCCTGTGTCCTAGAGGGCTGTGGGTCTGAGGATTTCCGGGAGGCTCATCCTGGCGACCCCGTGTGCTGACTGCTCTGGAGCGTCCCTGGGTGGCGTTGTGCAGCCAGGGAGTTAGATAACCACCTACCGGGGGGCAGGGGTCTCTGGAGCAGGAAGAGATGCCAGCTTCACCCCCTCTGTGGGCTCTGAGGTCCAGGGGGCTGCCCTCCACCACCGTCTTTGTGATCTGCCCCCCAGGCCCCGCCTGGGCCCCTCAGGGGCAGGGTCCCGGGTCTGACTGTCACGGTGCCGGGCACTTAGGTGGAGCTGGGCTCGGCGCCCCTGCAGCTGCCCAGACTCTGGCCGCGAGGCAGGCTGTCCCCTGTGGCCACGCTCAGGGCTGCTCCGGGCTGGCGGCTGGGGGAGCCTAGCGGAGGAGACGGGTTGAAGCTCGTGCAGAGCGGGGAGTAGGAGTTCACCCCAGGATGGGATGGGCAGAGCGGGCTGAGAGAGCTGCGGCCACTCGTCCAGGGTCACACAGAAGGCCCTGTCACGGTCCCCTTGGCCTTGAAGTCTGTGCCTTGGTTCTGGACCACCAGTGTTTCTGACCGAGGCATCTCTGGTGCTGTGAACACAGGGTGGGCATGTGGGAACCCCTCCCTGATTCGAGGGGAGTGTTTGGGCAGCCAGGCTGTGAGGGTACAGATTCCTGGAGAGGGTGCGGCTCATGAGCCCTTGGCTGACCCCTGGTGGGGTCCATTCTGGCACCTGAGCGACTGTTGAGAGGCCAGGTCCTGGCTGGGTGCTGGGACTGACTGTGTCCCTGGGGGCACATGGGGGCCATGCTGATGAGCACTCAGGACAGAGACTCTTAGAGTTCACGGCGAGGGTGAGGCACCTCTCTGAATTCCAGGGACAGCCTCTCGGCGTGGGCAAGCCCTTCGGGTCATGCTGCTAGTGTCGGAATTTGGTTTGCAGACAGGCACGAGCACCTAGGAAGCATCAGCTGTCGGTACCGCCCAGCTCTGGAAGAGCGCACACACCCCCATGGGTCTTGTTTGAGCTCAGTCGCCTCTGACTCTGCGACTGTAAAGACTGCAGCCCGCCAGGCTCCTCTGTCCATGGGATTCTCCAGGCAAGAATGCTGGAGTGGGCTGCCATGTCCTTTCCCAGGGGATCTCCCAGACCCAGGGATCGAACCCGTGTCTCTTATGTCTCCTGCACTGGCAGGCGGGTTCTTTAGCACGTGCCATGCGTCTCACTGAACACTAACTGTGTGCAGGCGCTGTCCCAGGTGTGAGCAGCAAGGCGGGAGTCATTCCAACCCTCCCACCAGAGCTGCCATTGCTGCCGCTGAGTCGCTTCAGTCGTGTCTGACTCTGTGCGACCCCAGAGACGGCGGCCTACTGGGCTCCTCTGTCCACGGGATTCTCCAGGAGAACATTGTTCTTCCCCTTTTCCCTGCTCTAACGCAACTCACGTCAACCTCATCACTCAGGACTTTCTCTCTGATTATAACACAGAGGGGGAAGAAAAAAAAGCAAGGCAGGAAACCAAATAGCTGAAAGTCCCTCTCTCCCGGCATCCTGGTGGAGCAGGGGCTCGCTGCAAACACAGGAACAAGAGAACACATGCCATGACATTCACACGTGGACATACGTTCACCCCTGTGAGAGCGTGTAATGTGCAATGGAGAGAATAAAATGTTGGGGGTGAGGTAAGGGGGAGGGGAGAAGGAGCGGGGGTGGGGGGAGCGCCTGGAAATGCAGGAGACCCTTCAGGGTGGGCGACCAGAGGCGCCCTTGCTGTGGGGAGGTAGGAAGTGAGCCTTGGGAGCATCTGATGCTGGAGTGCTTGGGCTGGAGCAGGTGCAAAGGTCCTGGGGCAGGAGTGTGTCCCGCTGTGTTATGGACCAGCAGAGTGCCAGCCATGGAGGGCAGTGAGTGAGGGGCTGAGGGTGGTGGGAGACGAGGCCAGGAGGTGGGGGGGTGGGGTGGGCCCGGAGCCTGTGTTCTCAGCCTCCCCCCACCGCCACGGTGAGCAGCTCATGAACTGTGGTTTTAACTTTCTGACACAGGCTCACATCTCAGGTGTGAGAAGTGGCCATTCTTTTCTGGACGGAGACCCCCAGGCTTGGGGAGCCAGACGGCTCCCCTGGGGGCCAGCAGAGCCCGCTCAGCTCTGGTTCCGCCATCGGCGACACTGGCCTCAGTGGCTGGCCACTCGGTGGCAGGTCGCTATTTTTAGTAGCCGGAGGAGGTGCCGGAGCCTCCAGTCCAGCCGCGAATGGAAATAGAAATGTGGTTTCTGACAAGCAGCAGATAACGTGGGCAATTCCCCTCGTCTTCTTTAGGAAATCCAATGTTAACAAAATTGATCGCAATAAAAATAGGTGGCCTTTCAAAATACCCAGCGAAAGCTCCCCATCCAGAGGAGCTCCGCTTATAGTGATTTTTGTTGAGTTAGCACAAGTCCTCTTCCTTCTGAGGGCTGTCCTGCTGCATCCACGAACTCCTCCCGAGAAGAGACATGCTCGACACCCAGGCGTCTGCGGGGGCCCTGGCCGTCCCTCCTATGGGACCCCACCCGCATCCATCTCCGTGGAGTGGAGCCAGGCAGCAGGTGGGGAGAGCCCGGGGGTCCCAGGACGGGGCTCTGACTCTGGCAGGACTGGTTTTCTGTTTTCCTTTATTCGCTTGTTTATTCAGCAGTCGTGCTGAGTCCTTCCTGCAGACCAGGTTCTCGGGCCTCGTGCCACGGAGGCCGTAGTGAGGTAGGCAAACGTGATTCTGTGTCCTGGAGTATCTGGTCGGTGTCTCTGACCCTCTAGCGTCCCATCTGTAGAATGGGAACAATAACACCCCTTGGGGGTGTTTTGAGCAAATGCACATCACGTCACACGTAAGAAAGCTCCGAGCAAGCTGTGTGATGGGGCCCAAGGAAGCAGCGTTTTGAGTCTTCCTTTTCTTGCCCTTGCTCCATCATGGACATTTTGCTGAGCTGAATTTCTCTAAGATGTGCACCACGATCCACCTGAAATGTCATTTTTTCTGTGTGTGGGGGTCTCTTTTGTTTCTGAATTACAGAATGCAAGTGTAGGAACACGGTGCTGAAACACTCAGGGGTTTTAAAAGATACTAATGGATGGTGGACCAAGGGGTGTTACTGAAAGTCTGTCATCTGAAATGTGAAATGCATTTTATTTTTTCTCAGAGACAATGCTCTTTCTGATGCAATGGCATTGGAGACGAGAGTCTATTTAACTCGTGGTTAAATAGAATCTGCAAGGTGAGGCTGCAGTTTGCAGAGGCAAAGTGAAATGATTGGAACACGACCGTTCAATGGCCCAGATGTACTACTCCACAAAGAACCAAGAGCGATTTCATTAATTTTGGGTGCGGGGGCTTGAGGACAAACAGATTTAATTAGAAGAGGTGGTGGAGGTGGAGGGCGGCGTTGTGGAGGAGTGGAAGGGGGTCCCTGGGTACCAGAAGGGCTTCGGGTGCTGCGGCCGTGTTCTTTACTATGTGTAAGGCCAAATCCAGGCTGAGGTCGATCTTTTTCAAAGAAATAAGGCGTGTCCCTGCGCTGCGGCTGTCCAGGAGAACAGCTGGGGCCCCAGAGACGGTAGGGCAGGCAGTTCTGAGTGGGCCTGAGGGGCACTGCTCACCCTGGGCAGCTTGGTTGCTCTGGGGAGGGAGGGGGCGGGTGTGTGCATGCCTGGACTATGGGAGTGGGTCGCCATGCCCTCCTCCAGGGGATCTTCCCCACCCAGGGATCGAACCTGCGTCTCTTACGTCGACGGTGGGCACCAACACTCCATCCGCTCTGGAGGAAGGAGGAGATGTGTTTGTGGGCAAGGTTCATTCTAATCAGGTTTTACTTCTGCAGAAAGTGTTTCACCAGCAAATTACCGGCGAGGAGCCCTTCCCGGGGATTCGTAATTTGTTTGATACAGAACGCGGAGCCAATCCAGGGTGTCAGCTGGAATGAAAGATAAACTCTAATTTGCTGGGGAGCACCGAGGCTGGAGTGACGGTAATTAGGAGTGATTATCTGCTCCCGATTCTGCCAAACCGCTTCTCCCTCCCTGCTTCTCCAGGTTGGGGAGGAGCAGAGCTTGGCCGCCCCGGGCCCTGCTCTGAGGCTGTGCTTCTGGTCGGTTCTGTAGGGTTCGAGTTTCCCCAGGCAGGATCATGCTGGAGTGAAAGGTACTGTCTTTTCAAGAGGACTTAGCCTTCTCAGCCCTGGCTCCTGCTAGAGTCTCACGGCCATGTAACTGATCACCTTCTCCTGGAGACGCAGTGGGTGATCATCTGACAAACCCCAGGGCCTGTTCACAGACAGTGGCTGCAGCGGGACGTGGGTTTCAGACCCAGCTTGATCCTCGGGGGTGCCTCGTAAAATACAGGGTGCCCCGTTCACTCTGAATCAAATGCACCGTGAGTGCTTTGGTGGTGTAAGTGCTGTCTCTTGTCCTATTTGGGACGTTGTTTTTCAGTTGCTCAGTCGTGTCCAACTCTTTGCGACCCCATGAGCTGCAGCCCGCTAGGTTTCTTTGTCCTTCACTGCCTCCCGGAGTTTGCTCAGATTCGTGTCCACTGAGTCGGTGATGCCATCTAACCATCTATACTAAAAGAAAGGTGTTTATCTTGAACTTCAAATACACAGCTTGCAAAGGTCGTACTTGTACTAAGAAACTACTTGAATAACGTGTATTGTGTCAGAAATCCAGATTTAATTGTGGGTCCTGCATTTTTATCTGATAAATCTGCAACCTGCCTTTAATGGCCTGGGACCTTGTGTACCTGCCGGGTCTCCTGCCCTTCTGCATGCAGGGGTGGGCGGGGGTGATAAATCCAGCTACGCTTACTACCCAGGGGGGCTGGAAGCAGTGAGGCAGTGTGGCCCCACACGCGTCTGTAAATGCCCACCCTGCTCGCCCATGCCCTCCATGAGCCCTCGTCAGCCTCAGAGCTCTTTGCAGAGGTCCCCATCTCATGCTTCGGGGTACTAAGGAGGGCTCGTGGGGGCCTGGCCTTTGGACCAAGAGCACCCAGTTTTGTAAGATCCTGGCTTCTCCCCTCTGTCCAGGCCTTGCTGCTCCATGTCCCTCTTGGACCTTGGTCGTCACCGTGGAAAAGGGACTGGATAACATCGGCCCGGAAGTTGGGGCTGGTTGGGCGCTGGTGACCACAGACTCTTGAGGGGCCCCAGTTAGGCCATCCTTATTTCATCCTTCGCCCGATGTTTTGGACACACCTCTCTTTGTCTTCTGGATCTCCTTGCTGATGTCATGGGCTGCCAAATACATGGGGGGTCCGGTGGACAGAGGAGCGGAAAGCTCTGGTTGGTTTTGGGGTGCCCCTCTTGGCCGTGTGGCCCATTAGCTGACCGAGTTGTGTGTCCTCTCTGTACCACGTGACGGGGATGCCAACACACGGGTGAGGACCACACAGCACCGGGGACGGGGGGGCGCCCTCCCTGGGTTGATGGGGAAGCTGCCATCAGGGGCGTCTCTCGGGGCTATGACATCACCGTGGTTGGCTTTGGCCTCCCAGCCCCTCCCGGCTGCCACGTTGGTTCCGCCAGGCTCTCTCACCCACCCTCTGTGGGGGCCAGAGTCAGCCTCCGCCTTGTGGAAGCAGTTGGATGGGGGCTGAGGATGCTCTGCTCTGGAGCTTTGGAGGCCCTGTTGCCTCCTGATTCGGTCCCTGAAGCTTTAGTGGGATGTGCACCGTCCATCCCGCCAGCCCCGACCCCGCTTTCCTTTCCACCTTGATCAGCAGCCGATCGGACTTGCCTGTCCTTTCCTCTCTCTTGGGGAAAAAAATGTCTCCATCCTCCTCCTGCTTTCCCAAGCCTCCTCATGCTGCAGGACCCAGTGCAATTGTCAGCTCTTGGGGACAGCGTTCCCTGCCCCCTGGCCAAATCGCCCTCTGCCCCAGCTCCACTGCTAGCTGCTCCTCCCAGAGTCTGAGCCGGAAGCTAGTTAACCTTGTACCAGACTCAGCTGTGAACATGACCGTGTGCCCATGGCTTGTCACTTAGCCCAGGGCTCTGAGCCCTGGAAAACACTGGTCAAATGGGGTGCTCCCAGGAAGGCCAGCGGCACGCGCTGGCGAGTTTCAGAAGGGACGTTGACTCTGGTCCTCTGAGCGTGCGGTTGGGTGGGTTCCCAGCTCTGCGTCTGCAGCTCTGTTTCCCAGGGACTTTCTTTCACTGTGGGGGGAGCCCTGTACGCATCTGGGGGGCCATGCTCTTGATCATCACACGGACTAGTCTAGTCTCCCCAGCTCTGGTCTCCCCAGCCCTGAGGCTGCCCACTAAGCTACAGAAATTGGCCGGGGCTGGATCTTGGCCATAGTCTTGGGTTTGGCTCTAGGAGAGGAGACCCTAGCCATCTTTCTGCCCGTTAGGCCTGGCCAGAGACCTGGGGTTCACAGAAATGGGTCCCCAAGCGCAGTCCCACATTTCGTGGCCTACAGCAGGACTCCCGGGACTGGGCATAGAGCCCTCCTCAGAGCTCTGGTTTATTGCAGGGCGGGACCCAGGGGCAAAGCTGGGCGGGGTGAGGCTGAGCATCGGACACAAGCTCTGGGGGCGTCTCAGGTGTGGCGGCTCAGGACACACGTTCCCCCGCGTCCAGTTATGAAAACTGCTGGAAAGTGTTGTCCGCCCGCCCGGGGTCTTTTACTGGAAGCTGGTCACACCCGCACCCTTCGCCTGGCACTTTCCAGAATGCCTAGACCCCCGGAGGGATGGGGCGTGCAGTGTGGCCCACGCTGCTGCACAAACAGCTTAGGCCCCGCGAGCTACACTCATCAGTTAGGGCGGGGGTACCGTCTGGACGCCCAAACGCTCAGATCCCGCCTGGGCGTGCGGAGCTCTCTAGGGGGCTGGAAGCAGAGCCCGACCTCACACCTGCTCTCGCGAGCCCTGCCCTTCACCGGCATGTGGTAGGGGCCTGACCGGATGTGGGGGTGCTGTTGGATCTGGGGGCAGCCTGCGGCCAGAAGGGAAGCCCCGGTCCATTTAGCGGTTACTCGTCGCCCTTCCCCGTGGGGTCACCACGGCTCTCCCTGCCTCTCTTCACCCCTGATTGGCGCCTGTCTTTCCCACGTGGGCCAAGAAGGGGCGCCCCCATTTCCGAAGCTTTTGGGAAAGGGGCGCCCTGCTCCCTGCCCTCCAGGCCCACCAGCTCCCGCTGTCCACGGAGCCCAGCTTGGCCGAAGCTCCAGCTCAGCCGCCAGTGGAGTGGAGGCTCCTCCACTCGGACTGAGTGTGGGGAGGTGAGAGTTTTTTCTAGACTCAGGCGCTAATCCACGTGGTGATTTATCCCCAAGTTCTCCCAGGATCCACGGGTGAAGCGGCCCCGTCTCTACCGGCAGCTGCCGACCTGCTGTTGAACGCAATGCTGTTGTTCCCCCAGGCGTGGGTGACATCCATCCTGCCGGTGACGTCCCTGCCACTCCCCCCCAATCCCCCCCCACACCCGCCCAGCGTCTGCTCTGAATGTTAAGCGCAGGGTCCCCAGCAGGCCTGCCAAGGCCTTTTCAGGGCCCGTGTGTTCTCAGGGGGCTGTGCAAAGCGTGGAGAGCAGGCGGGCACAAGGGGGGCGCTGGCACTGCCCCCTGGTTCCGAGCACCCAGGGCCCCCTTCCAGCCCCCCTGCCCCCCGTGAGCCCTGGCAGACTGGCCTGAGATGCTGCCCCCGCCACCCCAAACTCTTGTTTAAACAATTAGGGGGAACCCTTTTCAATCAATTAGGAAAAGGCAGTTGCAGCCAAACAGGCTCCTCCAACTGTATTGTTCTGCCCAGCGGAAGGTTTCCAGAATGCGGGGGGTGGGGGGGGACCCTGGGCCTTAATATGCAAGTCAGCAAGGCCAGGATGTGAGCCTGCATGCCAGCCAGCGCCCGGGCCCGTCCTTGTGTGGGAAAGCGGGGGAGGGAGGGGAGGAAGCAGGCAGGGAAACCAAGGGGCCGCCCCCACCCCCAGGGGTGGAGGGCATGGGCCCCCTGGTGCCCTGGAGGGGCCAGGTGCAGGGGCGGGGGGAGCAGAGGGGGAGGGCAGGCCGCCCGCTCTCCCACCAGCTCGAGTTCTGTGGGGGCCTGGAAGGAGGCCCCTTTTCCCCCACTCACACCCCAGCTGTACCAGGCGGTGACCTGCCTCAGAGGGGTCTCCCGGCTGGTGGGGAGGGCACTCGGCATAGCCCTGCAGGGGCCTGAAGGGGCCTGAAGGGTGGGCTGGACTACCCTGCTTTATAGACGAGGGAACAGCGAGTGACTCAAGCACCCACCCAGGTCCCAGAGCTCTGGGTTAGATGCTTGGGGCTGCAGTGTTGGCACAAGAGAGTGTGCTCAGCGAAGCTTGGGTTGATAATGGAGTAGACTGTCACAGCTATTGCTGGCACGCCTGAGCGACACTCCCACAGGGTTGAGTGGTCATAATTGGGGGTAGGAAGTGGCATCGTTAGGAGCCAAAAGGCACTGCCTCTGAGCCGGGCTCAGACTTGACTTTATGTCTATGAAGGGTGGTGGGGATGGCCCCCACTGGCCTTTAGAAACCACGTGCCCCTGTCAGCTTAGCAGAACCACAGACCTGCGTCTGGTCCACAGCGGGCTGGAGCATTTTCCATGCACAGGAGGGTGTGGGGCAGGGACGACCTCACAGGTGGGTTGAGAAATGCCTGGGGGCCGCGTGTGGGGCTGGGGGGGCTGGCTCCTCCCCTGGCAGATGGCAGGGGCTGGGGAAGAGGCCACGGGTCCCGGTCTGAGCTGGGATGCTGCTTGGAAGCGGCGCATCATTGAGTCGGAGGATGCCTTGGGCCCTCGAGGTGCTCAGGGAGTCTTGGGGGGTGACTCTGTTGTCTGCACACACCCCGCAGGTCCTGTGGCCCCTTGAGCCCTCTTTACTGAGGGGTCCTCAAACCCCAGACGCTCGGGAGCCCTTGATGTCCTAGAGTGGAGTCGCCCATGGGCGGGCAGTCCCCTTTCTTTGCCCTGGAAAGTGCACCCACAGCCACCAGGTTGGCGGCTTGGCACTGCGAAAGGCGTGAGGGGCTCTGATTTAAGGCCCCGGCTTTCACTGTGCTTAGCGGCCGAGTGTCAGCCGTGACGCTGACCTACCTGGCTTTCCACACACAGGGGCTCGGATGCCCCAGTTCAGTAGACAGAAGGCCGGCCTGGGTACCCGGAGTTCCCTGAAAGTCCATTTTGAGGGGACGCAGAGCTGCCCACCAGCGGTTCCACACTGTGAATAGTTTTAGTCCTGGGCTGATGTCAGAAACCACAGCCAGGCAGAAAAGGCTAGGAGAGAAGGCCGGAGGGTTCCACGACCTGGGTCCTCTGTGCCCCCTGCACGTGCCCTCGAATCTGCATTCAGGGTACCCGGCCACGTCCAGTCACGAAGCTTCTGGACCCTCGTCCTTTTTTCTTCACTGGAAACTGTGCTCTGCGTCTAATCTGTAGATTTCAGGATTCAGAAGTTACAGGTCATGGGGCATCACTCCCCCACCTGACTCTTTCCTGTCCTCTTTGGCACCCTCACCAAATACGTCTGGGTCCCTGCAGGGCTTGGTTAGAAAAGGAACACTCAGGTTCTACTCCAAGCCAAAGCGTTGGTGCCTGGGGATGGGCGGCCTGATGGAGGCCCTGGGCAGCCCTGGTGGGAGTGGGCCGGTCAGAGCTGGTGATGCGTCTGGGGCCGCCGTTCTGAGCTCCTGTGCAGCACCCCGCCTTGCTTGTGAGCGGTGCCCGCCGGGTGTCACCCCGTCCTTGCGTCTCGAGCATGAAGGGTTTCTACGCTGAGTGTCTGCACAGAGATGGCAATGAGCATCCACTGCTCCCTCCCCTGACCCTGCTGTCCACTTCCCACCCCGCCTCCTCCACGGACAGTGTCCCCATCCAGCCAGGTGCTGCCCATTTGCTTCCTCCTCCAGGCAGTCTGCCCTGATGTCCCTCACCCCAGCCTTCTCCACGGGGCACACAGCAGGTGCCAAGCAAGCAGAGGTGAGACCCTCGCTCTGAAAGCGGGAGGCACTGGGGGAGGGGCAATGTGCTGCCCAGACTCGATGTGCACTCCTCACGGGCGCTGGTCACTAGCGAATCCTGGGCCAGCAGGTGTGCGCACCCTCATGCGGGGCCTCTGTTTCCGGTGGAGTTGATGTGGCTGACTGAAGATTACATACCCTAGACGGATGACGCTGTCTTCAGTGTTTTTTTTGCATTTATTGGAAGCTTTAATGTTTCTGGGTAATGAAATCCATTATCAGGTTTTCGGTGGAATACTTGGAAAAGAAAATTATTGGAATGAATAAACAATGCAATATTTGTACCCAAACATTCCTTTAAAATATAATGAAAACCATTTCTTCAGCACTTGAAGCGTTTTGGTTGTTTGGCCAACCCTAAACAGCATCATAAAACAAAACGAAGAAGCAAATTTATTAGTCTTCATGGGGACGTTTCCTATATGTTTTCTTTGGAGGCTCTGGGGCGTAAACGCGGAGTCTTAGCCGAGCCGGAGCACTGCTGGCTCTCTCTTTGTGGATCGTGAAAACTGAGGCCCGGGGAGGCTGGCCTTGCCCAGGACGAGCGAGGGGTCATGGCCAAGGTCCCTCCCTCCCAGGGCCTGTCTGTCCCCCCAGTCGCCAGCGACGTCAGCCAGGCGCCCACCTTGAGGGGTCACATATGAAGGTGTGGAGGGAGGTGCTTTAAAAACCCTTCTTGTAACCAGAATCCAGGTCCCTGGAGGGCGTGATTCCTTCTTGCACAAAACCCCTACCCCTCTCCACCCCTAGTCACTGAAAAATCCAAGCTCCCGAGCTCCCTGTGTTATGTGCAGAGGCGGCCTGAGGATGGGGACCCCTGGGGTGTCAGGACCTGAGGCCTGGGCCCAGCAGTCACGCAGCTGGGAGGCCCCGGCTCCGTGGAGGGTCGCCCGGCCCAAGTCCACATGCCGGCTCAGCTTCTTGCCGTGTGCAGCCAGCAGCAGTGGAGCCTCCCCCAGCCCAGGGCGCTCGTCTGTAAATCGGGACAATTCCGTGACCCCACAGGTAGGATTGGATGGAGAGGCGGTGCGTGGAGAAGAGAGAGCCAGTTGGAGGATGCGCTGCGTACGTTAGCTGCAGTTACAGTCCGGGTGCTGCTTCTGTTGACGTGCAGGGGAGTGCGGGACAAGGGCTTGGAGTCAGGCTTTACATTGGACACCAGGTGTGTGACCTCTGCTGTGTGGCTTTGAGCAAGTTACTTGACCTCTCTGGGCCTCCGGTTCCTCGCCTGTAAAAAAAAAGAGGATGATGGTCTTGTCTAGTCGGTTTCTTATGAGACGTAGAGACGGTGTCCTGAAGTGCCTAGCGTGCGGAAGCATTTTGGAAATGGTTATGGCTATCTGTCTCACCCTCCGTGACCTTGGCTGGGCGCCTGGCGTGTCTCATTCTCAGTTTTCTTATCTTGACTAGTTGATTTTAAAAGGTCTCTGCCCTTTATTTAATTTCATTTCTCTTTCAAGATATGTAATTCTTCAGTAGTATTTACAGTGTTTGAAGCCCCATGCTTTCTTCAGAGTTTTGCAGAAAATACGTCAATATCTTAAGAAGCCAGATGTTGCAGAGATAAAGCGTCCTGTTCATGGTCTTCGTGGGAAAGATTAGCCTCTGTGTCAGGCCAGAGCCTGGAGACAGCTCAGGGGCGGGACCCCTGACAGCTGGTGTCTGGGGCTGGAGGGATGATGACTTGGGCCAGCAGATCAGGCCAGCAGGGTCTCAGCCATCACCATCTGAAACATCTCGGGCCGCCTTGTGTGTGTGCGTGTGCTTAAGTTTGTCATGTCTGACTCTTCATAACTCCATGGACCACATCCCGCCAGGCTCCTCTGTCCATGGGAGTCTCCAGGCAAGAATACTGGAGTGGGTAGCTATTTCCTTCTCCAGGGGATCTTCCCAGTCCAGGGATCGAACTCGGATCTCCTGCACCGAAGGCGGATTCTTTACTGTCTGAGCCACCGGGGAAGCCCCCTGGGCTCCTGACCTGTTGTTAAGTCACTTTAGCAGTGGTATGTGCATGATGGTTTTATCAGTCAGGGCATTTCAGTGATGCTTTAGAGACAAAAAGCCCCCAGCCTCTGTCTTCAGACAGTCATTTATTATGATAGTGGTTATACGGGTTGACTGGACCCAGCCGCACGGGTCTTGCTCGGCTGTGGTCAGATGGCGGTGGGGCTGGAGTCATCTGAAGGCTTGACGGGGCCGTACGTGCACGATGGCCTCCTCACTGTTCTGCTAGGCTGGAGCAGCCTGGACAGGTTGGCGGGCCGGCTGGTGTTGCTCTGTCTCTGAGTGGCCTCTTCACGCGCTGGGCTTCCTCACACCGTGGCGGTCCCGAGTTAAGGATCCCAGAAGGCGAGACGTGGAGGCTGCTGATCTCCTAAGACCTGGAGCCAGATATGGGCACGGCAGCGCATCCGCTGTGTTCTCTGGTTGGAGACGCTGCAGAGTCGCCCAGGTTCAGGGTGGGGGTGGTGCTCATAGATTTCCCCTCTTGGCAGGAGGGGTACCAGGGCAGTTGTAGCCTTCTTTATTTATTTTTAATGTTTTTATGTTTTTTTTTCCTTTTATTACCCATTTTGATTAAAAAAAAATTTTTTTTTCCTTTTTAAAATTTTAACTGGAGGCTAATTACTTTACAATATTGTGGTGGTTTTGTCATACGTCCACTTGAATCAGCCTTGGGTGTATGTGTGTCCCCCATCCTGACCCTCCCTCCCACCTGTCGCCTTCTTTATTCTTCCTTGGCCACCACCTGGGAGAGTTTACCCTGGACCAGATCCAAAGGCTTACAAAGGCTTTTCACCTCATCTAAGCCTCCATGTTTCCTAGAAGATAGGTATGGAGTTGGCCAAAAAGTTCTTTTGGGTTTTTCGGTAAGATGTCATGAGCTTCTCAAGTGGTGATAGTGGTTTAGTCACTCAGTCGTGTCCGACTCTTTGTGACTCTATGGACTGTAGCCTGCCAGGCTCCTCTGTCCCTAGGATTTTCCAGGCAAGAATACTGGAGCGGGTTGCCATTTCAAGTGGCGCTAGTGGTAAAGATCCCGCCTGCCAACGCAGGAGACGTAAGAGACACAGGTTCGATCCCTGGGTTGGGAGGATGCCCTGGAGGAGGGCATGGCAATCCACTCCCAGTATTCTTTCCTGGAGAATCCCATGGACCGAGGAGCCTGGCAGGCAACAGTCCACAAGTTCGCAAAGTTGGACGCAACTGAAGCGACTTAACATGAATACATCTAAGATGGTATGGAAAAATCTGGATGAACTTTTCGGCCAACCCAATACTATGAGATGCCCATTTTACAGATGAGGAAATCAAGGTGTGTGTGGGGGGTAACCTGTTTAAGGCCTCGCAGGGGTATGTGGGAGAGCCGGATTCGAACCCAGGCTCCCCTCCCACTGCGGCACAGATGTGTGTGAACAGCAGTGAAGAAGGGACTGGGGCCTTCAGATTCCTCTTTTCCAGCAAGAGCTGACTTTCTCCACGGACGGTATCCTCACGCCTCTGAGAGGCTCTGCATGCAGGACCCTGCCCTGTGCGGGCTCAGGCAAGATCGCGTCTTACATAAGAAAGGGTGACCGTCTGCTTCAACCTAGCAATTACCCCATCACCCGGGCCTCCTGGACTGGGGCGGTTTCTTTTCTGTAGGTTGCTCCATCCGTAATTTAAAAACCCCACGGATCCTCTCTAACAAGAAACACGCTGGCTCTCCTGGTGTGGTTTAAACGAGCGGCGTATCCCAGAGATGTTTCATTGCAAGAATTAATAAAAACAACATGCATTTTCGTGCGTTTCCATAGAGACTTCCCAAGATTTATGTCCACGAGACATATCTTTGGATCCCATGGAATGATTATCTTCCAAACATCGCCTGATAGTCTGCAGGTCTCCCCGGCCGAGAGGCAGATGTCAGGATATTTGGGTATGAAATAAAGACAGCGGGGACGCGGCCAGCCCGAGGTCTTTCTTGTAGTTGAGAAGGTGAGATGTCGGGTACAGACAGGCGGGAAACATCTGGGCATTTGGGGCTCTCGCATCCCCGGTTGGGGCTGTTTGGAAGTTGGCGTGAGTCTGCCAAGAACAGCGGGTTCCCTTTTGCTTTGCCACCTAATAATAGAAGCTCAGGCTTTCACTGAAGCCAAAGAACTGGGCCTTTTGGTTAAAATGTTGCCTGAACCACCAGGGTGCCAGGCTGCTGGCTGCTTGGCTGAGGGGAGCAGCCCCAGGCGGCATGAAGGACGGCGAGGACTCTGGAGCAGGATCAGAGCAGAGACCTTGTCCCTCCTCTGCCTCCAAAAAGCTGAATGACTCAGGCTAAGACAGAACTCTCTGGACTTCAGGCTCTTCATCTCCAAAGTGGGTCCTGTAGGGTGATATCCTTTCATGTGCAGATGACCGAAGGCCAGTTCCAATTAAGAAAAGGAAAAAAGAGGAGCATATGGGTTTGTGTGATGGACAATCTGGGGTAGAACTCTAGCTTCAGGTATGACTTGATCCAGGGACTTAAACAGTGTCTTCTGAGCTCCATCCTTTCTTCTTGTTCTGTCTCTGGGCTCTGCGATGTGAAACAACAAATTCTAGAGGAATTTGTTTCATGAGGAGTCATCATAAAAGTTTCCTAAGGAATTGAACAACCAGGAGTTGTTTTTTTTTTTTTTTTTTTTAAAAAAGAAATATACACACCAGTATTAATAGAATGGAGGATGGGTTGGGGGAGCAAGGCTACATTTTGCCTTGTCCCGTTGTCAGAGGATCTCATCTCGTGGGTACACGAGGCCTCACTCTGAGTCATGAGATGCTGTTCTTGATTGAGGGGAGGCTGTTATGTGGGAAGAAAGTTTTGGACCAAGATGACCAGGATGCTGAGTTTTGCTCTGGTATTTTCCCAATGTCTTCAACTCCAGGTGGGAAAATTCCCTTCTCCCTAAGCCTTAGTGTTCCTTTCTGTAACTGGTAGAATACTATCTATTGGTGTCTTGACTGGATAGTTGTGAAGAGATAGACTGGTGCCTGGGTGTAGTAGATGCTCCTAAATAATACCTGTCTCCCTGACATCTCTATCCTTCAAAGCTCCCTTGATTCCGTGGGCATCAGTTTTCAGCTGCCTCCTGCCTTCAGATGGGTGTGTGTCCATCTGATTCAAATTCAGTTTAGCCCCTTGCTCTGGGGGGCAGTTGGCCACTGGTGGTTTAACTGGTTAAGGCTGCGTTTGTCCCATTCTAGAAAATGTCTGGAGTGAGCCAGCTAGGGCTGGGGTGGCAGCCTCTGTCCCAGGCTCCTCTTGCTTTCCTGCTCTGCTGACCTCGATGTGTGGCTGTATCCTTCTGTTTACAAGATGGCTGCCATAGCTCCAGGCATCACGTCTGTATTCCAAGCAGGAGGGAGGGAGGTAGAGAGGTGAGGAGTAAAGGGAAGACTTCAGAGAACCTAACCTTTTAAAAAAGCTTTCTCAGAAGCCCCACCCAGTGACTTTCATTTCCGTCTTGTGGGTCAGACCCGCATCACACAGCCTCCCCCGGAGCCATGGAGTCTGAGGAGGCTGGGGTTTCAGCTGAGCACATTGTTTCCGAGGAACCTAACTGGGTTAGATTGACGAGGAGGAAACCTGCAGACCTCAGTTTCCCCATCTGTGCAATGGGGAAGGACTGGGGTGTGTGTTCAGTTTAGCCAGGGTCCAGTTAATCAGTGACTTGGGGCCTGGGGGCCATGCTCTGCCAAGAGTTCTGTTCTCAGGCCCTGTCAGCCCTGAGTATATCCGTGAGGTCACTTCGTGGGCTGCTTCCGAGGCGAGTCGCTGAGGGGGTGGAATTGGGCAGGGTCGTCCCAGAAGAGGAAGAGGAGCAGATCAGGGGAAGGCCCCGCCGTGTGCAGGAGTCCCTTCAGAGATGAAGTGAGTGAGGAGGGGGTGTGCTGTCCAAGATGCTTCCCTGAGCGGGGTCCCCACATGATGCCCGGCGCAGGGACGAGAGGGTGGGCCGGGCCCGGGGCCTCCGAGCGGCAGTGGCGCACCCGCTGCCCATCTCAGGAACCTGGGGTCCCTGGAGGCTGAGGCACTGTCCCCTGTCCCTTGTCTGAGAGGGCAGGCTGGCCGGACGGTGGCTGGGTGGGAGCACGACCAGGAGGTGAGGGGACCGTCCGAGGGCTCCAGGGTGACGCTTCCCTGTGGGGGGCCCCTCATTCCATTGAGAATTCTCTGGAAGCGGCGGCTCGCACCTGCAGTACCAAGTTCCGAGTCAGAAACCCCGGCTGCCGCAAGGTGCATTGATAAGCCTGAACTCCAGGGCGCCTGTGTTTTACTGTTTGTGTCCAGACCTACTGCACATACAACGGACAGAACTTTACAGTGTCAAGAAGCAAAGCAGACACTTGGGCAAGTGACCTGACGTGCACAGACAGGAAGACGCTTCTTATAATTGTTTGTGATGGTGAAAGATTAGAAACGACCCAAACGGTTTCCCGCAGGGGACTGGTTAAAGAAATGGTGTCTCTGCGGCCAATGATACAGCACGTGGCTCTCTGCCCCGGGAACCCGAGTCACAGTGTTAGTGAGTGCGAAGCTGATGCACTGATGTGGGTTTAATTTGGCGTTGTATACAGAACTGTGTCATACGTGTGTGTGTGTGTGTGTGTGTGTGTTTGAGTGCCATTAGCCCTTCCGAACAACAGGTTCCTTCAGATGGGAACTCCATAAGGTGCTCTGTGTAAAAAGAGATCCTCAGTCATGCACGTGTGGGGGTTGGGTCCTTTGGCCTCTTCAAGAGGTGCCTTGTCCCCTGGGCGGTAAAGGCCCTGACAAGTCCTGTAAAAGGAGCAGTTTACTTCCGTTTCCGCCTCTGTCTCTCAAGCTTACATGCGGACAGGACCCTCTTCCGCCCCCAGTCCTCTTTCTGGAGCATCCTCCTGGAATCTGTCACGGTCTCTGCCCCATTTGGTAGATCTGTGCTGGCCTCCACTGCCAGGCATCATGCCCAGCCCCGGGGAGACCAGCGGTGACCGAGAGAGAGGCCACCCAGGGTGCCCGGCGCTCTCTGCCGACTGGTGAGTTACCATTGTGGTCTGGCAGAGCGGAGGGGTGCGTGGCCCTGAGCCCCATCTCGGGGGCCCTCTGTTATGGGTCAGACGTGGGGAGGGTGTGGGGTGAGTGTGCTAGGACAAGTAGTTCTGAGTGGGGTTCCCTGGACCAGCCTCCACCGCAGCAGCATCCACTGAGATTGTGAGGGAAATGCAGGCTCTCGGCCCAGCCCCAGACCTGCTGAATCAAAACCGCAGGGCGCGGCCTGGTGACGAGTTTTCATGCCCTCAGGGGCGGGCTTGCTGATGATGCTCCTGGAGTTCGAGAATCACTGCTCTGGAGTGGCCCCTGGATGAAGGGAAGGGCAACCCACTCCAGTATTCTTGTTTGGAGAATCTCAAGGATAGAGGAGCCTGGTGGGCTGCAGTCCATGGGATCACAAAGAGTGGGACTCGACTGAGTGACTAATGCACGCACGCCCTGGAGGTGATGGAACAGGGCTGGCCAGGGGTGGCTTTGAGGCAGGAGGGCAGGGGTGGGTGAGGGTCATCCAGGCAGGGGCTGCTGCCTGAGCCAAGGCCCTGTGGCAGGCACCTCAGGGAGCTCAACGATCTGGGAGACGGGCATGGCTGGGAGAGAGGGAATCCTGGACGTGGTACATGTGGGCCTGGGTGGGCAGGGCAGAGCCCTGGGGCCAGAAGTGCCTGTGTCTGCAGTGAGATGTCCGCTCTTAGAGCCGGGGGGCTGGGTCAGGAGGGTGTTCCTTACCCCCCACCCCTGTAAAAATATTCCTGTTTTGATGGAAGTTTTTCATAGCGCCAGGGTGATAGTTACTGCGGGAGCAAATGGTTTTCCCCAGCCACAGCCCAAGGAGATGAGTGATTCTAACAATTAGTACAGGCAGGAGTTTCCAGCCGGCCTGGGTCCTCCAGGGTGGCATCTGAAATCGTTGCTGCATTTTGTTTTGAAATGTTTGAAACAGTCGAACGGGGAAATGCCCCCGGCAGACAGATCACTGGGCTGAGCGGCACAGTCTCTGTTGTCCAGATGGGGCCTCGGGAGGCGGTGTGGTGGTCCCAATCAGCGCCAGTGTTCTGGGTGGAGACCCCACTTGGACCCCCTGCACTGCTTGGACTCAGCCCCTTCCTCGCCCGGCTGGGCTTAGAAGCCCCCCCGCCCCATGCGCCCCACTCCCCGCCCCTCCAACCCCGGCCCCCGGAGGCCTGGTTTCTCCCGGCCAAGAGGCATCTGAAAGGTCTGGGTGGGGGATCATGACAGCAGTTAAGCATTTAACAGCGAGTCCCCCAGTCTTCTCCTGCTGTGAGCTTTCCGGAGCAGTCTGTCCTCTGCCTCCCACATCCAAGTCCCTCATCCCCAGGAGTCCTCCCCACAAAGGTTTGTTAGCAGATGTTCAGGCCTTTTGGGGAGGAGGGAGTGACTCTGGGTGCAGCATCCTCGAGGTTCCATCCTGAATCCATGGCCGCATCCAGCCTCCTCCAGCCCCGGAAAAAACACATTCAGATTACAATGAGCGGGGTCACCGGGCTGGCCCATCCTCACCAGCTGGACCTTGCAGAAAGGGGAAAGCTTTTATAAGAGGGTTGGTGGAGAGGGGAGGGCTGGGAGGAGTGGAAGCAAAGTGGTGGGAAGGGGGGGTCACTTGGGGGGCAAGGTAAAGTGGCCAGTCTGGCTGGAGTGGGGTGGGGAGGTAGCATGTCAGGGTCAGAATGGATCCCCGGTGTTGGGACCGTGATTAGAGACGGTGACGTTCAGCTGGAGAGCCCGGACCGACTTCTTCCTCCAGCGCCTCTGGGCTGCGGAGGCCTGCGGGCGGGCTGGCCAGTCACTCCCCTCCCATCAGAAGGGTCTCAGGGCCGTTGGTCTGGGGCTCGAGGGGTTAGTGCTCAGACAGGCTGGTCATCCTGTGATACTCAACTCGGATACACCCAGACCAGGGAAGAGACAAACCAGGCAGAGACTCCAGTGACTCACGGGGACCCTCTGCCCTCCAGGAGGGGTGCCCGCCTCCCCGAATGGCTGTGATCTGTACCTGGCAGCTTCCCCACAAAGAGCGCAGAGAGTGGGGGAGAGGAGCCGGACATGCAGAATCCTGGGCCAGCACGACCTCGGCCGCGGGGTCAAGGTCAATCGCAGCGCCGGGTCATGTGGACGGCAGCGTCCCTGACATGATACGGGGGGCGCCCCCTCCGGGCTCTTCCCCCCAAACTCGTGAGCCCATCCGGTCAAGAGAAGACACCCGGCAAATCCTCCCTGAGGGGCAGTCTGCCAGACGCCCGCACGGTGCTTCTCAAAACCGCCAGGGTCGTGAGGTGCCCGAGAGTGAGAAGCGGTCACAGTCCCGGGGGACCTGGGGGACGTGAGGACCGTGTCGCCTGGCGCCCTGGAAGGGTCCCGGAGTGCCCAAGGGACGTGAGGGGAAAGCTGAAGAAACTGGAATGGAGTGTGGGTTTTCGTTAATTATCATGTATCATCGGTCCTGCCTCATTAGCTTTGACAAATGTACCGTGGGAACGCAAGTGGCTAAGAGGGGCGGGGCTGGGTTTCTGGGGTTTTGGGGACTCTCGGCACCGTTTCTGCAACTTTCCTACAACTCCAGAAGACTTCCTGATGGCCCAGCAGCTAAAGAGCCCACCTGCAATGTCGGAGATGCAGGAGACGCGGGTTCGACCCCTGCATCGGGACGATCCCCTGGAGGAGGAAATGCAACCCACTCCAGGATTCTTGCCTGCAGAATCCCATGGACAGAGGAGCCTGGTGGGCCACAGTCCCTGGGGTCGCAAAGAGTCAGACATGACTGAGCAACTGAACCTAACTCTAGAACCTTCTAATGGAAGAAGTTTATTTAAAACAAACACCCCGATCACTCCCTTTCCACGCTGGGTCCAGGGGCAGAGGCAAGGCCTCTTCTGTGTCAGAGCCTCTCACAGGCCCCCTTGTGTAACCGGCCGCGGGGATGGTCTTGGATGTGAACTTGACTTTTGTCGACGGGAGTGTGGCTCCCAGAAGAGATTCTTTTCTCTTCCCCCTTGTCTCCCCTCCCGCTTCTCCCCTAGACTCAGGCACAGAGATGTCCCTCCTCCCTCGCGATCCGGGAGGCCTGCTCACTCAAGGGCAGTTTCCAGTTGTCACGATGACAGGGTGAGCTGCTGGCACCTCGTGGGTGGCGGCCAGGGCGCTGCTGACATCCTGGGGGGCACGCCCACAGCAAAGGGTCACCGCCTCCAGTGTCAGCACTGCCAAAGTCGAGGGCTCTCGTTCCAGAAGGACGCCGCGCAGGCGGACTTCTGGTCCCGGCTGAGAAGTGTGGCCTTCCAGCGCGGGCAGCTGAATCTTTCCAGCAGGCTCTGCCGTCGGGCATCAGCAGCCTAAGGGGCAGTGACACAGGCAGCTCGCAGCTGTGAGCTGACTGCGCGCCGGGCCTTACGGTGAAATGACTGCCTTCCCACTCCCACCGCCCCGGGGGGGCAGGTGCCTTGATTACTGTGCCCATTGAACAGGTAGAGAAGCCGCGGCACAGAGGGGTTAAGCGACTGGCCTCCAGTCACACAGCTAGCAAGCGACTGAGCTGAGCTTCAAACCCAGGCTGTCCAGTTCTGGGCGGCGTGGTTGTACCCAGCATGCCAGCAGCCTTTTCTGCAGGAGCGCTGAGGCCTCTGAGTCACTGCGGGCAGATGCTCAGCCAGGGCTTCCACCTGCAGGGGGGCCGGGGGGTGGCAGGAAGGCCTGCCCGTGAGAGGAGGCCCTGGAGGTGCCCGCGCCTGGAGGTGCCCACCCCTGGAGGTGCCCGCCCCTGGAGGGTCGCCCTCACTCCTGCTTGCTGCTCCTCCCCAGATGTTGCCCACCTTCCTCAGTGCCACTTGGCATCCACTGGCGGGGTGCAGGCGCCAGCCCTGGCCGCTCCACCCAGGGCCCTGCAGATGTGGGCGTCGGGGGCGCCATGGAGACGGTCTGTCACCCGTCACAGGGCATCACTGTTAATTTGCAGCTCCAGGGTGCTTGCTGGCTGGTGGTTTGAGAAGCTCAGCGGGAATTTCTCAGGCCTTCTTACTCAGCAGGGTTTGAGGTTTTCCCATCTGGGGCCCAGAGGGTGGGGGAGGGGGCAGGGTGTTAGGAGAACGTGTGAATCACGTGTGGTCCTCTCCTTCCGGCCGTGGAGACGAGGGCAGAGAGCAGCGGGAGGTTTTTGTGCAGGGGAGCCGTCTCTCCTTCCCTAACACGCGCAGGGACCTCACCTGCAGGATGGAGCCGGCGGCCAGACTGGCCTGTCCAGGCCGGGGGCGCCCACCGGTCAGAACCCTTATCTGGAAGAGGCAGGACGGGCTGTCTCGCTTGGTTGCCCTGCAAGGAGCAGGGCTGTGCCGGAGTCCTGACCCCCTGCTGACCGGGAGGGAAGGTGTCTCTACACAAGTCTCTTAACCTCCCTGCGTGCACAGGTTTGAGGCTCTGATTGGCTCAGCTCCCCCGCCTCCTCCAGGCCCATTTGCCCGTCTCCACCCTGCGCTGGGGTGGGGTGGCGGCCTCGTTCACCTGGGCCCCCATGCCCCCTGCTTGGGCGTCTTTTCCTCCCTTCCATGCCGGGTCGTGGGCTCAGGGCACCTTAGTAGCTAGTAGCCCTGCTGTTTGCCTCGGTGCCACCCCTGAGTTTAGTGATGACCAGGTGCACCCTCCATTGGAAGCGCAGAGTCTTAACCACTGGATCACCAGGGAAGTCCTTTTAACATTACATTTTTAAGGCAGGTTTTTGGACCGACCAGCCCATGACGGCTGTGGGGGCTGGTGATTCCCGTGTAGAGGTCTTCAGGCTCTAGAATTCAAAAGCCCCTCCAAGGAAGGGCCTGGCTCTGGGCAGCTCAGGTGAGGTTCCATGAATGCCTCAGTGCACCACATCTTGAGTTTTGGTCCAGGATCACCATGCCGCTTCGCTAGCAAGTGTGACGCTTGTCTGCTGTGGCACCCGGGGCCAAGGCGTGAGATTATATTTATTGACGCAAATCACGCCTCAGAAATTTATTTCCGTCTTCTGTTCCTCCCTTCTTCCTCCTCTTCCCAGATTTATGAAGCATATAGATCTTCTCTTTAGACCATCCCTCAAAAGCTCTGACTTGCAAATTAGTTCCTTGAATGATCAGCTGTATATATTCTGCATTTAATAAATTCAGTTATTAAGGAAGCAGCAATTGATTATTCAATTACAGTGGATTGGGAATCAGGCTCCTCAGCAAACCACCTGAGACACTGGGTTGAGAAATAATGAAAGGAAGAAGCATCTTTTACAGCAGTGTTACCTGGTGATGACAGACGCTGCAGAGGCTGTGCCTAGGCCAGCGTCCCCTGAGCGTGGCACTCCACACGTCCTGTGAAGAAACGGGAGAACCAGCTGACCAAGGTCCTTTCTGTTTGATTTGTATGGATGGGAGAATTTGCATTATGTATGAGCTACAATTTGCATTCCAATCCAGGGGGGAAAAAAACAAACAATATTGATAAATACATTTTATGTGTACACAAAATAGATTTGAGCAAGATTTAGGGGTCCTGGGAGTGGAGGTGCATCGGGAAATTAGCTTTATAAAAACGGTGTTGATGCAATGGGAAGGTGATCAGGAGAACTCCAAAAGGCTGCAGTTAACATGCAGAATCTGGTTGCACTTTCCCCTTCCCTATGCAGCCAATCTGTGCCCAGCATTCAGGGCGTATCTGAAATGCCACCTCCTCCAAGAAGCTCTCCTGATTTCCTTTACTTCCTTTTGAAACTGTACAGTGCTCTGTTGTTAGTCTTTGCCGAGAGTGGCAGGAGATGTGGGTGCTCTCTTCCTTCTGCCCTTCCTACCTTTATTCCTGACTTGTAGTCTTTCTATTCATTCATTTTTCCACTCATCTGTCCATCAATCCGTCTATCCCATCTACCTATCTAACCACCCACCCACCCAGTTATGTTACCGTCCATCCATCTACCCACCCACCAACCTATCTATGCATCCATCAGTCTCTCATCTACCTGTCCATCCATCATCCATCCATCATCCATCCTCCATCATCCATCCATCCATCCATCCATCCATGTATCCTTCCACCCATCCATCCACAGTGCACTGAGGCCTCTCCCTATAGGCCAGTCTCTAAGCTCTAGGACAGAGAAATAACAGGACACCTATAGGTCCTTGCCCTCTCAGAGCTTTCTGTCTGGTATGAGGGGCACAAAACA
This sequence comes from Muntiacus reevesi, assembly GCF_963930625.1. Classification (NCBI taxonomy): domain Eukaryota; kingdom Metazoa; phylum Chordata; class Mammalia; order Artiodactyla; family Cervidae; genus Muntiacus; species Muntiacus reevesi. The sequence goes on along the minus strand of NC_089270.1, from coordinate 3,891,407 downwards.
AGAGATAAATCAACACACAGAAGTCCCAGGTAACTGCTGGTAGGGATAGGTTTTACTAAGGAAATACAGTTGACCCTTGAACAACACAGGCTTAAACTTTGCGGGTCCACTTAAACACTCGGACTTTTTCCAACAGGACGTGCTGACAGACCTGCAGCTGGTCGAATCTGCTGATGCAGAGCTGTGGGTGTGTGGGGCTGACGCTAGGTTATACATGGATTTTCAGCTCTGCGAAGGGTTGGTACCCCAACGCCTGCATTCATTGTTCAAGGGTCAGCTGTGTATGCAGAGACAGCCTGGATGGTGGCTGGGGCTCTCTGGCTCTGAGGCGGCCAAGGAGGGTCCCTGAGGGCAGGCTGAGAGCGCGTGGCCGCCCTTCTAAGGGTTCTTATCCGGGGACCACTGGGCGCGTGCGGCGGTGACCTCCAGGGCTCCCCTTAGCAACCGTGGCCACAGAAAGGGCATGGCTGTGGCTTATCGCTGCCCTCCAACGGGTGGCTGGACCGGTGTGTGTCCATACAGAGTCCAGATTGCAGCAGAGACGGCCCAGCTGCACGTGCCGTGTGGGACTGGCCGAGGCGGGCGGATCTGCAGTGGGGACCGTGCTCCCAGCGACTGCGACTGCCTGGGGGACGCCCTCAGACCTCCCGGCCAAGACGAAGGTTCTGGGTGGTCCTCACATGGGAGTGGGGACTGTCTCTCCTCTGCGTGCTGGCCCTCGAGGCCATGTGGTGTGGAGAGGAAGGACAGTCTGCCCCCAGCCTCTGCCCTGACTGGTGACCTTGGAAGTGTTCTGGAACTACCCGAGCCTTGGTCCTTTTCGGGGAGATGTTCCAAGGGTTCAGGCGTGTGTCCTCCTTCTCCCGGGGCCCGGCCCGGCCGTGAGCTCCTTCCGCGTCCACTCTCACTACCCCAGCCCCTCCGCTGCCGGGCCCGTGACCTGGCTTCCCTGTGTGGGCCTCCCGGGATGTGAGTGATCACCGTCGCCTGAAACAGGGGGCCACCCAGGGCTCCCCCACCCTGTCCCCCTCAACAGCAGCTGATTCGCTGAATTCTCTTCTTGCTCTGTGGGAGGAGATCCCACGCACAGCCAGGTGCCCTCTGCGCCCAGCCCGGGTCCCGGGGCCGTGGGACGCTCTCCCCAAAGGGGGCGGGGCGGGCTGATTGATGGAGGCTGTGTCTCACGGACCAGGAGAGTGGTGAGCGGTGGACCCCAGTGGTCTCGGGGCTCCCTGGCTGACCAGCCCTTGGCTTCGGGGTCCTCGCCCTTAGATGGCGTGTGAAGAGTCACACGGTGACCCTGAGGACGTGCTGAGCCGGTCCCACGTTCTCCCTTCACTCGTCCCCAAGACGGCGAGGCAGGATTGCCAGCACCCCCTCTTCACGGGTGGGGAGCTTGAGGCCCAGCTTTCGTAGGAAGGTGTGCTGGGCTCAAGACGGGGGTCTCCAGGCGGCAGGGCCCCCGAGGGCTTTCAGGAGACCCAGAGCTCCGTGGGCGAGGTTTGCTCCCGACGCCCTCCAGGGAGCCAGTGCGGGGCAGCCGTGACCTCCACCCACAGGAACGTCGGGGGTCAGCATCCGGGCACCCGAGGGTGAATGGCCCTGCCCCCATCCTGGGAAAGCCTTGGCCTCTGGGAAGCCTTTCTCCTGTGGGGGCCAAGCGGACCCTGGGCCTGTGCACTGGGGTCTTGTTCTGCCTTCCACCCAGGATTGGGGGCTTCGCTCTCTGTCTGGCTCTCGGGGAGGTGAAGGGAATCAGGGCCTGTCTTCGGGCCTCAGGACACAGCCCAGACGTTCTTGGCTAAATAACCGCAGTGCTCAGCCAGCCTATGTGGGCTTTTGTCATCTGGGTCGGAGGAGCTCTGCGCCGTCCTGCCGCTGGATTCTTTGCCCCCCTGGGGTTCCAGGGGTCCATCCCAACAGTGAACACATTTACCTGCTCTTCCCAGAACACCTTGGAGGGAACTAGAGAGTCTAGACCCGGGATTGAGCCGGATTTTATCATGTCACCTGGGTGAGCCTCAGTTTCCTTATCTGTAAAATGCGCTCCATGACCCTGTGAAGGGCAGCGGTGTGCGTGGAGAAGGCCCAGACTGTTGTAAATACTCAGCGTCAGAGGTGAGGATTAGCGTTGAGAGAGGCTCCAGCCATGGCTGGATCTGCAGTGAGGCTGGCCACCTGGTGTAGGAGGACTCAGGAGACAGGAAGAGTCCAGCTCCACCCCGAGCAGCTCTGGGGCCTCGGGAAGCCCCGCCTCCACCCCGTTACTGTGTCCACACCTGCAGGAAAGCCCAGCTTGGAGGGTAGACAGTACCCTGCCTGGGAGGCCCTGTGATCCTGGTTCTCTGAGCGCTGTGACAGGAGCTGAGCGGGGCGTCTGCCCTGGGCTTTGCCATCCTCCCCGTTGTCCCGGGAGGGAGCCGGCGTGTCTCTACCTGGTTTGGGAGCTTCTGTGTGTGTGACCTTGGAGTAGGGGTCACGGGGTCCCTTCCCTGCTTGGGGACCCTCCTGCATTCGGGCGAGGGGCCCTGTGGGCAGTGGGTGTCAGTGAACCCATCTTCTCCACTGACGCTGCTTTAAGGCGACCGTGGCCAGGGGACCGGTGACGTCTGGGGCTGCCCGCCTCTGTGCTGGGTTTGGGGGGCTGGCAGGGTCCTCAGTGGATGCCCTCCGCCTGGGACCCCCCCGAACCAGGCAGGGCGAGAGGACTCATGGCCGGATTCTGTTTGGACTGAGGCGGGATGCTCACGGAGCCTGCCGCTGGGACCACACCCGTGTCTCCTCCCCACCGTAGGTTGGGGGTGTCGGGGAGCCGGCCGAGAACTTCATTCCTCCACTCACGCTCTCATTCACGCACCCCCCCACCTGCGTCCTGAGGACCCGAATGTGCCAGGCCTCAGGCGGGGTCCTTCGGGGCTCCGGGAAGGTGGGAACCCCCACGGTGAGATGAAGATTGCGGTGGGGTCTGTGGGACGCAGGAGTGGAGCCCAGAAGTTGCCTGCCTGGCTGCAGTGCCCTCCTCACCGTGGCCTGCTCATGGGGTGTCCTGAAGTTTTGGGGGGAGGAGGGGTGGTAGGCTGGGGTGTCCCTGGGAGGGCCGGTGAGCCCAGCTGGTATCGGGACCAGCACGGGCTCAGCCCCCTCAAAGCACTTGGCGGTCTCTCAGTAAATGTGTATTGACTGAATGAATGGGTTAAAGCAGTGCCTCTTTCCTGATTTAGGTGGATAATTATTACCATGAGGGACAGACAGAGGGATTGTTAGAAATGAGTGGACATTTCCTTTTCCTTAAGCCTTTAAAATTTTGTTGCTTTTCTAGTATTACTGTGGCTGTTAACTGCACCCCCCCTCGCCAACGCCTCCTTTTTATGGAGAGAGATGGTGTATTAAATCCAGGGATGTTTATTTCAATTCTTTGCGCAAGATACTTTGCTTAATCAAGGGCAGCACCCGGGGTTCTTGGAGAAGCCTCCTGCAGGTGGTTCCAGCTCTGAGTGTCCCGTTCGGAGTTGGGGGGCGGTTTCTGTCTCCCACTTGGAGCCGGCTGGGGACGTGCTCCCCCCTCGTCTGGTCCTGCCAGCCTCCTTGGCCCTCCTTGGTAGATAAAAGAGGGAAAGATCTGAGCTCATGAAAAGCTGGGCTTGTCTTGGGCCCGGCGGGGAGGGGCTGTCAGTCTGTCTGTTGATAAGCAATTAGAGCACCTGAGGTCTGGGGAAGGCCTCCTTTGTAGCAACTCCGCGGGTAGGTGACCTTTGTGCTTGGGGAAGTTGGCCAACCACCTGCCTGGGGTAAGCGAGTTGGAGCCAGCTGGCGCCAGCCGTGGGAGAAGGGGCTTTCCGGGAGGGATGCGGGTGGGTCGTCTACATAGCCTGAAACCTGATCTGAGTCGCGGGCCTGGCTCCCCGCTGCAGGGCAGGGCCTCTCAGGCCTTTTCCCTGGACGGACCCCGAGCCTCAGACCCCTGGACGGGGCGATGTCCACACCTCTGCACAGGGTAAGGGGTGGACCCGGGAGGTGAGCCGACGTGGGCTCGGCCTCCTTCAGCAAACGGCCGGGTGGGTCCTGCTGAGTGGTCCAAAGCTTCTTTTTTGTGGCCCTTTCGCTTAGTCAGAGCTCCAGGGAGAGCTGGCGAAGGTGGCGTCTCTGGAAGGGGATGACCATCCGAACAGACAGCTCCTGGTTCACCCACATAGCCGTCTGTCAGTCACCCACCTCTTCCAACCACCCGTCAAGTGACGGCGGCCAACTAGTTGAGGTGCTGGCACCCAAAGCAGACACGGTGCGTGCTCTCGTTAGTAGCAATCATGGCCATGGCCGAGGGCCCGTGGCTGGCACAGCCTTGCTGCTTATCAGTGGGACGGGGCTATTCAGAGAATGAGGCCCAACCCTGTCCTCTGGAGCTCCCTGGTGGACGAGCGGGGAACCCGGCTTCGAGTGAAGGAAGCTGAAAAGGTGGCGGCAGCTCTGAGGCAGGACCAAGTCAGCCCGCGGGATGAAGAAGAATCAGGGAGGGCTTCACGGAGGTGGTGATGCCGGAGATGTGTCTCAAAGCAAGTGCAGAGGGTGGCAAGCCTGTGGGCTTTCCGGGAGAGTTGGTCAGCTTGCGGAAGGGTCTGGAGAAGACCCCAGCCTGGGGTGCGGAGCAGGGGTGGCAAGGATCACTGAGTTAGCAAGCTGATGGGGTGAAGGGAGGGGGGAGTCTGATAATCAGGCCTCCTAGGATGGGGGTGTTAGTGAGACGGAGGGAAGGAGAGCGGACGCAGGACTGACGCTGGGACTCCAGGGAGGGGCGAGTGCAGGGATCCTGGGACAGACGAGGAGGCCTGACCTGGAAGCAAAGGGCTCGGGGACTCGGTGGTTGGCAGGGGGCAGATGGAGGCGGAAGGGAGCAGAGCCCAGGAGCCACTTAGCCAGCACCGCCTCCTCCAGGCCCCGGGGCTGCTGGCCTGGTGGAGCTGACGTCCGCGTGCCGGGCTGAGGACCACCAGACATCAGGGTGCTGCTGGGGTCCCGGGAGGATGGCCTTGTCATTCTCTGAAACAGCAGAGGTCCTGAGTGGGGGGACAGTGAGAGGCAGAGAAAGTTGGGGGTGTGTCTGGGGGGCGCCTATGCTTGTTGGGGTGGCGGTGGGGCTGTGGGGTGGGGTGCTGTGTTGACTGGGGCCCATGTCACCCTGGCCTGACGGTGGGTATAAAATTGAATGGCGTCCCCCATAGAGGGCTGTCCTGGTCCCGACCCCAGTACCCATGAATGCGAGCTTGTTTGGAAGCGGGGTCTTTGCAGAAGTAGTCACGTTAAGGATTTCACGGTGACATCCTCCAGGCCCAAAACCCAGTGACGGGTGTCCTTACCCGGGAGGGGAGAGGGAGCTTTGAGACATAGGGGCACACAGAGGGAGAAGGCCCCGTGCAGACAGAGGCAGAGATGGGAAGATGCAGGCAGGAGTCGAGAAGCACCAAAATTGCTGGGAGCTGCCAGAGATCAGCTGGTAAAGAATCCGTCTGCAGTGCAGGAGACCTGGGTTCGATCCCTGGGTCAGGAACGTCCCCAGGAGAAGGGAAAGGCTACCCTCTCCAGTGTTGTGGCCTGGAGAATTCCATGGACTGTGTAGTCCATGGGGTCGCAAAGTCCACGGGGTCGGACACGACTGAGCGACTTTCACTTCACTCACCAGAGATCAGGAAGCAGGGTGGGGGAGTGGAGGGGTGGTGGTGGGGGGTGGGGCCCAGAACTCCTTCTCCGCCCCCCTCCCCGGGGGGACCCAGCCCTGCCCACACCTGGATTCTGCCCAGGGATGCTGATTCCAGATTTCCGGTGTTCAGAACTGGGAGGGAAAGGAATTTCTGTTGTCTTAAGCCACCCCTGCCCCTCAACCCCGGTTTGCGGTTATTTGTATGGCAGCCGCGGGAAAGGCATGCGATGTGACTTTAGAGTCTCGCCCTCTCCTCCAGGGACATCTGCGTGTCTCAGATGAACGGCGGGGACAGAGTGCAGGCGTGTGGGCGGGCTCTCCATGCAGGCACATGGCGATCCAGAAATGCCGCGACTCCCTCCTGGCGCCTTCACCCTGACAGCCTCGCTGAGCGGGCTTGATCTGAACTCCGGCAGGGGGGGCGCCTGGCCACCCCCGCGCCTGCCCCTCTGTGCTCCCCAGCTGACGCCGCGAGGACAGTGTGGCCCATGGCCCGGCCCCTCCGGCTCGGGGTTGGGGGGGCACCCAACACTCCTTCTGTCCCGCTGACTCGGAGCAGCGGTGGTCCAGCCTGCTCCCACACAGATTCCACCCCCACCTCTCTGCCAAGCTGGATGTGTTCAGAGTCACTGTCTGGGGACTAATAGTTGCTATGAAAATTGTTGCTGAGAATAACTTAACCTAAAATTAAAATGCGCCTTTCCATGAAAAAAACAAAGGCTCGCCTAGATCCAGCAGTTCTCCTTAAAGCCCCTGTCAAGGAGGTGAGGACCAAAATAGAGCTTGAGGGCTCTTTCTGTGAAGCGTTTTACCAAGTCAAATAAGTAGAAAGAAATTTCAGGACATCAAGGGGGGGCAAAAAAAAAAAGACTCTGTTTTCTGAGTTAGAACCGTATACCCCTCTGGGGAATGAAGTTCATGGTTAGAATCCCAGCCCCTCTGGGCTGGCCCCACCCCGCCCCCAGCTCAGCTGGCCCCCTCTTGGGAGAAGCAGCGGTTGGTTATGATTCTGTCCTCACCAGCGTCCCTTCATTCATTCACCAGTTTGTTCACTCATTCATTCACGCCTGTGCCTCTCGCGGTTGTGTGCACCGGGCAGACACTTGGAGGAGTGGAGAACATTTCTTGTTAAGGGAAGTGGGTGTTTCCATGACGACAATAGGCCAAACTCCAAATGCTGAGACTCTTCTGCAGGAAGCGTCTGATGGAGGTGGGCGGTATTGCAACAGCCTCCCAGCCAGGCTCCCGGCTCCTGCCCTGGTCCCTTTCCGCCTGCTCTGCACGCAGGGATCCTGTGAAAACACCATCCTGTGTTCTGAGAAGGCCCCCTGCTCTCCCCTGAGCTCTCCCTGGCCTCCCCAGTTCTCTTGGAGAAACAGTTACGTGATCTCAGTGCACCCCACGGCCCTGAAAAGCCCAGTCTCTGTTTCCACTCAGTCTCCTCTCCTGTTCCTCTCCCACGCAAGCACTCTGGCCTCCCTCCTATCCCTTGAATCCTCCAAGCACGATCCCATCTCAGGCCTTTGTACTGGCTGTTCTCCCGCCTGGAATGCCCTCCTCAGATGACCGCGTGCCTCCCGTCCCCCCTCCTTCGGGCCTTTACTCCCGCATCACCTTCTCTGGGAGGCCTCCCTGGCCACTGTATCTAAAATGTCAGCACCCCAACCCTTCTGAGGCTTCTTCCCGACGGTTTTACTCCAGGGCACTTCTTTTTCTTGTGGATTCTGTAATGTTTCTGTGGCTCCCTCCCCTAGAACAAGAAGTCCAGGAGAGCAGGACTCTGCCTGCTTTGTTTGCGGCGGCTTTCCCAGCGCAGGTGCTGGGTAAACGATGGCTGCATGATGAGTAGCCTGGGGTCCTGAAGGAGGAATAGGAGTTTCCTGAACTGGAGAGAGCTGGGAGAACAGCATGTGCAAAGGGCCCGAGGCAGGAAAGAGTGTCTCCGTCCAGGGAAGGGGCGAGTGGGCCCTGGATGGGAGACTTAGCTCTGGGAGGAGGAGGAGACGGGCTCGGGTCTTTGATAAGAAGCCTTCCGTTTGCCCCAGGGGCAGTGGGCAGTTTCTGAGGTCTTTGAGCATGGAGGCAGCAAGATGGGCGCATGAGAAGTGTGTGAACGTGTCCTCAGGTCACATGGAGGGGCTTGGAGGAGGGGGAGGGTCTCTATGATTTACCAGAGTCACCTTTGCCACCTTTCTTAAGCATTTCTACTTCCAGTGTGAGCCCGTTTTAAAGGGCTCCATTCTTGTGACCACAAGAAGGTATGAGAGGCCTGCAGTGAACTGATCTGGGTGAAGCGAGGTAGGGTGTCAGCAAGAAAAAGGGGTGCAATCTTAGCCTTGCTGTATTTAAGCGCTTCAGCTACTGTATTTCATACACTCTAAACACTCTGAGCAGCACCCTGAACTGCATCACTATTTTATTCCCCACTCAGGGATGGCATTGATTATAAGCCACATACCGGTTTCAAGGAAGTTAAAATGTGGGGCTGGGGGGTGGGGACAAAAGCCCCCAGGTCTTAGAATCAATGAAATACGGCAACAATGGAAAGTAGGGATATGCGGATAGCGTGCCAGTTTCTCTCTGTGAATGCATCTGGTCCAACTGATGTTCTGGACCAAACCAAACAAGCCAAGAGGCGCCGACATCCCCAGGCACGTGTGTGCAAGCTTCCTGGGGCAAAGCCTGTCGGGGAGGAGCGGAGCTCCCCTGCCCTGTGAGACGGGACGGGTGATTCGAGACAGGGTAATACTATCTGCCGCAGCCGGCTGGGGATAATCGCCCTCAGATCCTATGCTCTGGCGGTGTAAGCTGAACCCCAGAGGAGGTGGGAAGGAATGTTTGTTCAAAGAGAAGCAAAAGTTTCCAGAGTGTTTCCACTCCAAACTCCCCCACAGGCCCGGGCCTCCTCGGCCCCCTCCCCTTTCCTTTGTCGTCATTTCTATTCATCCCTCGTGGCAGGGGTTGGGGTGGTGTTTCCCAACCAGCGAGCTCCCAAACATGGGGTGGGGGGCGCCGCTGGAGCGGGAGGCGCTGGGCTTTGCCCTGGGGAGGTGGGATGAGCTGTGGGCTCATCGCTGGTAGAACCTGAGCTTCCAGAGGTGGGGACATGGCTGGATCCCCAGCACATCTGGCCAGCAGCTTGCGGTGTCATCTCCTAGTGCCCTTAGGAGTACTCGGGAGGACACGATGCAGATGGGAAGTCTCGGGAATGAAAACAGAGACCTGCAGAGGGGGTCCCCTGGGAATCCGGGAAAGGCTGGGGAGGGAAGTGCAGAGAAGGCCAGCTGGGACCAAGCCCGTCCCCCTGCCCCCGGGGACTCACGTGGACACGTGGCGGAAACCGCCTGCCACGGATCCTGGTTTTTCCCCCATCGTGGTTCGGTTCCCCCAGAAGCAGACCCCGAGCTGAGGCTTGGAATGAACCTTGTTTACCTAAGGGGAGCAGGAAGTGAGTGGGGGCCGGGCCAGCAGCATGGATCGTCACGTGGTCTCTGCCATGGGCCCCGGGGCTCAGTCCCCGGGAGGGGGGCTCGGGGAGACGGTGGGAACACACACCGGGGGCCTCAGGCGTGTCAAGTCAGCACCCTCCGTGTGTGGGTGAGGCTCAGGCGGGGAGGCAGGGGGACACTGTGTCCTTAGTCTTTGCATTCCCTCCGAGAGGCACGTGGACACGTGGACGAAGTCAGGAGACGTTGCTCGTGATGGTCACACTTGCTGACGCTGTCCTAACTGTGGCTGGGGCAGTCGGGTCCCTGTGTGGCCGCCTGCACAGTCCCCTTCCCCATCCCTGAAATGGGGAGATCCAGTTCTCATGACCGTGACTGAGTGAAAAGGCTTTGTGCAAATGAGGGGTCACGGGGCGCACGGGAAAGGGCAGCGTGAGCCCCAGGGGGTGCCTCTCTCACCCCCACCCCCCACCGTGTGCCAGGGTGCAGGTGGATGCAGGGAGACCCAGGGGTGTGTGCACAGCTGGGGGGCAGAGCTCTCAGAATCTCAGAAGCCACCGCAGGGGAGACGATGGGGATGTAGCAAAGTCCCCCTGCTGAACCGTTCCCTCTGATTGGAGAGGCAGGCCAGCCCTGGGTCGCCAGCGTTTACTGCTTGTGCCAGGAGAGGAGCAGGTGCCACTTGGTCAGAGGGTTAAGAGTGTGGCTTTGGAACAGGACATCTGGGGGATATATCTGGCTCCACCACATGAAAGCCGTGTGACTCCAGGCACCTTAGCACCCTCTCTGAACTGAACCTCGGTGTACCATGTATGAGCACGGAAGCTCTGGCCCAGTGCCCCCTCCCCGTGCTCTTTGGGAAGCTTGAATGCAAGAAAGCGGGGTGCCTGACGGAGCGGGGAAACCCAAGGGACCAGTGGGAGTAGCCTGACCTCCAGGCAGAGTGGACCACCCCCTCCTCCACGCCTTGGACTCCGTGCTTTAATATCCGACGCTCCAAGTTTCCAAAATGAAAGTGGACCTTCCCTGGCGGCCCCGCGGCCTGGGTTTTATTAACTCCTCGGTCTCCCTCCTGCGACCTTTCGCCCCCCCCTCCTCTCTTCTGGCGTCCAGTCAGCCTGAAAACAGCTTCATTACTCCATGCCCTTTCTCCGTAGGTGGTGGCTGTGAGATATTGAACCTCAGAGGCGCTGGTGTTGAATTGGATATGGTTCCACTTCACTTCTCTGTCGTGGGGAGGGAGGGATCATTCGTTCCTCTGCCGGTCCTGAGGTTTTGTGCTCAGAGCCTGCTCCCGGAGCTCTGGTCCAGCACGATGTGGTGTTTTCTGGAGTGAGGGGTCTGGGCCGACCCGACGAGGTCGCTGGCGCTGGGCTCAGAGCCTTGGGTTCGAGTCCCGGCCGCAGCGCTTGACCTCGTGTCGCCCCTCGCCGAGCGCGGCTGCCTCTTGCCGAGGGCGGGTGAGCTGGTGTGTTTCTCAGGGTGCTTGGGGAGCTGTGATGAGACAAGCAGGGCGTACCCCGTGAGCCCCGGCTCCCTGACCGCCAACGTTCAGCGCCTATTCTTTCCTTTTAATGACTTTTGATGACAGCATTTCCAAAATGCCTCGGGTGGTTTCCTGGAAGACAGGGGGCAGCCTTGTTGATGGCGGAATGCGTCCTGGCTATTCTAGCAGGTGAGCCACGGTTTCCTCACCTGTAATTTGGGGTGAGCATCTCTAGGTTGCGGTGAGCATTAGGTGGGTGATGTCACCGGGGACCCCGCAAGTGCCTGGGTGAGAGATCTCAGCAGGCTGTGTTTCTCGGGGCTCGGGGTCACAGATGGCCTTTCCTTTAGAGTGATGTGGTGAGGTTCCCAGCCCTCCTCACTGCTCCTGGGATTCCTCCCCTTGTCATCTTCCAGTCTCCCATGGTCTGGAAACCTGCATTGCTAAATTTACTAATGTTGTGTGCACACTAAGAGTCGGTAGGCTCTGAGAGGGGTTTGAGGAGTTTCTCCAGTGATGGAGGCGCCTGGACTTCCAGCGGAATGATGTGACGTGACACACGCCAGGCTTCCCTCCAGGGTCTGACCGCTGTGTCCTGTCTCACTTACTTCCTCATCCATCTGTTCCTCAGACCTGCGCTGAGCAAGAATGCAAGGCCCAGCGTGTCCACCCCACGGCCCATCCCTCGGCTCGGAGAGGGCGAGGTGCTGGGTGGAAAACCTCCAGTGAGGGGAGGGGATTGATGCTCCAACCACGTAACTGGGGGGTTTGTGTCAATCACGGGAAACCAGTGCTTCGCTGAGTGATCTGCACCCTGGTTGTTCCAGGTTCCCTTCCAGCCGCTGGACACTCCCGTAGCCTCTGTGGCTCCCAGAGGCAAGCCCCACTTTGCTGGACGGTGTGCAGAACTTTCTAGAATGCCGCTGAGATGTGCTGTGTGGGCTCAGTCACTTCGGCTGTGTCTGACTCCTTGCGACGTTAAGGTCTGTACCCGCCAGGCTCCTCTGTCTATCAGATGTCCCAGGCAAGAATCCTGGAGTGGGTTGCCATGCCCTTCTCCAGGGAATCTTCCAGGCCCAGGGGTCGAATCCACATCTCTCACATCTCCTGCACTGCAGGTGGCTTCTTCATCATCTGAGCCACCAGGGACAGTAATTTGAAGTAGAGGATTTATTTGGCAAAAACAGAAGTGTGTTCGGCAACATGGAACCGAACATAATTTTTCATACAAAGTTAAAAGCACATTGTGTTTCCATCCTGACCACTTGCTCAGTCCCCCATCTCTTTGAGAGAGATAAGCTTCATCTAAATTATTTCATCTGATTGACCATCGTCCTTTATAACTCTATCGCTGCTTCTGTCTCGGGTATTCCTTTGGAAAAGGTGTATGGATTCATTACATATTCTAATGTGTTGCCTATAGATTATAAGATAAAGTCAAGGATTATAAGATAAAGTCAGTATCTGCTGATGCTTTTTAAGTTGACCTGTCATTATACTTAGAAATGTCTCCTAATAGTAGCCTTTCCTGGTGACACAGATGGTAAAGAATCTGCCTGCGATGTAGGAGATGCGTATTCCATCTCTGAGTCAGGAAGATCCCCTGGAGAAGGAAATGGCAGCCCACTCCAGTATTCTTGCCTGGAGAATCCCATGGACAGAGGAGCCTGGTGGGCTACAGTCCATGGGGTCGCAAACAGCTGGACACGACTGAGCGACTATCACTCACTCACTCCAGCAGGGAAGTTTAAAACGAGTTTCCAGAAGCTCAGTTTAAACTTGTGGTGAGAAAGGAGGTGGAGGTAGGGGGTTGAGGCAGGCAGGGTTGGGGAGGAAAGCAGAGGTGAAGAGGGGCGGGGGCGGGGGCAGATTTTCTGACGTGCGATGGGTCTGTGGAGGAGGAGAAGGCTTCAAGCTCCGGTTTCTAACCCGGGCTGCAGGAGCGCCGTCACCGCCTGATGGCTTCTGCTCGGCCCCCACGTCGGCAGACCCGTGGGTGCAGCCCCGCCCGCTGAATGAAGGCAGGCAGGTTTGACATGAGGAAGACAAGAAAAACAGCCCTGCAAAGGGAACCGGGAGTCCCAGGGAGAATGCGGGACTTCAAGGCCCTGCCGTGCCCTCTGCCTTTGGAAATTCTTAGGGCAAACCGAGGTCTCCTTATCCATCCGCAAATCTGTTGATTTGCTTGAAGGTCGGAAGGAGAGATGGTTGGATTAAATTAGAGACATGAGTCACCGCCTGGGCCCCAGACTCTGCCTCCTGCCCCTCTAACTCTCAGGAGAGCTTCTGGAAAGAAAGAAGTCCCCACCAGCCCATTCGTTCCTCCCACCAGGGAACCCCCCAACGCTCAGGGTTCCAGGTCGAGGGGCGGGGCTGGGCTGAGCCGTGCCCAGAGTCAGGTCCCAGGCTGTCAGGCCCTCCAGCACCCTTCTCCAACCCGTGATCCTCTCGGCCTTCCAGCACCGTGAATGCATCCGCTCCAGGAGTGGAGTTCGCTCTGGGAGTTCCTCTTCTGCAGAAGATCGCTCTTGGGTCTGGGACTGGACCAAACCTGTGTGGTGAGCGAAGTGTGTGTTCGTGAAGACCCTGCGGGCCTGTCTGCACGCTCACCTGCCTTGGTTCTAGCATCCTCCCCATTTCACGGATGAGAAGACAGAGGCCGGGGTGTACACGTCAGGGGCTGCTGCTGGCAGCCTGACCCCTGGGCTCCAGGGCTGCTCCCGAAACTGCCCGGATGTCCTCAGCACTTCGTGAGCCTGCTCTCACGTCCAAGGCCGTGTGTGTTCTCACGGTGGCCTCTGGGAGAGGCACCCAACCCCGCTTCACTGGTTGGGGGGACTGAGGGCTTGACAAGGGTCACCCCAACTGAAGGTGGTGCAGGTGCCGTCCTGCCCCTGCAGCCTCCGAGTTCTCACCTCCCCTGGGCACCGGCATTCTGGTGGAGGTGCCGACCGAGCCCCCAGATTCAATCAGGGCCCCTTCCTGGGTTGATGCGGGCTAGCATCCTGGTGGGGTGGCCGCCCGCCTGGGCTTGTGGGGTCGCTAATCCCCACGGCAGTTCATCCTCTGGGCCAGGTCCTGGGACACTCTGCGCCAGCCTGTGCCCCCACCAGTTCCCTCCTACAGAGCCACGGTGTGGAGGGTCCTCCGGGGCCCAGCTGCGCTCGTCTGTGCCCTGGAGGGTCTGTCTGCCCCCAAGATGGCTGGGAGCCGAGCCCTGGCTTTCTAGCTCTGCGGAGTTTGTGGAGCAGGGCTGTGAGAGGCTGCACCTGCTCCCCGACGCTCTGTGGACACCTCGGGGTGGCTCCTTGGTCCCTCACCTTCAGGGAGGGGGGAGGCCCTGTCATTATGCCTGCGTGGTGGGGGGAGAAACCGGAACTGGCAAGGCTCAGCAACCCACTGAAGGGTGTGCAGAAGTGGGAGAGCCTGTCTCCCAGCCGGGCGCTCCTGGGCGCCCACCTCCACCCTTGGCAACCCCCTGCCGTATCCCGGGCTGGGTGGAGAGCTGCAGCCCTCCCTCCCCGGAGTTCTCAGGGGTTTCTGTGCTTCGTCGGTACTGACATTTATCTGGTGGGAATCACTTTCCTGAACGCAGCAGTCTCCGTACTCATCGGCTCCTCAGATGTTATGCTGGCTTTGCATCTGTTTATAAAGAGAAAGAGAGGCAACCAGGGAAAGCCAGAGGCTTAGTCACTTGGCTGTGGCTGGCTCTTTGTGACCCCCTGGACTGTAGCCTGCCAGGCTCTTCTGCCCATTGGGATTCTCCAGGCAAGAATACTGGAGTGAGTCAGGACTATTGTGATGCCCCAAGTGAGCTGTCCACGTTTCCAGGAGGCTCCAACCACCCACACTCCTCTGAGCCCTTCCTTTCTGTGGGTCTGGTCTGTTGGATCATGTTTGAAATGGGGCACGGTGCCAGGCTGGAGATGGTAGAGGTTCAGAGTGCAGCTGTTTGTAGATCCCGGGATGGGCATTAAGGAGTGACTCTGATGTGCAGACTGGCGTTTTTGTCACTGGGGCAGCTCTCCTACCAGGGATGGGCATTAGAGCTGAGAGCAGCTGGGCATTGTGCCTTCATTGCCACCAAAGGCTCCTCTTTGCTCACAGAATGGGTCTGTTGGGATGCAGCTGCAGAGAAACAAACCCTTCTGTCTGGCTCCCTGAAAGGAGATCTAACACCAGGATTACCTGCTTTCAGAATGCTTGGAAAGAGCAACTCTAAGCTTGTATCTCGAAGATTAAGCTTCTAGAAAACCTGCTGCCTGGTCCGAGGTCAGGAAGCCAGCAGAGGGCAAGTCTGTCTGTGGAGCCACTCATGCCAGCCACCACGCATCCCTGCAAAGCAGCCCTCTCCCTCCACACCTAACTCAGCCCCCAATTTAAGTTTTGCTGAAGTGCTTGCAAGAACTGACATTCTGACTGTGAACCTAGCTGCAAGGGAGTCCTTGACATGTATTTTAAATGCTTTTTGTTTACTAATGTATCTTCTCTCTGTACTTTTTTTTTTTTTTGGTTGTTTTTCAAAAAGAGGATTTGAGGTTGCTGTTGTTTAGTCACTAAGTTGTGTCTGACTCTTTTGCAACCTCATGGATTGTGGAGCCCACAAGGCTCCGCTGTCCGTGAGAATACTGGAGTGGGTAACCATTTCCTCCTCTAGGGGAATCTCCCTGACCCAGGGATCAAACGTGCGTCTCCTGCATTGCAGGCAAATTCTTTACCACTGAGCCACCAGGGAATCCCTGAAGATGTAAAAGCAACATGAAAATAAACTAAGTGAGGAAAAAAGGAGAGGAAAAGGATGGAGCTAGGGACAGGCTCAGCTCATGAAATACTTGCTGTGTTGCTAAAGGTGGGTCGCAGATTTGGCTCTGAACTTCCTAGCAGCTGGAGTCAAGAGAGAAATTGGAACAGATGCACATAGACCCGTTGCTCAGGAAAGCTTTCCTGAAGCGAGCAGTGATACCAAGGGCTGTTGGGGTGATTCCATCTCCTTGCAGAGAATGCAGTGGTCAGTTTCAATCAGCTATTACCTACAATGGATCAAAATGCAGTTTGGTGACTTCGTTGCCAATCCCAGTTTACCAGGTTGGCTCTACCAGAAACCAGGACAACTAGTTGAAAGGCACCAGTCTCTGCATTGACAAGGGTGGTGAAGGCATTCACTCCATGTGGTATTAGAGACGTAGGCGGCAGCTGTCCAGCCTTGCACCACAGGGAGACTCACCAGGAGGAGTTCAGGAGACGCTGAGGGAGCCCGTTTCCAGGGATACAGATATGCTACATTTGGAGGTGGGGACGAAGGGAGCATTCTATATGCTCAACAACCTGTCGTGGGTAGCGTTTGTATTTATAGCTAGCAGGACAGACTCAAAATTAAACTGGGTTGAAAAGTGTCTCTTTCTTGGTTGCCTCCCCCTCCTTGCCTGCTGCCCAATTAGTGCCCCATCTCGTCGTTGCTGTTCTTCAGCCTCTAAGTCGTGTCCTACTCTTTGCGATCCCATGGGTTGCAGCAGGCCAGGCTCCTCTGTCCTCCATTATCTCCTTGAGTTTGCTCAAGTTCATGTCCATGGAGTCAGTGATGCCATCCAACCATCTCACCCTCTGTCATCCCCTTCTCCTCCTGCCTTCAGTCTTTCCCAGCGTCAGGGTCTTTTCCAACGAGTCAGTTCTTTGCATCTGGTGACCAAAGTATTGGAGTTTCAGCTTCAGCATCAGTCCTTCCAGTGAATATTCAGGGTTCCCTTTGGGATTGACTGGTGTGATCTCCTTGCAGTCCAAGGGACTCTCGAGAGTCTTCTCCAACACCACCATTTGAAAGCATCCTTTCTTTGGCACTCAACCTTCTTTGCGGTCCACCTCTCACATCCACACACAGCACCTTGTGTTGCTTCTGCAACTTTCAGCTCCAAAGTGTGACCACCACCCAGGAGACACTGTTGTTACACCTAGATTCTCAGCTGCCCCTAATCTTGGAATCTCAAAACTTTCTTCCTGACAACTGGCTGTACTCAGATCAAGTGGCCGTCTGCTGCAGCCTCTGACAGCTATGGGGCTTGTGGGTCTGGAGGTTGTCTGGAATCCAGGCCTCTTGCCTCCTCTTTGGGGAGTGTCACTCATACTGAGAAGTCAGAACTCGGGGGTGGGGGAGCAGTTGGCACTCCCAGCCACGCCTCCCGCCAGTTTCATATCAGGCACCCACAGAACTCCACCCACAGGGATTCCACGTGCAAGAAGTCACCTTATTTCTGTGCCCCTTTAGGGAGGGGTGCTGTGTGTGCGCTCAGTCTCTTAGTTGTGTCCAGATTTGCAACCCCAAGGGTTATAGCCTGCTAGGCTCCTGTCCATGGGGTTCTCCAGGCAGGAATAGTGGAGTGGGTTGCCATTCTCCCCTCCAGGGGATCTTCCCGACTCAGTGATCAAACCTGCATCTCCTGCATTGCAGGCAGGTTCTTCATCACTGTGCCAAATTGGTGCTGAAACGTTTTAAAAAACAGCTGCACTCTCAAGAGGTGAAGATGGATGAATTGGGTTTTGGAAGTGTGGTTTCATTGTCAGAATTTGTGTGAAAGCTTGTCTTTATTCGTACTTAAATTGTGGCAAAACAGGCATTAGGGGACTTTCTCTCTTTTCCTTCTTAAAGCAGGATAACACCTTCATCTTTCATGCATGGCCCCTCTTTTGTCCTAAGTAGGGGGAAACCTTGCTTGTAATTCTGGGAGGGCCAGTGTTTGGTGGGATGTTTGGATCTGACTTGATGAAGCAAAGCAGGTGGAAGCGGTCTGGGGTGTGTTAGGAGGGCAGGTGCTGTGATCTAGTCCAACTTGACTAATCACTTAACCTCTCAGGGCCTCAGCCTCCCCTTCTGTAAAATGCAGAGATGGCCGGTACTGACTGTGACTCATTGTAGCGAGAAAGGGAGGATTTAACCCCAGGACAGTGCTCACCCAGCACCCGGTACCTGGGATGTGCTCACGAAGGGTCACTCGCAGGCATGCAGCAGGCTGAATTAACCGGAGACTGAATAACAGAGGCCTTTTCTCCCGTCTCCCAGAGAGCCTGGTACGAGCACTTCTTTAGCTCCGTGAAAACAGGACAGCCCTTCCACACCATACACCAAGTCTCTCGTGAAAACATGCTCCACCCAGGATGTCCCCGAATTGCAGACACGCAGCCCGGTCCTGGTGAACCCGCCGAGGACAGTCAGGGCTGTGCTACCTTCCACGTTCTGCACGCTGCACACAACTCTTCTTACTTGTCAGTCTCACTGATGGAATCGGAGCACGGGGGTCACGCTTGTGACAGCCGGCGCCCTGCTCTTGAGATGGGACTGCTGTTTTGGCGAGAAATCATTATCTTTCGGGTGGACCGCTTCGCCTGCGTCTGCTTGTCAGCCGAGTGCTGCCTGACATGTTTGCAAACCTCTCTAATTCCTTTGTAGTCCCCTTGGCTGGGCTCGAGGCCTCGTTTAACTCCTGAAGGTCTGAATCGTGGGCTGCCTGCTGGAAGCCCGTGTCCCCCTCTTTTCCTGCCCCCCACCCCTCTTCCCCTTGGCCTCTGAGCACAAGTGGTTTCTCAGAGTCTTTCCAGCCTCTGGGCTTTCTCCTGGGTCTGGTCATCTTGCTCGTATTCTAGACCTTTCCACCCTCCCTTTCTCACACACCCGTGCTGGGCACGTTCATTTCATGCCAGCCAGTTCTCGTAGACCTGGAGAATTTTCGAGCCTCCATCGAGCCATTTGTGTGGGCGGCGTGTCCAGACTGTGGTGTTGCAGCCTGGCAGGTCCCTGGTGGGCTGTTCTGTTGGGAGTGATTATATCGATTTTTCCCTCCTCTTGTCCCCTCCCTTTTGGCGTGAATCCTCGTGTGCTGGAAAGGCAGTGGCCTCCGAGGTTCATTGCTGTCCTCTGATGGGGACTGGAGCATCTTTTTATTCCATTTCCAGCCAGAAGTCCACGCAGAGAATCCTCGTCTTCAAGTACTCATTGTGCCTCTGTGGCTGCATTTGCTCCAGACCTCACAAACACATTCCAGCTCTGACAGTGCCTCCTTTGCTGGGACCTGGGACAGCCCCTCTGAGCAGGGGCTTGGTCAGGAAAGGAACCCGATCTGGCCCCACTTTTGCTCTGTACGTGCTCTCACAACAGAGTCTGGTTTCACTACCCCATTCTTCCCATGTTACTCAGGCCCAGACCACCTTCCTGGCCCCGTGCCCAGGCCTTGCCGACGGCCCAGAGATGAAGGTTGATGTTTCTGACAGGGCGATGTTATCACCGCATGTTGCTACCGCATCTGTGTCTGGCCTAGGGGGGCCTTTGCCTCCCGATGCACTTTTAAATGTCAACATACAATGATTCAAGCACTTTCTGGAGGGCTGAGAGCTTTGTCAGGACAGTGGACATGTTTATGAAACAGGATGTGCCCCTCCACCACCCCTTTTAAAAGTAGATAATGCATTGATGTTTGGGAAAAATATCAAGGTTTGACTGCGTAAGCCGTGTGCCTTGTTAATTCTGCCTGCAAAGGACTTGGGGTTGCAAGGTATAAATGAGCTCAGTTTGAATTATTGGACTGTTTGCTGCCATATACAATTTTAACTTAACGAGAATGTAGTTGCGTGTTATAAGGACACAAAAGTGGCCTGGGTCGTAGGACCTGTTCTTAGCTCCTCCACTAATTACATGGCGAGCCTGGCAAGAGCTGCGGGTTAAGGGCAGAGGTGCTGGTCTGTGGGCAGTGCCGGTCATGTCAGGGCCCCCAGGTTGGACGCGCTTGGGTCCTCAGCATGTGTGTGAGGGAACCGAGACGGACAGTAACGAAATGACCTCAATCCAGGCCCATTCAGTAGCAGGCGGCGGAGTTGGGTTCACACCCAGGTGGGTCTGCCTCAGTTCCCGCCTCTGGAGACGTGGCAGGCAGGGCCTCCGTCAGCAGCACCACGCTCAGCTCCTGTCCCTGCTGGGCCTGGAAGGCAGGGTGCGGACATCTGTGGTGGAAAGGCAAGGTGAGGAGCCACCACTGAGGCGCGGGTTCTGCCTCTCATTCAGTCACGTCTTCAGCCAGTCAGTCACTCCTCAGCCAGTCAGTCCCTCCTCAGTCACTCATTCACTCCCTCAGCCAGTCAGTCACTCCTCAGCCAGTCAGTCCCTCCTCAGTCACTCATTCACTCCCTCAGTCAGTCAGTCACTCCTCAGTCATTCATTCACTCCCTGATTCAGTCAGTCACTCCTCAGTCAGTCGTTCACTCCTCAGTCATTCATTCACTCCCTGATTCAGTCAGTCATTCACTCCCTGATTCAGTCAGTCATTCACCCCCTG
The DNA here is from genome assembly GCF_963930625.1 of Muntiacus reevesi. Classification (NCBI taxonomy): domain Eukaryota; kingdom Metazoa; phylum Chordata; class Mammalia; order Artiodactyla; family Cervidae; genus Muntiacus; species Muntiacus reevesi. Next base: position 3,871,469 of record NC_089270.1, on the reverse strand, counting down.
ATTCAGTCATTCACTCCCTCAGTCATTCACTCCTAAGTCAGGCATTTACTCCCTCAGTCATTTACTCCCTCAGTCAGTCAGTCAGTCATTCACTCCTCAGTCATTCACTCCCTCAGTCAGTCATTCACTCCTCAGTCAGTCATTTACTCCCTCAGTCAGTCATTTACTCCCTCAGTCAGTCAGTCAGTCATTCACTCCCTCAGTCAGTCATTCACTCCTCAGTCAGTCGTTCACTCCTGTCAATCATTCACTCCCTCAGTCAGTCGTTCACTCCCTCAGTCAGACATTCACTCCCTCAGTCAGTCATTCACTCCCTCAGTCAGTCATTCACTCCTCAGTCAGTCGTTCACTCCTGTCAATCATTCACTCCCTCAGTCAGTCGTTCACTCCCTCAGTCAGACATTCACTCCCTCAGTCATTCACTCTCTCCCTCACTCAATCAGTCACTCCTCAGTCATTCACTCCCTCAGTCAGTAGTCGTTCACTTCCTCAGTTAGCCATTCACTCCCTCAGTCATTCACTCCTGTCAGTCAGTCACTCCCTCAGTCAGGCATTCACTCCCTCAGTCGTTCACTCCTGTCAGTCATTCACTCCCTCAGTCAGGCATTCACTCCTCAGTCAGTCGTTCACTCCTGTCAGTCATTCACTCCCTCAGTCAGTCATTCATTCCTCAGTCAGTCGTTCACTCCTGTCAGTCATTCACTTCCTCAGTCAGTCAGTCCCTACCTCACTCATTCAGTCCCTTGCTCATTCATTCACTCCCTCACTCATTTGTTCGCTCACTTGTTCACTCACTCCCTCACTCATTTACTCCCTCAATCATTCAATCACTCCCTCACTCCCTCATTGATTCATTCACCCACTCCCTCATTTGTTCACTCACTCACTCATTCATTCAGTAGGTGGAGTAGCCACTGGTACCATTCTGGGCACCGTGATGAGTCAGACAAGGTCCCTAGAGGGGAGGACAGATAACGAACAAGAACAGGGATGAGATGGTGTAAGGCAGCTCTGTGCTATAAGGAGTGTGAGTCCAAGCGCCTGAGGGGAGGGGGTGGGAGAGAAAGTGAAGCGAGGAGGTGGACAAGCAGTGGAGACAGTGCTCCTCTGCGTTTCCTGTAACAGGGAGCAGAGAGTGGGTGCTGGCTGGCTGGGTGGGGAGATGGGACAAACGTCTGGCACTTGGCGCATGTTTTCATGTTGAGTGAGTGAACCGTGTCTGTGCTGAGTGAAGGGGAGGCGCGGTGTTCATCTGCTCAGGCTGCGTAACAAGATACGAGACGTGGTGGCTTCACGTCAACAGAAACTTACAGTTGTGGAGGCTTTGAGACACATGTGGCTTCAGCATGGCCCATTTCTGGTGAGAACCCTCTTCTGGGCTGCAGACAGCTCCTTCTCCTTGTATCCTCGCGTGGTGAGAAAAGCGGGGAGCTAGCTGTCTGGTAGCCTCTTATAAGGACACTAATCCAACTTGTGAGGGCTCCATCCTCATAACCCAAGGTCCCAGCTCTTAATGTCGTCTTGTTGGGGATTAGATTTTAACACGTGAATTTGAGGCAGGTGAGGCACAAAAGTTCAGACCATGATGGGTGAATGGAGGGCATGAGGAATGAGTGAATGAATGAACGAAGGGATGAAGGGCATGATGAATTCATTCACGGATGGATGAATGAACACAGTGGCTGGATGGGTGAGTGGAGGGCACTTTGAAGTCCCGGCGCACAGGCTCAGGGTGGCGGCGGAGGGGCTGGAGGGATGATCCGGATGGGGTGTCTCTCGGGCCTCCCTACTCCAGGGTCATTCTGTCGGACCGTTGCCTGCAGCTGTACAGAGTGGTCTGTTTCCTTCTGCAGTGCCCACCCTCTGGGTTGACACTAGGTCCAAGGCAAGTTTTGAAGCTCAGGGGCTCAGGCGGGTGACTTATGCTGATCCTTCTCGCCAACAATTTCCAGCAAGTGCACGGCGGGCACACTCGGGAGTTGGGAGAAGCTCGGTCTGACTGGCCGGAGCACCCAGGATGGGGAGTCAGGGCTGAGGGAGGTGGGAGAGGGGGCGGGGCAGGGACGTGGGAGCTCTTTCTGCTGGGCCTAGGGAGTCATGAAGGACTTGGGCCAAGGAAGCGAGGGCATCCTTTGTGACGTGGCCTCATCCCTTGGCCTCCAGGGACCTCATTTTGCAGGCTCCTTCCCTGGCAGCCCTGATGGGGGCCCCAGAGTGGGGACTGCTGGCTCTGAGCTGCGGAGAACCGGGGCGACGGTGAGCCATCTCAAAGTGAAACGGCTGCCTGCGGAGTCCTGCCCGGTGGCCCGTGAGCAGCTCCAGGCAGAGGGCAGGACTGTGCCCTCCTAACGAGACTTGTCCCTGGGCTCAGGGCCCAGTTGGATCATGCAGGGTGCCCACACCTTGACATTCTTCACTAACATCTCAACACCTGCAAAGACCCTTTGTCCAGATGGGCTCGCGTTGCAGGGTCTGGGTGTGGGGAGGCGGGCTTCTCTGTGGGGGACACCGTTCAGCCTAGCACACCCGCCTGCCGTCTCACACCCCCGCAGCAGCCCCACGCTGCAGGGGCCCGGCCGGAGTGGGGGACTGATTTGAATTTTCTGTGGAGAGCTGTTGTCCTCCCCAGGGATCAGGCTGCCGGGAGCTGAGAATCCAAGCCCAGCCTCCCTGGGCTTCCTGTGCGTTCTGCAGCCTGCCGGCCGGGTCCCACCAGATGACCGAGCTGGGTCATCCATGGGGAAGTCCAGGAGGGGTGGTGGGGCAGGAGGCATTCGCCTGGGGGCTCAGCCCTTCCTTATTCCTCTTGGGGAGACAAGGGTCGCCAGCAGAGCCTTGTAGAACATTCCCAACCCGTGTCAAATCCCTTTCAGGCTGGCTCAGGCTTTGGAGCCCCAGGGGGCCCGGGAGCACGTGGGCCGCTGGCTATTAAAGCAAAGCTGACAGCAAATTAGAGATTCCCCTGCTGAGTGGTGGGCTTCTCCGATGTGCAGGACAGCCCTGATGAGCCTGGGGGCCCAGGCCAGCTCTCAGGATCCAGACCTGGCCGCCCTAGTGCTGGCACCGGCCCACTGTTAGTCATCATGGCAAGCGGGGGCCCTCCTATGGGTGCTGAGAGCCAGCTGCCCCTCTGCTGTCTTTGGCCCATCCTCCCAGGTCCCCTCCGAGCCAGGCGTTGCTGTCCACCCATCCTCTCCACCCCTCCCCCGCCCCGGGACCGTGTAAATGATTTCCTAGAGTTGCCAGCAGGCTCCCCAAGCCTGTTTATTCTGACTGCACAGCTCCGCCCCTGAGCCTGCTCCAGCGTGCCGGGCGGGGCGGGGGCGGCACGGCCCTGCCTTCAGGGCGGCGCTTGGACCGCCAGGAGATGCTGGGGGGATCCAGGGCAGGGCAGCGGTGGGAGCAGCCCGTGCCCAGGGCGGGGGGCCGGGGAAGCAGCTGCCTGCCCACTGAAGTCTGGCCAGGAAGGTGGGCACTGCAGGGAGCAGAGAGAACGGGGTGCGTGAGAAGGGAGGGGGTCCTGGAGAGGCCTGAGGTTCGAGATGCAGTGTCTCTCCCAGGCCGGTCTTCCTTTCTTCTCTGGCAGGGACGCAGGGCTGGGCAGGGCAATGGTGGCAGGCTGGCCTGACCTAGAACCGGGCTGGTTCCAGGGCCAGAAGTGGGGGTGGGACCACCGTTGGTCCCAGGCCAGCCCCGGGCTGCCGAGCTGAAGCAGAGAGGCCCAGAGGGAGTTTTGCTCACGGGCACAGAGGTCCGGAGTTGGGGCTGAAACTCAGATATCTGTGTGCGCACGGGCTTCAGTTAATCACAGCAGAGCAGGCTGACAGAGCAGATGCTGACGGAGGCAGGCTTGGTGGGTGGGGGTGTGTGGAACTTGGGTCCCAGACCAGGAAACTGGGCGTCTCAGGCCTTGGGAGACACAAAGGTTGTGAGACTTTCTGGGTAAGCCGGGAGCGTTGTGGGAAGGTGAACGTGGCACGGCCAAGGGGTCTGATGGAGGAAGGGGCAGTCAGTGTGGGCAGAGACAGGAGCCAGGAGCCCTTGGCATGAGCCCTTCTTGATTACGGTGGCTGCAGCCCAGCCTGGAGGTCACCTCCTCCAGGAAGCCTTCCATTCCCCTCTGGGTCTCAAGCTGCTGGTGGCTACTCTGGTCCCAGCCCTCTGTGTTAGCTTGATCAACACCCTCCCTGAGGGCAGGCCTGGGGATCTCCGGGTTTCCCTTCTCTGTGGGAAGGCCCCGATGTGTGTCCCCTGGGTCCAGGGGAGGAGCATGCAGGCTGGGACACCTGCTTCTTCCCGCCAGCCTCTGGGGAAGAAGTCTAATTTTACAGGTTTAGGGTTCATCCGATAGATTATTTGTCTTTTTTTTTTTTTTTTTTAAAGAAAGTCATTACAATACCATTATTGACTGTCTTTAATTTGACACTTGACTAAAAGAAAGAAAAATAGCTTCTTAGGAATTCAGGGTATTGATCTGCATGACAGGCGGAGGTGGGCTTCCCATCTTAGGGGATTAAAGAGCCAAGGACACAGTAGATTTATTTAAGGTGGCTTCTCGCTTTGAAGGTAAGGCCGCTTCTGCTGTTTTGAAAGTGGTGTCTTGTTTGGAGGAGAGCATTAAGCTGTCTGTTGAAAGCCTGATCAGATCCCACCCCTGCCCCCAGCCCTTCCCGATGGCTTTGTTCAGGGCTCTGGACAGGCGGGAAGAGGAGTGGAGCGGTGGGTTCGCTAGCTCAGCTCGGGAAGGCAGGGAGCCTTTATGAAAACCCATTCATGCCACTGGGCTGCATCTCGTGATTTCAGACCGCCGTCCCTGGGGCTCCGACGTGCCGCTTGCGAATTCAGAAGTGCGGTACATTAATTAATGAGTTAATCCGCGGAAAAGCTCCATGAATTAGCCAGAATCGTCATCCGTGTTCTCGGACGGGCACCTGAAGGACGAGGCCGGCTGGACCGTGAGAACGTGAACCTTCTGCCGGGGGCCGGGAGGCACCTCCTCCACCCAGAGCAGGTGCCCGCCGGGGAGGCTGGCCTCGGGGTCCCCTCGCTTGCGAGGTTGCTTTTGTGTTGGGGGGCCCTGGAGACAGAGTGAGGGGGTGGTGGTGGGGGTCTGCCTCAGTCTTCTCGAGCTGCTGTAATCAGGACTGGACTCAACACAATTAGTTCCTTCTCACGGTTCTGAAGACTGGACTCCAAGGCTGAGATGCCGGCCGACTCCGGGGCTGGTGAGGGTCTCGTCCTGACTGGCAGACGCCTGCCATCTTGTGTGGTCATGTGGTGGAGAGAGACCTCTTTCTCTGAGCGGCGTTCCCCAACCTTTTTGGCACCAGGGACCAACTTCGTGGAAAACAGTTTTTCCACGGACCGGGGTGGGGGATGGTTTCAGACGAGCCAAATGCACTGCATTTATTGTGCACTTTATTTCTGTCACTATAAAATCAGTTCCACCTCAGATCATCAGGCATTAGATCCTGGAGGGTGGGGACCCCCGCTTATAAGGACACACTCCTGTTGGTTTAGGGTCACACCCTAATGACTTCATTTAACCTTCATTACCTGGACAAGGAAATGGCACCCCACTTCAGTATTTTTGCCTGGGAAGTCCCATGGATAGAGGAGCCTGGCGGGCTACAGTCCATAGGGTTACACAGAATCAGACACGACTTAGTGACTAAACAATGACAACAACAACCTCTTACAATCACGTTGAGGATTAGGTTTTCAACATATGAACTTGGGGAAGTACACAGTTCAGTCTACAGCAGGGTTGTAGGCATCAGCCCTTCTTGACTGGGGTGGCCGCTACCCAGCCCAGGCACTGCCTCCTCCAGGAAGCCTTCCCTTCTCTCTTCTGGGTTTCCCGGGTGCCCTGTGCTGTCCTGGGCCATGGCCTTCACTGTTGACTCTACTGGTCAATCAGCTCTTTGCTGTCTGGGCTTGGCATTAAGGTTAGGCCTGAAGGGGCTGCTAGTGGGAGACCAGTGTCCATCTAGTGTGGGTAGGATGCTGTATCTCGCATCCAGGGAAACTGGTTGCAGTTTGGAGTATGTTCCTGGAGATTTGGGTGCTTGCAGGATTAGCGATTGTGCTACCCTGATTTTGCAATTCTCTGGACAGGCTGTGAGGCTTCATCCCTTCCAGTCTTTGTCTGCCTGGAACACCCTCTTTCCCTTCTCTTTGGCCCACTTCTCCTTGAGATTCAGCCTGATGTTTCTTCCTCCAGGAAGCCTTCTGGACTGCACGACTCAGAGCCCCACCACACTGTCTTTGAGTAATCACTTCTCTGTCTTCGATGCCTTGCAGGCAAGGTCTGCCTTTCCTCCCTGTTGCTGTTCAGTGTCTGCCACTGAGTGGGTGCTGGGTAAATATTTGTTGGTGGAAGGAAGGCTTCCCCCATGCCTGGAACAGTGTCTGGCGCCTAGTGGGCCCTCAATGCACGCTTGATGAATTGAATTCATTGAAGTCGGCAACGTGGATCAGTGGCAACTGCCAGAGAGATTGCGCTGCCGTTAATAAAGCCCTCCCAGACCTGGGACATTAGTAAAATATCACAATTTATGTAAAGCTTTTCATTATAACTCTGTAGGGAGTTTCCTCCGTATTAGCATTTTTCAGACGCTCTTATCAGCAGCTCTTTAAGGATGAAAGCTGTGAGCTGCAGAAGGCGGGTGTTGGAGAACAAACACAGGCTATTTGCACATCCCACATAGAGACGGAAGTCAGCAGGACCATCTTCCCAAGATGCTGGGGGGGCATCACCATGCTCGGGCCTATAAAGGACCCTGAATGCACACCTCCTTTCCACCAGATAGCGACTGGGGGAGAAGAACAGAGTCCCCTTCAGAGTGACAGAAAGGCCGTCCTCACAGGCAGCTCCTGACCCTCCAGGGGGCCTGGGGGAGGGGGCCGTGCGGGGGTGGGAGGGTGGGTGGGGGCTGCCTTTGTGAGGTAGGCAGCTGCCTGACCCCGTGCTGGCAAGACCTTGATGGCTGACCCCAGGGGAGGCCGGTCAACTCCGTTATGGTCCAGCATTGTGATCCTCAAGGTGCCTGGGGTGTGGTGGGCATTGCTGGGGAGCCCCACAAAGCTTTCCTGCCCACCGTCGCTGGGACCAGGATCAGCAGGTCTGCAGAGCTGCCGTTTCTGCCCCCAGACCCCGCCGAGTGGCATTCTGTTTGTTTAATTTCCCACCGTCATTATGGTGATCATTATGTATGCTCGTTGTAGACCAAGGGGGTCCATTCGCAGGGCAGCGGGCAGTGACCTCTCGTTCTCTCTGGGGCTGAGACCACCCCTGTTACCATCTTGCTGTTGCCCCCTTTCTCCCAGCCCTTTTCTGTTTTGGATGGTGGGAGGCTGCGTGTCACACTTTGCTACCAAACGAGTTTTGGCCCCAAACTTGGGCCAGACTTTCGGGGTGTCATAGGACTTTATTTTTTTTCTGCCACAATGGAGAATATTTTATTTATTTTCCTTTATTCTGCCTGTGTGAGAATTACATTATTTTTTCCCCCCAAACATTAAAGTAATCTTACATTTATGGGGTGTCCATCACTTATTAATGACATACCTTTTGGGTAGTTTTGCATTAATTTTCTTCTTTTTTATTTTATTGGAGTATAGTTGATTTACGACATTGTGTTAATTATTGCTGTACAGAAAAGTGATCCAGTGATATTCATTTTTTAAAAAATAGATTCTTTTCCGTCATGGTTTATCACAGGACAGTGGATACAGATAGCTCCCTGTGCCGTATAGTAGGCCCTTGTTGTTTACCCATCCTGACATCTGCCAACCCCAGCCTCCCACTCTATGCCCCCCGGACGTCCGCCCCCTCGGCAAACATCAGTCTGTGCCCGATGTCTGTCACAGGACTTTGGATATTGGGGTGACAGTGAGGGGCTGGCCGCGGTCGGGTTGGATTGGGGTGTTGGCTTGGGGGCCATGCAAAGAGCCACTGCCTTCCCCAACCCTCTTTGAACCTTCCTTTCCTGTGAACCTAGACTTCTTCTCTGCGCTTGTTTAATATGCTAAATATAGTTCCCCCATCCCCTGCCCCCACCGCCCCCAGTCAAAGCGGAAACAGGAGAACGTCCACGGGGACCTCGTGGCCACTAAACCTCCCGAAGCCTCAGCTTCCCCCTCAGGAAGCCAAGTAGCCCTGCTGTCACGAGGCTGTGAGGTCAGGATTACTGCCGTTTGCCGTGGACTCGTCAGGACAGCCAGCGAGAGTTGCCCTCACAAGCACCCCCGCGTGCTCACGCAGCGACTGCCGACTTCGTGGGTGTGTGGGGTGGGCCGTGGGCCGCGCCCGGTGACCCGGGCCCCTCCGTCTTGCGGCTCCGCAGCCTCGTGGCCTCAGCTCAGCCCCGTGGACGGGAGGCGAGGAGCACAGACCATCGCCGGCGGCACAGGCTGTAGACTCGTCCCCTGGTCCCACAGACCCATTGGCCAGATGTGGAAACTGAGGCCTGGAAAGGCCAAAGACTTGCTGTGGGCCGCAGTGGCTCAGGGGGAGGACCGGAGCCTGGAACCCAGGTCTACAGGCTCCCAGACGGCATTCCTCCTCTGCTGTCGTATGTTACTGTGTGTGTGTGCCCAGGCGAGTGGGATCAGAGGTGGTCTCTGAGCTGGTCTGCTCACTGAAGTGGCCGTCCGAGGCAGCATTTATCCTCCCGTCCTTCCCTCATTCACTTAAGAGAATGAAGGTCGAGGGCCTACCCTAAGCCTGGCGCTGCAGAGGGGACAGGGGAACAAGGCCGATGTGGTCCTGGCCCGGCCCGCTTGGCAGGGGACTCTGACGTTAAAGAACTAATTTCACGGTTAGTGATTTAATGATGCCAGCTGAGAGCACGGCTGCAAAGGATCACGGTGCCGGGAGAGTGCTTCCCCTGGGCGTCGGGGGCTTCTCTGAGGAGGGGCCGTGTTAGCAGAGACCCAGAGATCGGATGGGAGACGCTGAGTGAAGCGGCACGTGGAGGAGTGGGCCAGGCAGCGGGCGAGGCGTGTGCAAAGGTCCTGGGGTGGGCACGGCCACGGCTGTTCAAGGCAGAGGCGGCTGGAGGGGAACAGAAGGGCAGGGGTCTCAGATGGGAGCACACGGGCCCCGTAGCCAGTGAGGGATTTTAAGCAAGCGCAGCAGGGCGGCCGGATGGGTGTGCAGTTAGGCTTGCTTTCTCTGCGATCCCTCTGGCTGCAGGTGCAGAGCGGATGACGTGGGGTCTGGGAGAAGGCCAGAGCCCTGGACCCGAGGCAACCACTGCTGTCCAGTCAGGCCTTTGGCTTGGGCCCGCCCGGAGGCCGGGCGTCTGGGCAGAGGACAAGGACAGGCAGAGTCACGGGGTCACTGTGGTTCACAGCAAATCTTTGGCCTTTCCAGGCCTCAGTTTCCCCATCTGGCCAATGGGTCTGTGGGACCAGGGGACCACCCCCCTGGTGAAGGACTGCAGGGCTCCCCGAGTGGGGAGGCTTCTGGGATGGCTCGAGGGTTTCCTGCTGGACCCCGGGTGTAGAGCCATGCCCTTCTCAGGAGAGCAAAGCCCTGTGGACATTGAGGATGAGACTTTGGAGGTGGGGGGGCATAGTCCAGGCCAGCGTTTCTTCTCCAGAGGCAGAAATGCCCCAGTATGAGTGGAAGGGGCCAGTGAGCTGAGAGGAGAGTGAGAGCTGAATCCAGGCGGTTGTTGAGGGTGGTTGAGGTGCTGCAGGAGCCATGTCCCCCATCGCGGTCAGATCTTTGCGGGTGATGCTCATGGGGGCCCAGAGAATGCAGCGTAAATCTTATTTTTACGGGCGAGGTAGCCCACGGGCAGAGAGAAGGGCCACTCAGCTCGTCCAGGTTCACTGAAGTGCCCCCGCAGTTGTGCTGGGGACACATCCACCCCGGCTCCACAGGAACCCAGGAAAGGGGCAGGAGACAGTGCGTGGGGGGTGGGATGTGGTCTGGAGAGGACACACCAGGGCCGGGGTGTGCCCGGAGAGCCAGCCCAGCCTCGGAGGCCGAGTGATGCCGGGGCTCGGCTTCCGCAGAGATAGGTAAGCTGAGTCTCCCCCCGGCCCCGCCCCACACTCTCTCCTGCCTTTCCCATCCCCCCAGCCCCCCAGCGGGCCACTGTGGGGACCGCGACTGCAGACAGATGCACAGCAGCCCGCTGCTCCTGGGCGGGGGGCGGGCGGTCACTGTGTCTTCGGGATACACAGGACGAAAAGGCTGTGTGTGTCTGAAGTTCCTCTTGTTTGTTTTCTCTGTTACCATCCTCTGTAGAGGAGGTGGGCCACCAGTGAAATGAGCTCATGGAAGGAGGAGTTTGCGGACTTTTGTGGCATCTGTCTGCCAGCCAGGTGCGTCGTATCCTGCAGGCCAGAGCCGGGGGCATGGCGGGGGGGTGGGTGGCCTGCGTGGTGGTCCTGGTGGCCGGCAATCTCTAGCTCTTCCTGAGAAATCTGTCCCCAACAGAGATGAGGTTGGTGGAGAGCCTATACCGGCCATGAGATTTGGCAGTGGGCTAAGTGTTTTTGTCCAGAAGACACTTATTAATTAAGAAAGGAAAAATAATCTGTGCTCATTAGAAAATACAGAAAATCAGGAAGGAGGAGGGTTGCCACGGTAACCACATGCAGCCAGTCCCTGGCAGGTTATCTTTGGTTAGTTTCCTTCCAGTCTTTTTTTTTCCTGTCAGGAGTCTGGTGGTTGAGACTTTGCTGATTGCACGAATTTGTGTCCTGACTTATTTCCCGCTTAGCTTCATATCAGATACATTCCCCTCGTCCCTCCACAGTGCTTCAGTTCAGCTCAGTTCAGTTGCTCAGTAGTGTCTGACTCTTTTCGAACCCATGAACCGCAGCACGCCAGGCCTCCCTGTCCATCACCAACTCCTGGAGTTTACCCAAACTCATGTCCATTGAGTCAGTAATGCCATCCAACCATCTCATCCTCTATCGTCCCCTTCTCCTCCTGCCTTCAATCTTTCCCAGCATCAGGGTCTTTTCAAATGAGTCAGCTCTTCCCATCAGGTGGCCAAAGGATTGGAGCCTCAGTTTCAGCATCAGTCCTTCCAGTGAATATTCAGGACTGATTTCCTTTAGGATGGACTGGTTGGATCTCCCGGTAGTCCAAGGGGCTCTCAAGAGTCTTCTCCAACACCACAGTCCAAAAGCATCATTTCTTCGGCGCTCAGCTTTCTTTATGATCCAACTCTCACATCCATACATGATCACTGGGAAAACCACAGCTTTGCAGTCCTTGAAGGTATGGTAATTCCCTTACATACGAAACTTCAAGCTGTGAACTTTCAAAGATGTGAACGTGCATTCCATCAACGTCAGGTGTGAGTGAAATTGAAGCTTAATCTCTCCGCAATGCAGGAGACCCAGGTTCGATCCCTTGGGCCAGGAAGGTCCCCTGGAGAACAGAATGGCGACCCACTTGAGTGTTCTTGCCTGGAGAATCCCCATGGACAGAGGAACCTGGTGGGCTACAGTCCACGGGGTCACAAAGAGCCGGACACGACTGAGCGACTGACACTCTGTCTCCTGTTGCCGTTGACCCGTCAGCTCCGCCGTCTCCCACCTCCTGTCCCTGCTCCAGGCAGTAGCTCTTCTTGCCTGTTGACGTGATGCCAGTCCCTGTATGCCAGCTGTTGTCCTGCACTGCTGTACTTTTCAAGGTGCCGCGCTGGAAGATTAGAAATGCTTTCTTTATTTTTTTGTGTTTGTTTTTTATGTATTATTTGTGTGCAAAGTGTTATAAACCTATTACAGGACGTTACCACATAACTGATCGTGTTCGTTGGGTACCCGGGCTCACTTTGTTGGACTTTTGATCAAACTGGATTTACAAATGCACTCTTGGAATAGAACTCATTCGTATGTAGGTAACTTACTGTATTGTTTGTGACAGCTGCCGACATTTACATCGAGTGGCTATTCCCAGGTGTGTTCCACGGTGCCTTTGCTGTTGGTTATTTTTCGTTCTCCACAGATATGAATATAGCACTTTTGGAGTTGAAGATTATTTTCCTTAGAAGAGATTCCTAGAGATGTGACTGCGGGGAGCCTGTGTAAAGCCCCCCTCTTGCTCCCTGGAGGGCTCTCTGTCACCCAGGCTGCTGGACAGGGGCTGACATTTCTGATGCCAGTGCAGGGAGCCCCTCTTTGCAGGAGTTGCTCCCTGGACGGCCACCAAGGTCGTGAGGAGGGGCTTTGTTTGGCTGAGAGGGTCAACCAGGCTCCCCCTCGGAGGGCTCATCTTCCTCCAGGGGCTCTCCTTAGCACTGCTGGGGTAAATGTCTTAGGTTAACAGAGCCGAGGCCTCCTCCAGCAGCACGCATGGCATGACCTGGCCTGCCAGGATCTTTCTTTCCTTCCTTCCAAAGGCTGTCAGCGTACCCTCTTGATCACCGCTGATCGTCCAATTTTGCTTTCGTTCCTGGTCTCCCATGCTCTGAGGCCGCCGTGCCGCCTTCCATCCAGGCCCGGCTGTTGCCCAGTCCGTGCCGGAAGTTGGCGCAGAGGCGGCCCAGGAAGGCTGGCTGGGGTTCATGTACATCCTCCTTAATCGACAGGTCCTGAGCGCCTCTCCCGCATGTGCACACACCCAGGTCACTAGCATGGGACAGCTGAGAGAGTCTAAGTGGTGATGGGGGTGGGGAAGTGGTGATCTGGGAGGTTTCCTGCAAGCCTTGTGGATGGGCCGGAGGCCTGGGGTGGGCAGATCCGGGCTAGGTTTCCTGCAGAGGGAAAATCTGAAGATAAGGTTCTGTGATGGGGTGTGGGGGGCTGACAAGTTTGAGAACAGCGTGTTCTCTGGAGTCACCGGGCGGGGCTGGGGGTTGAAGGGAAGGAGGGCGGGGGAGATGAGGCAGGAGGGGTGTGGTGGTCAGAACGAGACTTGAGCATCCTTGAGCAGGTGTTGAACAGCCAACAGGAGGGGTCGGCTTTTATCCTGTAGGTAAGGTGGAGCTGTTGACTTGTTTCTGGACAGAGGGGGTCTCGGGATTCAACTGTGGGTGTCAAAGATGCTATCACCCTGCTCTGTGGCCTAGTTTGATTTCACTTCCCATAAGTTTATTTAAAAAAAAATTAAAAAAACCCTTACCCTGTTTCTTTGTTATTTATGATCTAAACCTGCACTGGTTCTTTGGGCCTCCTGGCTGTCGGGATTCTGGGAGAGTGGGAACCATTCTGGTCTTTGATCGCCGAGCTGTCCTGAACTGTGTTGCCTGCTTGTAAATCCCACCAGGGCCAGAACCAGGTCTCCTGCTGCCCTGGGCTGCCCCCCACCCCAGGACAGAGAGCCTGGGGTGTTCCTCTGGGCCTTCTGGGAGGGGGCCCGGAGACCTTCAGACACCAGCGTGGCCTCTGACAGTGTCCAGGGAGCACCTTTGACAGGGAGCACCGTGCCCCCAGCCTCGACGGCGGTAGGGGCCTGGGGCTCTGGAGCTCAGGAGGGGGCAGTCAGTTCTGTTCCTTGGGCCCAACCAGTATCTACTACCGGTACCCCCCATGGGTACCCCCCTGCCCTCCCCCTCCTCCCCCTTCTCTGCCCGCTGGCCTGCTTCTCTTACTGTTGTCCCTCCTCCCTCTGGTCCTCCCCTCCCCTCCCCCCTTCCTCTCCATCCTCTTCCCCCTCCCTCCTCCTCCTTCCCTTCCTCCTCTCTCCTCCCAGCCACCCCCCCACCTCCTCTCCTTCCCTCCTCCCTATCCCTCCAGAGACATCACTACGGTCGTCCACACAAAGAGGCGATTGTTAATCCAGCCCCAACCGAAGCCCGAGGAACATGGTGGAGGCCTGATTTCCATGAATAATCAGCCGGGGCCACTGCAGGCGGCAACCTGAGCTGGGGCGGCCAGCCGGGTGGTTTGCTCCGAGGCTCTGTCTGTGAATCAAGGGCCCTGGCCGGGTGCCATGTTGCCTTGGCGGTGGGGGCGGGGCCCAGGGCCAGCCAAGGCTGGATGCCCAGCAGTTGGAGGGTGGGGAGGGGGCTGGTCAGCAGGGGCCGGAGCCGCGGAGCAGGGATCTGCAGGTGGCAAGGGGCTGAACGCGCCGGATGGGGACCCTGCCTGCCTGGGTCCCGTGCGTGGGGGCACTGATGTGTAGGCCCACTGCAGGCGTGCGGACAGGACGACTCCATCACCCTGATTTGTGTGGCGGCCGGCGCCCGGGTGGGGGGTGGGGGGGCTGGACGCGCCCAGCGTGGGTGAGTCACCCCCGCGTGTCAGGCGGACACTTCCTGGGACCGAGCCTCAGTTTCTCACCTGCCACAGCTGGGCGGTGGTGGACCGCCCGGGGTGGTGGACACAGGGGGCCCAGCCCACAGCCGCCCGTGCTCCGTTACGACCCTCGAAGACAAAATTGACGACCCCTCCCACAGTCGGGACCAGCCTGTCTTACAAACCGGAAGCAGGTGCCAGGCCTTCGCTGAGTGTCTGATGCCCCTGGGGACGGACGGACCACCTTGGGGGCATCTCCCAGGGGAAGCGGAACCCGACGCCCAGCCTGTGGCTGCAGCACCACCTGCTGGCGGGTCTCAGGCTGACCCCCCTCATTGCTGAGGCTCCTTGGCCTGGTGTCCTAGTCTCCCTGGACACGCAGGAAACCCCAGCTGAAGCCCTGAGCTCTCACGGCCTCCAGGAGCCAGAAATCTCTTCCTCTGGGGTGGACACTGTTTTCCCTCCAGTGGTGACACTGTGGAGTGTCGCGTGCAGCCTCTTCGGAAGCCTTGCGGGCCCGGGAACCCGAGCGGCCCCCTCCCTTCTGCCCCTGAGGACGCTCACGCAGACCTGGTGGAGTGGCATCTGGGTCCGGTGACCGTGTGTCTCTGAGCCTCAGTTTTCCCACCTGTTAAATGGGAATCACAGCACCAGGGCCGCTTGGGGATGTGTGTGGGGGGGAATTAATATCTGCAAACCACTCAGCCAGGCTCCGTCCTTCTTTAACACAGGGAAGCCCTCCTCCTGCAGGTCAGCGGCTGAAAAACGGCGAGCCCGCCTAGAAGCAGAGCCCCAGCTCCCTGTGCCAATGCAGGGTGGGCCCGCAGTGGCCTTCCTGGCAGCCCCTGTCTGCTGGGGGCGGGTGGGGCGTGAGTCCTCCACTTCCCGGCCACCACGGGGGTAAAGTCCACAGGCCTGGCTGCGTCTGAGCTGCTCAGAGCCTGGCCGCCCACGACAACGCATCTTCACCGCCCTGGGTTCGCCCGCACCGGTGCCCATCCGGGGCGCCCCTGCTCCACGGTCTCTGCCTCCAAGACTCAGCTGACCTCTCCCCCTCTCTGGGGGCATCCTCCCACCTCCCCGGACGCCTGTGGACTCCCTCTCTGGGCGTCTGCTCTGCGCCTGGGGGGAAAGGGAAGGGACTGCTCACACATTAGTCCTACTTTCGGGAGGGCGGACACAGCGGCTGAGTCACCCCTGCACCCCTCACTGCCCGTCTCGGGGTTGCATGGCGCTCCGTGGCTGCGGGAGGAAGCAGTGAACTGGGCTGGAAGGAGAAGCGCCCCCCGCCCCGGCTCCCCCCAGCTCACTCGTCACTGGAGCCCTCTTGCTGCATGAATGCTGCTTTTGTGTTTGTTCTCCCAGGGATGCTGTTGGATGGGGGGAGCCCGACTCTGGTCCTGCTGCCCCCCTAAGGCCCTGGGTCCTTGGGCGAGCTGCTCCTCCTGGCTGAATCGTTGTGCTGTGTGGCCTGAAGTTCCCTTCCGGATCTGGAGCTCACGGGCCCATTTTTGCAGGTCCTCGTCTGAGCTCTGGAGGCTTAAAATCTGTGTTTCAGACCCAGCGACTGAAGAGCTGCCCAGGAGAGGGTTAGATGTATTTTCTGTGGCTCCCAGAGCAAGGCCGGCCCCAGACTTGGGCCCCGCCCGTCCAAGGAGTTGCTTGGGATCCACAAAGCCCCTTGGGGAGCCTGCCCTGGCCCCACGCTTGGGAGCGCCCAGCTCTGACTTCCCTTGAGTCGTGAGTGGGAGAAGGGGCCTCCTGGCGCTGGTTCCAGGCTGCATCCGGGGTACCTCGGACCCTGTGATTCTGTGCCCAGATGGCCCGAGCTTGCTTCCAGGGCCTGAGAAACTGGTTCTCCAGGTCTGTCCTCCCAGAGCGAGCTGTGCAGCCAGTGTATGCCCCCAGGCCTGAGGTCTGGCCTAGAGAGGTTATGGAGGGGTGGGGCGCAGAGGGGAACGGAGCTGGGGGGTCCACGCCGGTGTCCACAAGCATGTGTGCAAGGCCACTCAGGGTTCAAGGTGGGGCTGCCGTGGGAAGGGAAAGCGATGTTTGGGGGCAGCCTCTTGTCCTCGGATCCTGGGCTCCGCCTGTGTCCAGGGGAGACGGGGGTGGGTTCCGGACACGGAGGTACCCCACCTGGGATGAACAACGGGGGACTGGGTATTGGAAAGGGGGTCATGGAGGGCCAGAGGTCAGGCTGGTCTGGAGTCCTCCTCTGGCTTCTGGGAGGAGTGCCAAGGCCAGGAAATCGTTGGCCACAAGGCACGGTTTTCTGAGGAGGGCGGCTGGAGCCTTCTTCGGCTCCCAGAGTGGTCCTCGGCCCAGCCCAGGGTCAGCACCAGTGGCCTGGAGGGCCCCCCGCCCCCCATGTTGGGGCTGAGCCTTTGTGGGCAGTGCGTGTCTCAGAGCCGCGGGCCTCCCTTGGGAAAGTGTTTGTCCTCCTCTGGGACCGGCCTGGTGGGCAGATAATTAAAAGTGACCCCTCGCTGCAGAGTTGTGCAAACTGCGGGATTAGCGGGAGGCATTAGTGGGAGGCCTCACAAAAGGGCGACCCCGGCCCTGCCACCCCCCCACTCCCAGCTCCCCAGCCCCCCAGCTCGGCACAGAAAGCTGAATGGTGGTGAGCCGGTGGGGGAGGTGCGCAGACAAGAGGGAATGAGCCTGCGGGTGGGGGACCCACCCCGGCTTGGTTGGCGGGATGAATAGGGACTTTGCAGACACAGTGGGCGGCCTGGCGGGGGCGGGGGGCTGTCCTGGCAGCTGGGAGCCCAGGGAGGTGGGGGCTGGGGGGCTGAGGGGCTGGTGGTCTGTGTTGTGATGAGCCCTCGGTGATGAGACCCGGACACCAATCAACTCAGCGCTGCTGCTGGTATCCCCCTTAGAGATGACCGCCCCAGACGCCTCTCGTCTGAGCGAGGCTCAGCTCCTTTCGGTATGGATCGCAGGGCCCCGGATAAATCTCTAGGAGGCCATCTGGCCTGGGACATCAAAGAACAGCTGGAGATAACGCTCTCCCTTCCTTTTAAAACAAGGCGAAGGCACCCGCGTGCTTGTCTGAAATGAGAGCCTGTTAGATCCTGGTGAATTTCCTACTCTGTTGATTTCTGTGGTTCTTTCTTCTTAAAGGTATATGGGAGAGGCCTTAAACAGCCCTGTTTTCCACTCATCTGAAAATGGGGAGTCAGGGACCCCTTGGCCCAGGGCTCACTCAAGCACTTCATCTGACCCCTTGGGGGCTGATGGGCTCGGCCGGCCGCCTGCTGCCTTGACCTTCATTTGTCCTTCCCTCAGGCAACCCCCAGCCCTGACTCTAGTCGCCCCTGAGCTGAGGGAGTAGCCTAGGGCAGGGGCAGCAAGACAGGTTCTAGAGACTTGTCTGAGTTAGAAGGACAGGTGTCAGGGGTTGATAGAACCGGCTTTTCCTGTTGGAAACTGATAAAACAACTTAGAGCTTCCCAGGTGGCTCTGGTCGTAAAGAACCTGCCTGCCGATGCAGGAAACAAGAGATGCTGGTTTGATCCTTGGATTGGGAGGATCCCCTGGAGGAGGGCACCACACCCCACTCCAGTATTCTTGCCTGGAGAATCCCATGGACAGAGGAGCCTGGCGGGCTCTAGTCCATGGGATCCCAGAGTTGGACACAACTGAAGCGACTTAGCACGCATGCATGCAAGACAACATAAGTTTGGCAGATTTGGGTCAGGAGAGAACGGACTGCCCTCTGCTGGTCCCCGTTGACTGAGAGGAGACGGGGAAGGCACTGTCCCGTCCTTCAGTGTCACTGACCAGTGGCTTGATCAGGAGCTGAGCTGGATTCTTGCGTGGGAGCCTGGAGAGCTTCCTGGAGGAGGGAGCCCAGAGTGGGAGGACCCAAGGAGGAGAGAGTTCTCTCCAAGGAATGGAGCAGGGGGGCACTGTGGGCGGAAGTGGGGGCCCCTTTCCTGGGACCCCTAGGTCCTACAGCAGCACAGAGCTTAGCCTCAGTGTCCTCCCATCCACCTCATTCATTCATTCCACACAAATACGTTTAGCGTCTACTATACGGAGATGAAAGTGTTAGTTTCCAACCCCAGGGACTGTAGCCCACCAGGCTCCTCTGTCCTTAGGATTCTCCAGGCAAGAATACTGGAGTGGGGTGCCATGCCCTCCTCCAGGGGATCTTCCTGATCCAGGGACTGAACCTGGGTCTCCCACATTACAGGCAGATTCTTTACTACTGAGCCACCAGGGGAAGCCTGTCATCTACTATGTATGCTGGGCCTCAAAGACACAGCAGCAATCGGAACAGAGAACCACCCCCCACCCTCATGGCGCCTGCCTTGTGATGGGGGAGTCAGGGAGTCAGCACTGAAGGCATCTCTCTCTATACACACTCGGGGTGACCAGGGGTACGGAGATGGGGTGACCGCACACCCCGAGTGGATGGAGCGAGTGGATCAGGGTCTCACAGGTTCTCAGAAGCTGCTCTCTACATAACAGAGGGCAGAGTCCGGGGCTCGGGGCCAGGCTGACACGTGGGGTGTGGTCCAGTCCACGGTAGAGACGCACACTGGCCTGGCCTGGGGAGTGCTGTGCCCAGAGCTCACCAAACCCACTCTCCCCCAGGCAAAGGCGTAGGCTGGCCCTAGCTGCTGCCTGAGCCCCAGGGTGGGTCGAAACCCACCCAGCTGGGTCCACTGCCCTCTCTGAGTGTCGTCAGTCCTGGGGCGGGCAGGGGGGAAGCCTAGAGGAGAGTGTTTACTGAAATCCTCAGAACGAGGTGAAAATGGGCCGTTTCCCGTCTTTTTCCATTAGCTCAGCTGACCGCCCAGGCGGTTCCTCGCCCGGCACATGTTTCCGGATTGCCCTCTAGCTGCTCTGGGAGAATGTGGTTAACACCTCGGATCCTTCTTCCTGCAGATCCTTCTTGAGTAAACCGGATGGCACCTAATCCCACGGCACCACGTCCGGGCCGGGGTCCTCCTCCTGGCCTTCCCCTCGCTGGCCTCTCCCCTCTCCCCTGCAGTGGGATCTGTGGTTCGCTTGGGACCCACAGGCAGACAGAAAGTGGGTGGGTGGGCCACCTGCCGACCCTGCACTGTCTACAGCCGCAGCCCGTCTCTCCTGGCTCAGCGCTGAATTGCATGCCGTTTTGCTCACTGTGTCTCATCCCTAGTCCTGTCCCGGGGGCCCGGCTGCAGGCTCCGTCTTGTTCCCCGGGTTTATGGGGCAGCATTCGCAGGAAGGCCAGCGGTGGGTGGAGCCAGTCGTGGTCCCCGCCTTCCAAGAGCTTGCACGTGGCTGGAGGAAAGATGTATAAACCGCAAACCTCTGCAGGGGCTCCCATCTCACTCAGAGAAGCCGCGCTCGGGACTTCACTGGTGGCCCAGCAGTGAAGACTTCACCTTCCAACGCAAGGAGTGTGGGTTCGAGTCCTGATCGAGGAACTAAGACTCCATGTACCTCCAGGCCCAAAACACCAAAACCTAAAAAAGAAGCAATATTGTAACAAATGCAGTAAAGACTTTAAAAAAGATCCACATGAAGAAGAAAGAAAAGCCAAGCTCACCACCAGGCCTCCGAGATCCACACCGCCTCTCCTCTCGGCCCAGCCCACCCCTTCTCCCATGACAACCGCTCCTGCTGAGCACTCTGGCCTCAGGGCCTTTGCACTTGCCATTTCCTCCACCCAAACGCCCTTCCTGCAGCCAGGCGTGTGCCGGCTCCTGGCGGCACTGCACAGGCGTCACGCTCTTCAGCAAGGCCCACTGACCTCCTTATGTAGGACTGCAACCCAGGGCTCCCCCTGCAGGCTTTGGACCCTCCCGCCGTTCGGTTTTTCTCCACGGCATCAACCAGCTGCACGTGACCATGTCCTAGCAGCTTGTGAACTGTCTGTCTCCTCCACTATACAAAAGCTCGTTTGTCCATTGTTGTCCTTCCAGCTTCTAGAATAGTGTCAGGCACACAGTGGGCAATCAATCCATGTGAGTGGTGTGTGTGCATGCGTGTGTGTGCATGTGTGCGTCTGTGCTCAGTTGAATCTGACTCTGAGACCCCATGGATTATAGCCCACCAGGCTCCTCTGTCCATGGGATTCTCCAGGCCAGAATACGGGAGTGGGTTGCCATCCCCTCCTTCAGGGGATCTTCCCAACCCAGGGATCGAACCTGAGTCTTCTGTGTCTCCAGCATTGCAGGCAGATTCTTTTTTATCCACCGAGCCATCAGAAAACCCCAATATACGTGTGCTCCTTTTATACACGCTAATGAAGATATCAAATAGCATTTTATGGTGTCGGTAAACTTAAGACTACCATCTGATTAGCGCTGCAAAGCTTCCCTAATCGTGCATTAATAGCTGGAGTTTGCACATCCCTGGGGGTGTGACGGTCCCAGCCAGGCGGTGACGCCATCTGCAGAGCTCTGGGGCCGCGGCTGTCCGTGGGCCCAGGGTGCCGTCCACAGTGCAGGGTTAATGCTGCAGGTCCTCCGGGTCCTCCTCCACGTGGGCACAGCAGAGCTCAGACCGGGGAACGGAAAGCAAGCCTAATGTGACTTTCCAAAATGAGTACCCCGGGGGCCTTCTCCAGAAGGATCGGGCGTGGGGTCAGAGAAGACGCCTCGGCCCAGGAAGTGTATCCCCAGGGACACACAGTCTCCAGAGCAACGAGGCGTGCCCACCTTCATTAGGTAAAGATGGCAGCTTTTAAACTGTGTCGGGAACTCAGACTTCAAGGAATTATTATTTTTTATTTTTTACATTTATTTTTGGAGTATAGTTTTTTTTGATTTACCTATTTATATTGGAGGGTATTACTTTACAGTGTGGTGATGGTTTTTGCCGTCCGTCAATATGAATCCGCCATAGGTTTATATGTGTTACATATAGGTTTACATGTGTGTTATTAATGGATCTTATCTGTTGGATGGTGTCTTCTATGCTTTTTTTCTTTCACTATCTCCAGTTCTTCCTCATCTAAAAAGAGAGCTAGCTTATCCCTTTCTGCTGCTTCAAGATTCTTCCATGCCTCTTGCTGGTCTTGAAATGCATTAGGTGTGGGTTGGCACCATCCTGGTTGCAGTCAAGTCCGCTCGGTCCCTTCTTGGTTTCTCTTCTTTGTTTTTTCATCTGGGCTGTGGAGATTTAGAAGGAGAATTTTTGCCTTTCACGTTGGTGTCTGAGGGGCCTCTGGACCCACACGCTCCTTGGGGACTGAGGGTTTATGGTACTGACGTCTGATTCCGCCGCCATCTACCATCGGGTCCTTGCTTCTGGACCTTGGATGGGGTCAGCTCACAGTGGGTGCTTAATCGTCATTTGCTGAACCACAGACGAAGGAAAACACCATCTAAAACCAGCCAGAGCTCTGGGCACAGACCTCAGCAGAGCTCACCGTCTTGGCAGGTGTCGGTGACACTCACTACGGGGCCCGTTGTGACAGTGCCCTGGGGAAAGAGGTCAGAGGTCAGAGGGGAGGAGGTCGCCGTGGCTGGGTGACCGGTCTCCAGTGATTCTGGGGGCTTCTCCCAGGAACTCTAGGAAGGAATGCAGCTGTCAGCCTCAGTTGACAGCTGGAAACCAAAGTACAGTTTCCTTTCTAAGACTTCGTACCATTCATTCATTCACCATATACTTATTGTGCACCTGCTGTATACCAGGCATGGTCTCAGGACTGGAGATCCAGCCAAGAGCACCAGAGCAAATCTGCCCCTTTTGGGCCTTGTATTCTCATCTGGGGGCTTCCCTGGTGGCTCAGCTGGTAAATAATCCGCCTGCAATGTGGGAGGCTTGGGTTTGATCCCCGGGTTGGGAAGAACCCCTGGAGAAGGGAATCTGCTTATTTAACTTATATGCAGAGTACATCATGTGAAATGCTGGGCTGGATGAAGCACAAGCTGGAATTAAGTTTCCTGGGAGAAACATCAACAATCTCGGATACGCAGATGACACCACCCTTATGGCAGAAAGCGAAGAACTAAAGAGCTTCTTGATGAAATTGAAAGACGAGAGTGAAAAAGTTGGCTTAAAACTCAACATTCAGAAAACTAAGATGATAGCATCCGGTCCCATCACTTCATGACAAATGGATGGGAAACAATGGAAACAGTGAGATACTTTATTTTGGGGGTTCCAAAATCACTGCAGATGGTGACTGCAGCCATGAAGTTACAAGATGCTTGCTCCTTGGAAGAAAAGCTATAACCAATCTAGACAGCATATTGAAAAGCAGAGACATTACTTTGCCACAAAGGTCTCTCTAGTCAAAGCTATTGTTTTTCCAGCAGTCATATATGGATGTGAGAGTTGGACTGTAAAGAAAACTGAGCTCTGAAGAATTGATGCTTTTGAACTGTGGTGTTGGAGAAGGCTCTTGAGAGTCCCTTGGACTGCAAGGAGATCCAACCAGTCCATCCTAAAGGAGATCAGTCCTGGGTGTTCATTGAAAGGATTGATGCTGAAGCTGAAACTCCAATACTTTGGCCACTTCATGCGAAGTACTGACTCATTGGAAAAGACCCTGATGCTGGGAGAGATTGAAGGTGGGAGGAGAAGGGGATGACAGAGAATAAGATGGTTGGATGGCATCAGTGACTCGATGGACATGAATTTGAGCAAGCTCCTGGAGTTGATGAAGGACAGGGAGGGCTGGCGTGCTGCAGTCCATGACGTCACAAAGAGTCAGACACGACTGAGCAACTGAACTGAACTGAACTGTGCAAGGGAGAACAGGCCTCTAGGGGGTGCTTCTGCCCTCTGACCTGATCCCCAGACCCCTCACTAACCCCAACTTCTGATTCAAGATGTCCTGGGTGAGGACCATCCAAGGACCAGTAGGAAGTATGGCCGCATGGAGGGAGTGCAGGCTCTCAGGGGCTCTTACGGGCTGAGCTGTGTCCCCACAAAATCCACGTGTGGAGGTTCAGACCCCCAGCACCTCAGAATGACTGTGTCGTGGAGACGGGCTATGAAGAAGGTGATCGAGGTCGAACGAGGTTGCTGGGGTGGACCCTGGTCCTTGCAAGAAGGGAGGGGTAGGGTGCACCCCCCCCCCCCATGTAGGGACCCAGGGAGCAGTGTCAGGAGACACAGCCCTGCCCGCACCTTGATCGTGGACTTCCACCTCCTGAAAACCGTGTCTGCTGTTTTAGCCGCCCGGTTTGTGGGGCTTTGTTATGGCGGCCCCCGCATCCTAACACAGGGGCCCGAGTGTCCATCCAGCAGGCTCCACTCCACTCCTGGGGCCACAAGAGGGCTTGAATGGACGAAAGCGGAACACGCCTGATCAGATGTGTCTTTGGGAGAATCCCTGGGGATCGAGGACTCTTTGTTCCTTGGACAACCAGGTGTGAAGGCGGATGGTGGGGTGAGGCTGGAGGCAGGGAGTCTAGCTGGAGGCTCAAATGAGGAGGAAGAGCCCCGGACCCCTGGGTAGTCACACTTGTCCCCCTGTTGCTGGAAGGCAGAGCCTCTCGGGGCCACTTGGGTCCCTGCCGGCTGTGGTCACTCCCCGCCGTGACTCTCATTCCTGGTAGCAGGGAGAGGCTGGTGGCCGGGTCCACCGGGACCGTGCTTCCGCCAGCCGCTGTCAAAACGCTCTCCGGGTATCACGTGATGTGCCAGTCAGCCAGCTGGTGGCATGGGGCAGGGGACGAGTGCAGCCGGGGGGGGTGGGGCAGAGACACACAGGGAGGCCTCCCTCGGGGCCCGGGAATCCACCGCGATCGGCAGCTGTGGGTGCTGGGAGATACCAGGATGCGTGTCTGGAGGTGGGGGCGGAGGCGGCGTCTGGAAGGAAGGCCGCAGTTCTGGCCTCTGGGGCGGGCGGGCGGGCCCCAGGGGAGATCGGGGGAAGCAGGCGGAGGGCAGGGAGGGGAAGGGGAGAGGTTGTTTAGGTCCTGCTGAGTCCCGGCGAGCAGAGACAAGTCAGGCCCATGCGGCCTTCCTTTCTGAGGCTGGCGTCGCTGTAACAGCAGGCTCAGAGGCTGGACGGGGGCGTCTGACGCTGGGCCTGAGAAACACGCCCAGGACCGCCGGGGCTCCCAGCCCATCACCCTCTCTTCCCGGAGGCTTGTGCTGGGGAAGGGGGACCAGACAGGTCCTGGGCCAGTCTGGGGGCCTTTCCTGAAGACAGATCTCTGCTCAGGACAACGCGCAGAGCTGCATCAGAGGCCAGGTCCTTGGAGAGGTGCAGGCACGGTGCAGGCCTCGAGGACTGACGTTGGGTCCGTGGGACAGCAGCTTGCAGGGAGAACTTGCAGGGGGTCCCTAAGAGGCCGTAGGGGCTGGACTTGGGCGGGGGGCAGCTTTGCAACAACCAGCCCCTGGAATAGGTTTTTTGACAGATGAGGGGGTCTGTTTGACCCCGTCCCCCGACCAGGGGATCAAAGCTGCTTTGCTCCTTTGTTGCTTTGCTGTCCCCCACTTCTCAGGGGGACAAGTGTGAACACCCAGGGGGCCCAGGGCTCTTCCTCCTTCTCATTTGAGCCTCCAGCTAGACTCCCTGCCTCCAGCCTCACCCCGCTGTCCTCACCCACCCTGAGAAGGGGGCGGGGGACAGGGTGTCTGAAACGTCACACTGTCCACCCTCTGGGTTTTCTGAGATGGTCCAGCTCTCAGGGGTCTGCTGTGTTGGGGCAAGGCCTCAGGGCCTGATCAGCGATTCCCAGGAAGGCGCAGACGTGCTGGCTGACCACATCCGAGAGCCCTACGGCCCTCTCGTCTCCCAGCCCCGACTGCTCTAAGAGCCAGACAAAGGCCTCACTGTGCTGGAAGGACCCTGCAGAGACCCCGGGAAGGGGATTCTGGAAGATTCCAGGCTGTAACTCGCCTTCCCTTCCAAGCAGCCTGGACGTTCCTTCCATAACTGATTCATCCAGAAAAGAAGAAAAACAGCCCCTTGGATGCGCACGACTTCCTGGGCGTTGTCTCAGACAAGTCCCACGGGGAGCCGGGGCCGGGGAAGCCTTCCCTCTGGTTGTCAAAGAGGAAACAGAGGCTCGGGGGACCAGTGCCCGCCCGGCCACCCCAGCCACGCCGGCCCCACAGGCCCGCAGGCCTGGGCCTCAGCCTCTGCTCCTTGCAGGCTTTGCCTGACTCCTCTCTGTGCCGGGCTGTTCATTGTTCCTGCATTTTCCTCGCAGGCAGGGGAAGGACTGTCAGCGGGTGGGTGCTGACAGCTGCTCTGTAAACACCAGGGAGGACAGCTGAGCTTCAGCCAGTCCTCACGGGTGGGCGCGGAGCTGAGAGATGCGAGCGCGTGCGCGTGTGTGTGTGTGTATGCACGTGTGTACGTGTGCGTGTGTGTGCTTGGGTGCTGCATGTGGGGCAGGCACCTGCCCGTCTCCCTTCTTGGGTCTGGAGCAGCTTCAGACTGGCCTGGTACCTGGAACTCTGGCAAGTGGGGGGCCTCCTGCTGAGGGTGATGGAGTTGGGGTGTATACTGCAGGCACACCCACAAACTCAGAGCTGGACACTTCTCAGCCCCTAAAGGAGTCAGACGGTCACCCCGCCCGCCCGCAGCTGGGCTGGCGCTCAGGCACCCCTCCCCCTCCCCCCAGCCCACTCCCCTCTCTCTGCCCTTCCTCCTGTCTCTCCTGGAGAAACCCTCTCCGGCCTGGCCTGTGTGAGCTCTGTCCACACGCCCACGACTTCAGACCTTCTATGCCAAGGCCTCCTGCCCACCCCCAGGATTTTGCTGAGCCCCGGGGTCCACTGTCCACGGGATCGTGTTACCATGTTTTCTCCTCTCCTCCTTTTGGCCTCCGCTGTTGTGGAGCTTTCCTGGAACGCCCACCCCCCTGCCGCCCCCATGAACCCTCCCTCCCTTTGCCACCTTCCACCTACATGGCCCTGCCCGCTGGGTGGGTGGTGGGCATCTGCGTCTAGCGTCCTGCCAGTCCCATGGCCAGGATGGCGCAGACGCTGGCATTTGGGAGGGGTTCAGGGGCCGTGGGCACTTGGTGCTCGACTGTGAACCCCATTGAATGGTGGATGCTTACTCGTGTGTGAGAACGTTCGAGACGCCCAGAGAGGTCAAGTGACCCACCCAGATGACTCAGCGAATCGGAGACATGTGGGGGGCGATAGAATTTAGGGCTCTGACTTCTCTGGGGACTCAGGGATCCAGAGCGCCTCTTATGTGCCTGAAACCCACACAAGGGTTTCGACCCTCCTGGCAGCCAAAGGTCGGACCTTTCCCTTACACGGCTCTGGTCAAGGGCCGACTTGGATGCCTTCACTGACATCAGGAGAGTGGAGATGGCGGGCTTCTTTTCCAGAAGCATTTGAAAGGGGAGCATGACCCGAGTCCTCCACACAGGCACACGGCTTTTGCTGGCTGCTAGATATGTTTGAGACATTTTCGTTTATTTGAGTTCGGCTCTGGGCTGGGCTCCAGGGGGACGCAGAGACTCAGCCCCCACCTAGTGCAGCTCCGCGGGGGGCAGAGGGACGGGGCTGTGTGACGCAGTCACGGGGAGACAATGACGGGGCGCCGCCGGCATCAGTGCCCTAGGGTGCCAGGCAGGGGTTCCGTGGCTCGTTCCCTCTCTGCAGCAGCTCTGCAGGCGTAGGCTGTCACCCCAAGGGGCAGAGGAGGGAACAGGGCTTCAGGGAGGCGGCTGAAGTGACCAAGATGTCAGCATTCAGAAACGGTGGGAACCCTTCTGTGTGGATTTTCCGCTGTATGGAGTGGGGAAGACTTCCTGGAGGAGGAGGCTTAAGGGTGGCTGGGTGGGTGGGTTTGGGGGACTTTGAGCGGGGAGAGAGGTGTAGGTGGAACAGGGGCCAGCGAGGAAGATGACCGACAGGACGTGGGCGGGCCTGAGAGAGTTGGGCGAAGAACTGATGGTGATCTGCCCACAGCCAACCCGCCCCCCACCACTGCCCCCACCAACCCCAACCTGGCCCCGGGCCTGGATCTGCTGAGCCCTGCACCCGTAGCTTCACATTTAATCTCCTCAACAACTCATGGAGGTACGGATCATCACCATGCCCATTTTAGAGATGGGGACGCTGAGTCACAGAGGGTTAAGTCAGGTGTCTGAGGTTACACAGCTGCCAAGTGATGGACAGAGATTTGAATGCTGGGCTCTTGATTCCAGAGACTGAACCAGGCGGGTGGTCGGCTTGGCTGGAGGCAGGGCCCCGGCCCCGTGGGTGCAGCTTGAGGTTTGCTGCAGCCCCTTTTCCCTGCATTTACTAGCAGGCGGTGAGTTTGGGAGAAGCAAGGGCCTGAGGCATCCTTTCAGGGCCAGGCTCCTCTCCTGAGTCCAAGACGGAAGGTATGCCCTTCCAGGCCTCAGCAGCCCGTCGGCAAAATGGGACGTTGACCTGGAACGTGGATTCCGAAGCTTGGGGTTCCTTAGGGCAGACTTCCGGGGCACCACAAGCATTCGATCTGGATTTCAGTTTTGAAGTCATTTGACTGTTTAAGCACTCTGAAGCCGGGACACCTCTCGGCTGCCTTCTGCTTGTAGGGAATACACAAGAAAGCTCCCACGACTAGGTTACAGGGGTCAGGCCTCATTGCGTCTCTCGGGGAGGACTCTGAGAGTGATGCGCCTTTCCTGTCTGGATCAGGGTTTCCTACAAAACAAAGACAGCTCAGGATGTGGCGGGGATGTGGGTGGTGGGGGGCAGTCCCCAGAGATGGGTGTTCTTGGGGATAACCTCCCTATCCATCTGGATTGGCTTTAAAAGCTGAAGTTATTAAATAAACTTGCATACTTGATAAAATGCAACTTCTGTCCACTTGGCAAATTGGCTTTTGCAGATTGATGTCATTCTAAAAATGGTCTGTGAACCATGGGGCTAGAAACCTATAGGAGAGTTGAGCAGTGACATTTCCAGAAACACAAGGATGTGATCTCTGGGATCCCCGCTCCCGGGACCCTCTTGCAGGCTCACCCCAGGTCAGGGGTACACGTCAGACACACGTCAGAAACTGGGTGGGTCAGGAGAGGGGCCTTCCCGCCAGGGCCTCTACCCTCCCTGTGAGTTTGTGCTGCCCTGATCTGAGAAGATTGTAGGTTGCAAAGACAGATTTTGAACAGGACACCTTGGTAGATCTAAAAAGGGAAAGCTGTGAATGGAACCGCCTCGTGCATCTATGATGCTGCTCAGCGTGGTCCAGAGTAAAATGCTCTGCATGAGCTAGAGGGACCGGCCAGCCTTCAGCAGGTTGAAAAAAGGTTTACTGAGGTTTAATTGATATGCAGTCGACGCGTACTTAAAGTGCACAATGTGGTACGTCTGGATGCGTGTATTCCTGTGAAACCATCATCACGTTGGCGGGGTGTCCATCACCCCCGAGGTCTCCTCTTGCCCTCTTACAATCCCCCCACCGGCTCCCCAGGTAACCTCTTCCCCATCACTGCGGGCCAGTTTGCCTTTCTCGACGGTTCGGTGGAGTCATGCGGAACCAGTCTCTTGTCGGTCCCCTTTCACTCCCTGGAGTTGCTCCGAGATTCTTCCATGTTGTCATCGTCCATCCGTCGATAGTGTCTTCCATTCATCCTGCTGTGTGGACATCCCGCAGCGTGTTGATCCTTTAGCCTGTTGGTGGGAATTTGGTTTATTTCCAACTTTTTGCTGAGCCTTCCTGTGCAAGTCTACGTGGAGACCCGTGCCTTCCTTTCTCTCGGGTGAGCATCCAGGCCTGGATGGGATGGCTGGGGCAGGCTGAGTTTCTGAGAAAGCTCCCAACGCTACCAGTTCACATGGAAATAAGTGAGAGTCCAGCTCCTCCCCGCTCACCCGCCCTTGGCATGCTCCACCTCCTTGATTCCAGCCCGCCTAGTCGGTGTGTGGTGGGACCTCACTGCACTTAGGTTTGCATTTCCCCGGTGATCCGTGACGTCCGCATCTCTTCTTTGCACTTCTCTGCTGTCTCTCTTTCCGTCTCTTTTGGTGAGGTGTCTGCTAGACTCCTTTGTCCGTCTCTGATGTTGGTGCTTTGGTGGTGGTGGTGGTTGTGTTTCGCGAGAGCTCTAGACATGCAGGATTATGAGTCCTTTATGATGTGTGTGATTGGCGAATGTTGTCTCCCGGTCTGTGGGGGGTCCTTTTCCTTCTCCTCTTTTGAAGAGAACAGTGACTTGTGAAAGGCGGAAGTATTCGACTTTGCAGACGTGCTGTCCATCGATTTTACAGGTGATACTTCTGTCGCTCTTTTATGAGTCATGCTGTTGGCGGTGTGACTAGGGGATCTTGAGCTTACGCTCGGGCTCTGACCAGTCCTGGCTGGATACTGGAGACAGGCCCACTCTGGCCGGTTGACTTTGGCCCTGTGGCCCATCAGAGCTGGGGCGCCCTCGTGTCTTTTCCCTGGGGGCTGTGTGTGTGTAGGGTGAGCCCTCTCGCCCTCTCCCGTGGCTCTTCCGTCCTCTTTGTCCTTCACCTCCTCCTCCTCCCATCTGTGCCCGCCTCAGGTGTTAGCAAGACCCAGGCCTCTTTCCTGGGTCTCATAGTCCCCATCCTGGGCCCCCACCCCCCAGAGCTCCTACTGCGCCTGTTGCTATGGTTGGGGGTGTTCTGGGGAGCCAGGTTGTGCAGAGGGGCCCCCACGCTTTATCTCAGGGAGCCTCACTGTGCCTCTTGCCACGGCCCACTGACCCGCACGTGGAATCTTCCTGTTTCCATGCAGCACCTGCCAGACTTTCGCAGGAAGAACTTGCTGGAACTGAGCTCACGGGCCCAGTGTGGAG
This sequence comes from Muntiacus reevesi, assembly GCF_963930625.1. Lineage (NCBI taxonomy): Eukaryota > Metazoa > Chordata > Mammalia > Artiodactyla > Cervidae > Muntiacus > Muntiacus reevesi. The sequence continues at coordinate 3,841,566 of NC_089270.1, read as the reverse complement.
GGGCTGTCAGATTCCCCCCAGAGCCCAGGGCCCTCTTGGGACACACGCGAACCCTCATGTCTGCAGGGCCCATGGAAAGGTCGGCCAGAGGCCACAGCTGGGACCCCAGGCAGCCTCACAGAGTTGGCCCAGCCCCGGCAAGGAGGTGCAGCTCGCCCCCAAGGAGAATGACGGATGTGAACAGCTTCCTTCCCGGCCAGGAGCCTCCCCTCCAGATGTCCCGGAAAGTTCCAGATGTGTGGGGACGCTGGTGGAGGTGGATGCTGCTGAGAGTAGTCAGCTCCCTGCGTGAGCCCCCACCCACCCCGACCTCCAGAGATGAGGCTGTTAGAGCTCTGAGCCCTGGGAGGGAGGAGACGCAAGTTCTTTGTGGGGAAATTGGGGGGCGAGACCGAGATGAGCCCCCAGCCGTGGAGGAGCCTCTGTCTTCCATCCATCAGAGAGCAGGGCGCTCTGCCCCGTTGGCTGAGAAGTGAAACGACCTTGTTCCGTTCACGGCAGGATGCGTGGGGGAAGAGGCACAGCCTGAATTGGGATGAACTGTGTCCCTCCCAGTTCACGTCCGCTTGAGCCTGTGGATGTGACCTTAGTTAGCAGTAGGGCCTTTGTGCATGTGATCTAGTTAAGAGCAGGGATGCTGGAGTGTGGGGGCCCTGATCCAGGGCCTGGGGTCTTCCTAAGAAGAGGGAGAATTGGGTGCACACCCAGAGGGGAGGCCCGTGAAGATGGGGGCAGAGGTCAGGGTGAAGCGGCCACCAAGGGAGGCCCACAAGAGGAGGCAGGAAGGACCCTCTCGGATGGAGAGACTCCAGGGGCAGCCTGGCCCTGCCAGCCCCTGGATTTGGGACTTCTGGCCTCTAGGCCATGGAGGACCCATTCAGTTGCTGCAAGCCCCTCGTTTGTGGTGTTTTGGTACAAGAGCCTCAGGGAGCTAAAGCCAGACGTGCTGCAGCTGTTCCTTGGCTGTGTGTCTCTGGGCAGGCAGCTTCCAGCTTCTGAGCTTCAGTTTCCTGAGCTTGGAATCACGACATCAACCCCATGCCGACGTTGTAAGGGTCGTGTGAGCCACACGAGATGGAGGGGACCGTTGGGGCTCAGCCTACGCTGGGGTCCTACCCTTGGACTTGCCTGAGTTGGTGGGGGATGAGCAGACGTCCTGCTGTGCGGCCGACCCTGTGCTGTCCACCCGGGGGCCTGACGGGGCAGATCACACCCCTCCTTGTTTCGGGTAGGTCCCAGCAGAGGCCTCAGGCCTCTAGCTGTCCACTCTGATGATCGGGGGGTGGGGGGGTTCTTTTCTCTGCAACGAGAAGCATGTTCTATATAATTGGACATCACACGGCTCCAGCTTCAGTGCCAGGTCCTCGTTGGATCTCCAGGCCTCTGGGCTGAGCTGGAACCAGTTGGGCAATAAATGTTCTGCGTGGCTGGACCCTGGGGTGGCTGACCTCTCCGGGCCTCGCGAATGGGCCATGAAGCTGGGTGGAGGCCTGCTGGGGGGCTCGAGGGCCTCAGTGTGGCTTTTGGTGGTGCTGTGACTGCCGGGCCACGCTGGATTTGTGCTTCCCTACTCTGTGCAGCCCCTGCCCTCGGGGAGAACAGAATGGTCCATTTCACTCCGGCACACGAGCTGACTGGATGGATTCAAGTTCTAACACTGGTTGAGCTCCAATGTGTGGGAAAGCAGTGGAATGAACCCCATTGATTCAGATCAGCACTCCACGAGTCACTGTCTGGTGGGAGTGTTCACCCGTCATCCATTCTGTCGTTAGAAAATTGTGGAACACCTACTGTGTGCCGGGCCCTGGGGATACAAAGGCAGTAGGGACACAGCCCTCCTCTTGCAGGGTGAGCAGGAGAGAGAAGCTCCTGAGGATGAGGGCAGAGGAGCCGACTTGGGGTGAGCAGGGAGCGGAGGTGGGGAGAGGCTGCCTGGGTAAGACGGGGAGTAAGGAGGACAGAAAGATCCCTTTGGCCCAAGCTAGGGGTCACTAAGGGCAGCTTTCGGGAGGTGATTCGGTCATGAGGGTGGAGGCCTCCTGAATGGGATTAGCGCCCTTAGCCAAAGAGACCCCCCCAGAGAGCTCTTTTCTGGGCACTTGCGTGGCCTCATTTATTCACTTGGAGCAGCCTCATTGATTCTGGCAGAGGAACGGCTAGAAGAAGGACCTCGGTCCTTGTCTTCTGTGAAGAAAGGATTCAGCAAAGAGACCGAGGCTGTGAAATCACGACAAGGCTTGTTAGAAGCAACGCACATGTGGAAAAATACACAGGTGAGCTCAGAGTGAGTTGTGTGCAGTAGGCATGGCTTAGGTTGCTTATATCCCCGTGGACAGAGGAGCCTGGCTTGCAACAGTCGGTGGGGTCGCAAAGAGTCGGACAGGACCGAGCGACTAAGCGCACAGCACAGCTTGAGGGCAGGTTCCTGGACTGTCTCTGGCCAGTCCCCTCACGTGTGGCTGTGTCTGGTCTGCCTCGGGTCCTTTCTGGTGGATGTATGTGCATCTCTCAGCCAAGATGGATTCCAGCGTGAAGCTGTCTGGGAGGTTGGCAGGGCGTATGAGGGGCCGGCATCTCCCCGCTCCTTTGGTCTCTCCCCCAGACTGAGGACCTCTCCTGCTTCGGGTGGGGCAGTCCCCTTGACCGCAAGCGTGAGGACGTTGTGGCTGCCTTGCCTTTCACCTAATCAGGGCCCAGCGCTCCTGCTGGGATCTTGTTCCATCAGGAGACCCGTGGCAGCTGCTCCGCCCAGGGCCTGTCTCTCTGCTGTCTCTCTACCACTGGCTTTGCTGACATTCCTGCCATCCTGGGGGATGTTTCCAAAGATGGTTCTGCTGCTGCTGCTCCTTTGCTCCAAGGCCGTCCACGGCTCCCGGTGCTCTGGGATCCAGACGGGGCCTGCCCTGCTTTCAGGACATCTCCCCCTCGGTCCCTCATGGCACTCATTCAGCAGCTCATGCCTCTCCCAGCCAAGAGTCTGCATGCCTCTCCCTGCACCTGTCACCTCGGCCGGATGAGGGCTTCTGCCTCCTCACCTGTCCCACCCGCCTAGACCTCTGCCACAGACTTGATGCCTGTGTCCCCCTCCCCCTCCTCAGACTCACATGCTGAGATCCCAGCCCCCCAGGGCAATGGTGTTGGGAGGTGCATGGATCATGAGGGTGGGGCCCCCATGAATGTGATCAGCGCCCTTAGCAAAGAGACCCCAGAGAGCTCGCTCATCCTTCTCGCCGTGTGAGGCCAGGAAGGGAGGGGGTCCTCACCAGATGCTGGACGCGTGGGCAGCCTGATCATGGACTTTCAGCCTCTGCAGCTGTGAGAGAGAAATGTTGGTTGATTCGGCCACATGGTGTTGGGATTTCTGTTGTAGCAAATGGGCTAAGGCATCCTGTTGAGAGCAGGAAGGGCAGCAGGTTCACCTCCTCCAGACCCCAGAGTCCACCCCGGTGGGTGCTCAGGGAACAGAGGAGGGACAGGTGTGGGACACACCTGGGTAGCAGCTGGGATTCTGTCCAGGAAGATTCCAGAAACTGATGTGGAGCCTGGGGACCTCAGAGCCCCCTCCTCTTCCCATGGGAGCTGTCCTTTCAGCTGCATAGCCACCTTCTCTCTTTTTATACTTGGAGTCTGACTCCTTTAAGGGGTTTACTGGGGCAGTGATGGGTGAAAGCAGCTGAGCCAGCCTGCTGGACGAGAGGGGAGGCCGGGCAGGCTGGCCTGGTCCACGCTCGGCACAGACGCAGGACCAGGAGCAGAATGGGCTGCCCCACTCCTTCCTCCAGCGTTCCCAAGAAAAGTATGGATTTTCTTACTGCGTCCTGATGAATCGTTAGGAAATGTTAAGTAGAGAGTGAGCAGGCCCTGGAGATCGTGTAAACGGACGTTGCCAGGCTGCCCAGGGACGGGTGTGAAGCCAGTGTGTGAGCTGTGCCCGCCCCGTTCCTCTCCTGTCCCCATTGTAGACCGACAGGGACTTTCCAGGAAGCTGACCCACGCTCAAACCTGGCCTCTGCCAGCCCCTGACTCTGTGACCCAGGGCAGGCCAGTCTCCCATTTGTAAGCATGACCAGGTAGTTTTGAGGGTCACTGAGGCCAGGCAAGTCAAGCATTTGGCATGCAGTAGGTGCCCAAACTAGTCAGTCCTAAAGGAATCAACCCTGAATATTCACTGGAAAGACTGATACTGAAGTTGAAGCTCCAATACTTTGGCCACACGATGTGAAGAACTGACTCATTGGAAAAGACCCTGATGCTGGGAAAGATTGAAGGCAGGAAGAGAAGGGGACGACAGAGGATGAGATGGTTGGATGGCATCACCAATCCAATAGAGATGAGTTTGAGCAAACTCTGGGAGATGGTGAAGGACAGGGAAGCCTGGTGCGCTGCAGTCCATGGGGTCACAAAGAGCTGGACATGATGTAGTAACTGAACAAACAGCAAGGCCCTCGGTGCGTGCTCGTTTCTGTGTTCATTCACGTCATCACATCCTGGGCTCTGAGCAGAGGGACATGCAGCAGGAGCTGAACCCATCAGAGCAGGAAGTCCTCACCACCTGTCATCTTGCTCTCTGGGTCAGGCCAGTGCTGCTGCCGCGGGAGGACAAGGATGTGACTGAACTTTGACCGGCGGGAGCTCAGGGCCCGGGAGGGAGGCAGGTGAGGAGGCTGCCGGCTCCCAGGTGCACATTGCCTCTCTCCTGCGCTGTCACTTTGCTCCTGTCCTGCCTCCTTCCAGGGGGACCCTTCCCCCACGCCTTTCCTGGAAACTTTCCTAGGCGTAGCCCAAATGCCGCCTCTCCCAGGAAGCCTTACTTTCTCCTAGTGATGAGGACTCTCTGACCTCTGAAGGCCCTTGGGTCTTCACCTCCCTTGTGTCCCTCCACTGCTTCTGCCTTCTACCCCCGTGAGTCACACCCACAGCTTCTCTACCCAGCAACTTACTGCCGGCTTTGTGTCGTCCACATCACTTTCTTCCCTAGCATTGATGGTGCGGGGGTGGGGATAGGCTTAGGGACCATCCACCTTTCATCCCTTCATTTATCCATCCGCCCATCCAGTCATCTGCCTATCTACCTATCCATTCATCCAGTCATCTCTCCATCTATCCACCTATTGATCCATCCACCTATTCATCCATTCATTTATCCTTTAAATCATCTACATAGCTATCCATCCATCCACCCACCCTTCCATCCATTCATTTATCTGTCACTTCATTTATCCTTTCTTCCATCCACTATCCCCCTGTCCCCCCAGCCTACCATCCATCCATCTGTACACTCATCCATCCACCCACCATCCTTTTACTCTTCCTCCATTTCTCCTTTTCTTCATTCCTCCAGCGACCCCAAAAGACAAATATCTATTGAGCATCTCCAGTGATAAGTATCTGGGATACAGAATACACCAGAAAAGACAAAGACCGCCCAGAAAGCTTTTGCTGAGCCCCTCTTATGGGCCAGTGTAGCCCCAGCCCCCAATCACAAAGTGTCCGGGATAAACATGTGCGTAGAAACTACACTCAGGACCGCACTGGGTAATTGCTCTGGAAGAGCTGACCTCATTAGCACTTGCGACGTGACCCTGGACCGGTTATCAGACCTCCCTGGGCCTTTACATGGATTAAATGAGATGATGACCATAAAGTGCTCAGCTTAGAAAATGTTGACTCTGTTATTAGGTATTAAGGATGACAGGGTGAATTATGGGTGAGCAATGAAACGTTCTGTACAAGGAGCAAGTGGGGACCGAGGAGCAGTGTCCTTGAATAGTTCCTGGCCATTCTGAACGGGTGCCAGGAAGTCCCAGCCCCAGCCTCCTGAATAGGACACAGTTGGGTAAGACTGGCTTCTGCCTCATGTGGAAGGGAGGCGAGACCCTGCTCTGGAGCTCTTGAATGAGGGAATAGGGTCCCTCCAGGATTCCATTTCCATCACTGGAACTGGTGCTCCCTGAAATAGACTGCCATACGCCCTTCCCAGGAGCCCCCAGGTCACGAGAATCCTTGTAACTCTCCCCAAACAACCATGCATCAGAGACCCTTAAGAGCACCAGAGCAAAGCTTCAGGGGTCCCTGAGTGCCCTGAGAAGGCTTTCCTGGTGGCTCAGCAGTAAAGAATCTGCCTGGCAGTGCAGGAGACACAGGAGATATGGGTTCGATCCCTGGGTCAGGAAGGTCCCCTGGAGGAGGAAATGGCAGCCCACTCCAGTATTCTTGCCTGGAGAATCCCATGGGCAGAGGAGCCTGGTGGGCCACAGTCCGTGGGGTCGCAAAGAGGCGGACACAACTTACTGACTGAGCAGCAATAGCGATGCTTTAACACCTGGTGCAGTGTGGAGATGGGACTGAGCAGTGTCCAAGCCGCCTGCGGCAGTAGTAACACAGGAGCGCGTATGGCTGGGGGAGCCCGAGGGGAGCCCCAGGCTGGGGGCCGGGGAAGGAGGGTCTCTAAAGTGAGATCTGATGGATGAATAAGCCATTGGCATGGGCAGGCTGGAGTGGGAGATGGTTCCTGGGGAAGCTGGGGGTGGCCAGCAAACAGAAGTCTGGGCGTGCTCACAGAGGGCACGAGAACCCAGTGGGGGCCCCCCAGACCAGCAGATTAAATGCTGAGTAAGTGCCCAGGCACACGAGCTGAAGGGCGTCCTCCCAGAACTGCAACCTGAAGCCCCAACCCCTCAGAACGGGGCTGAACTTGGAGTGAGGGCCTTTGTGTGCATGCGTGCTGAGTCGCTTCAGTCGCGTCTGACTGCGACCCCGTGGACTGCAGCCCGCCAGGCTCCTCTGTCCATGGGGTTCTCCAGGCAGGAATCCTGGGGTGGTTGCCATGCCCTCCTCCAGGGGATCTTCCCGACCCAGGGGTCAAATCTGTCTCTCCTGGGTCTCCTGCTTTGGCAGGCAGGTTCTTCACCACTAGGGCCTCCTGGGAGACCTGAGGGCGTTGACGGCTTGATTGAGGTAAGATGAGGTCACTGGGGTGCTCCGATCCAGGGTGACTGGCGAGGCGATCAGGACGCAGACGCACACGGAGGGGACTCCATGTGAGGACCCGGGGAGAGGGTGGTCATCTCCAGGCCGGGGCAAGAGGCGTGAGGGAACCGTCCCTGCCCACAGCTTGGTCTTGGGCCTTCAGACTCCAGAATCAAGAGCTTGAATTCCTGCGGAGCTCTGTCACGGAAGCCTGTTAGCCCAGGGCCCCACCGTGTTCTCTGATGGCGGCTGGGCCGGAGGTACACTCACCTGGGCCTGAAATGCACCTGCCGTGAGCCGTGATGGCTAACGCTCCCTCCCTGCCCACTGGCCTCTCTCCCAAGAGCTTCCCCAGCATTCCCTCCATCTTCCGCTGGAGAAACGGAGGCACAGAGAGGCTGAGCCACTTGCCCCAGGCCACACAGCTGGGGGGACAGGGAAGCCAGGATTGGCGCCCACTACCCCATCTACATCTCTGAGTCCAAGATGGCCTGGCCCTGAGGGTGGGCCTGGTGTGAGGCACCCCACACCACTGGGCAGACGGGTCCCTCCTTGGAGGGCCGGGGCCCTTCCCTGCTCTTGTGCGGCGTGATAAATGTGTGGGTGAGCGGAAGGCCCCCCGACACCTGGTCCCCAGCTCAGACGCGGCGGGGGGGAGCTCCTTGGAGCTGGTCCCATGGGGGCAGGAGAGCCTGCCGCCCGCAGGACGGGGCTTGTGGGTGACCCAGGTGGGATTCACGCGGTGGCTCAGACGTGCTCCGGGTGGCGGGGGAGGCCCAGGCGCCTGGTTGGGGAGGGATTCTCCAGCACATCTGGTGTGAGTCCCGCATCTGCCCGCCAGCCCAGCACAAGGGGTCTCGTGGGAGCCTCCGTCCTCCGGGCTCGGGTGGGGAGGGGGCACAGGGCATCTTGTCTGAGTTTGCCAACACTCAAGGCCGCACACAGCTTGACTGTCTGGGGTAATTGATGCAGATGTGGTATTGCTCAGAATGAAAGGTCGTGGCCATCTAGCATGGCTGTGCTGACCGCCCTGTGGGTTCCTTCCTGCTTCAGCCTTACAAGAAGTTAACCCTTCCACCTCCACCCAAGGCTTTGATATAGGCTCTTGTTGTTCAGTCACTTAGGGGTGTCTGACTCTTACAACCCCATGGGCTGTGTAGCCCTCCAGGCTCCTCTGTCCACGGGATTTCCCAGAAGAATACTGGAGTGGGCTGCCATTTCCTTCTCCATGGGCTCTTCCCGACCCAGGGATCAAACATGTGACTCCTGCATTGGTAGGTGGGTTCTATGACCACTGAGACACCAGGGAAGCTGCTGTAGGATCTTGGGCTTCAGTTATTTGGAAATTTTTGTCTGCACAAAGCTTGGGAGGCTAGGTTGGCATAAACATTCAATGACTCCAAGTACAGAAGTTGGGGGACCAGCCAAATCTTCAGCAAGTGGGTCTGAAGCACCTGCTGTGGGCCAGACACCGCCAGGCTCTGGGAACATAGCAGTGAATTAATCAGAAACAAACCCTGCCCTCTGAGAGTTGATATTCTGGAGTCAGGGGCAGGTGGTAAATAGATAAGCATAATAAACATCCAGTTGTCACATGATGGGTGTCCAGGATGGGAACTCTGGAAGGAGAGGGGCGGACAGGTCGGGGTGGGGCCTGGGGGCTGGTGGGGACGGGAGGTGGAGGGCCAGGCAGGTGGCCACGCACCTGAAGGTCAGGAAAGGGTTCAGATAGCTTTGTGAACCATTGCTTTTCCTTACAAGCATCTTAATTCTGGAAGCATCTGGGCCACTTCTCACACGAGAGAAGAGCATCCAAGAGTGAGCTCAGCAGACTGGCTGAGGGGTGGCAGAGACTGGATTCAAGCCCAGGTCTCTAGAACCCAGTCCAATTCCTCTTCTCTTACACCAGACCTGCCAGGGACCAGGGGTGGGGTTGCCTCCTGGGAGCGTCTCCTCAATTCCCGACAGCAAAGGTCCACAGGTCACCTCCCAAGGCCGGCAACCCCAGGGGTGAGAGGGGTGTGTGGTGCAGTCTCTGCTTGGGGTTTAAGGTTTTTCTGGAAGTTTCTGAGTGTGCGAGAGAGCCTGGCGGTCTCAGTGAAGACAGCAGCGAGTCCCCTGCCCTTCCTCGTCCTTATTTATGGGTTGAACTACAGCAGGGAGAGAAGGTTCTGTCTCAACTGGTCTTGAAGCCAACAGCTGGAAGTAGCAAAGGCTGGTGGGAGGGAGCACTGAATAGAAGGCAGGCCTTCTAGCACAGGCCTGGCCCCAGCAGCGATGAATACCACTCCGAAAACTGTCCAGACTGTTTGGTGTGAGGGATGTAGGGAGGACGGAGGCTGGTGTGATAGCAGCAGCAATGGTAACTCTTGGGGTGGAGCATTTACTCTGTGTCAGACGTTGGTTAGTCACTTGAAAAAGTTTCATTTATTTTGGCTGTGCTGGGTCTTCATTGCTGCACTGGGCTTTCTCTGGAGGCAGTGAGCAGGGGTTACTCTTCATTGCGGCGGGCAGGCTGCTCATTGTGGTGGCTCCTCTGGTTGTGGAGTCTGGGCTCTAGAGCTTGGGAGCTTCAGCAGTTGTGGCACGTGGCCTCAGAGAGCGCGGGCTCAGTAGTCGGGGCACACAGGCTTCGTTGCTCTGAGACATGTGGGCTCTTCCAAAGCCAGGGATCAACCCTGTGTCCCCTGATGGGCAGGTGGAGTCTTCGCCGCTGAACCACCGGGGAAGTCCTTAGTTAGTCATTTTGCATGTGTATTTTGTTTTGTCCTCGAGCGATCCTGTTGATACGTATTGTCTACATTTTACAGACAGGGAAACTGGGAGTCAGGGAAGTGGGTCACTGAGGGTTCCTGCTAGGAGGCGGCCAGCCTGGGCTCTGCCCCCTTGCTCGTTGGTTCCGAGCTGCTGGTGTCACACAGAGCTGTCTGGTTTATGACCCTTCGTGGGATCAAGGCACTGTGCTGGGAGCCAGAGGCTCGGTGGGGAAGCCCAGCTTGTTCCTGGGCTCATAGACCTCGCCTCGCAAGCTCTAGGACGTGGCGTCCATTCACCACCAGCACACTCCGGGGAGTCAGACACGCCTGGAACAGCCCCACTCACAGCTACATGAGCTTGGGCCACTCACCTGCCCTCTTTGATGCCCGATTTTGCCTGTAACTCTTTGATGGAAGCTACCCCTTCGGTTCTGAGGAGGATTAAACGAGATGAACAATTAGTTCAGTAACTGGCACGTAACTATGACAGTGCTTGCTCAGTGTGTGCAGTGATTAAGTCATTCCCTGCAGAGCTCCTCATCCATGGCCTGACTATTCTTTTTTCCTTACAGGTTACCAGGGTAGAATTTACATATCATACAATGGACCCCTCTAGGTGTAAAATATTGTTAATTCTGATAAATGTTTATGGTCATATCAGCACCACTGCAATTAAGATACAGCGAGATTCTACTGCTCCTTCAGATACCTTTATGTCTCTGTGTAGTCAATCCTCCTCTCTGCTTTACCCATGACAACCACTGAGCTGGTCTTTTCTATAGTTTCGCCTTTTCCAGATGCCATGTAAGTGGAATCACATGGCTTGTAGCCTCTGAGTTCGGCTTCTCTCATTTAACACAGTGTGTTTGAGATGCATCCGTCCTGTAGTATGTATCCGTTTTTTTCCTTTTTAATTTCTGAATAATGTTCCATTGTGCTAAGAGATCATAGTTTATGCTTTTCCATTCACCATTTGGGTTGTTTCTGTTTTTAAAAAATGTGTCTTGTAAGTTTTGATTGAATGCTAGACATCGTAGACTGGTGGTAAATTGTATTATGCCTGAAATGGCTTGCTTCCTACTTTATCAGGCTGCTGGTATCGAGGTGTTAGTCCTTCTAGCTAGGAATTGAGGTGGGTTTGGGTTTTGTTGCTTTAGGACCAAACTGGCCCCTCTGACTTGTCCTATATGGTTCGTATTGCTGTTTCTAGCTTTTAAAAAGCATAAAAATCTAGAATTCTGGATTCTTGTGAAAAGTCAAGAGACGCTAAACCGAGGGCTTGGCCACACTGGTCCTTCGTTACTAGATGTCAGCACTTGGCTTGTGCAGAGCAACAGCTGCCCCAGCTTGGGGGGGGGCTGTGCCCTCTGCTTTGCTGCGGCCCCTCCTCCCTAATATGTGTTCCCGCCTTGCTTCTACTTTGCATTATCTTCCTGGTTCTCACAGATGGTTGGGTGTGTGGTGTCAGATACTGCATGGTATTCAGGGCACTCTTCTTAAGAAGGGAAGAAAACATAGTCATCACTTAAAAATAGATTTCCGCCACATTGCCTAGAGTTAAAGCAATGATTCGAGAGGTTTATGCTGGAGGTTTTACTATCCCTGGTGGTGCAAATGGTAAATCTGCCTGTGATTCAGGAGACCCGGTTCAGTCCCTGGATAGGGAAGATCCCCTGGAGAAGGGAATGGCAACCCACTGCAGTATTCTTGCCTGGAGAATCCCATGGTCAGAGGAGCCTGGTGGGCTACAGTCCAAGGGGTTGAAAAGAGTCAGACACAGCTGAGTGACTGAACAGCCCAGAACAGTTAGAGAGGTTTATGGCGGAGGTTTTAGAAAACTCACCCCCAGGAGCCCTTCTTTCTGGATCATGGCGTCTCAAGGGAAGCCCCAGCTGTCCTGATTCCCTCCAGGCCAGCTTGGTGCAGAGCACGGGGACCGCACACCCTGTGCCTTCGGAGCTGTGGGTTCTGGGATGAACACTGGATCCCCGCGGAAGAGAAGGCTTTGTACTGAGGTCTGGACACAGGGAACCCAGAAAAGGCCAGGTTTTCCACCTCCACCTGAGGTGTCTGGTATTACCTGCTGGGAAGACTCACATGTGACAGTTTATTTAGAGGACGCCGCTTTCCGAGTCTGCTGCCAGATGGCCAGAGAGACAGCTGACGTGCGCCAGACAGCCACTCAGGGGGGATTTAGAAACGCAAACACATCCACACGTCTGGATGAGCTGCTCTTTCCGGAGGGAAGGGCAGAGCCTGTGACAGTTTGATGATGTTGGCCAGAGTTGCTCTGAACACCACGGGGCTGGGACCCCGTGTCACTGTCACTTGCCCGTGGAGGGAGGGAGAGGGTCGGCGGTGGGTCCAGTGGAGTGATGTGAACAGCAGGGCTTGGTTATGCCATCGGTCACCCCCATACACTCCACACATTCACTTAAAGAAAGCGCCCTGGCCTTACTGCTCTTACATAGTAGTGAAAAGGCTTCCCTGGTGGCTCAGATGGTGCAGATTCTGCCTGCAATGTAGGAGACGTGGGTTCAGTCCCTGGATTGGGAAGATCCCTTGGAGAAGGGCCTGGCAACCCACACCAGTATTCTTGCCTGGAGAATTCCACGGACAGAGGAGCCTGGCGGGCTAGGGGTTTTTTTCCACAGGGTTGGAAAGAGTTGGACATGACTAAGTGACCAACACTTTCATAGTGCTGAGCAGAGCAGATCTCCTGCTCTCGGGGAGCCCATGTGCTAACAGGGGAAACAAAAGTCATTGAACAGGTAATTTCACACGAGTGTAAGTGCCGTAGAGACTGAGGAGCAGGTCTGGGAGCTGAGGAGTGACCGGCCAGGCAGGGAAGGCGGGGCCATGTGATTCTGGACGGTGCGGTCAGACCCGGATGAAGAGCAGGCAGCGCTGCAGACTGTCCGGGCCAAGGAGGCACAGGAGGCTGGGGGCCCGTGGAGGGCCTTCCCACCCCAGGCCCCTCCCTGGGACAAAGGCCAGCAGATGCTCGGAGGATGGGGTGAGCGCAGGCGAGATGGGACTAGCAGGTGGGGTGGGTGTGACCCTAGCCCCCTACCTGCTCCCACAAGCCTCAGTGTATCCATCTTAAAATGGGACTTGTTGCCATTGTGAGGTTTAAATTAGATGATGTGGGCAAAGACACCTCTTGTGGTGCCTAGCTGCCAGGGAATGAATGAATGAATGAGTGAATGAATGAAAGCAGGAGGAAGGAGCAGCCGAAGATTGTAACTGGTTCTCTCTATCCCAGAAGGGAGAAGTTTAAGGGATCCTGCTGGCCTCACAGGTCTGCCCAGGGGCCTCTGCTAGCCCCGAGAGCCGGGGGGGGGGGGGGGCGGTGGTGGCGCTCCACTGATCAATGGTTTTACAAGTTTAACTGTGTGGATGTGGACGGAGCTTTCCCAGAGAGAGAGTGAGCTCACCATTACTGGGATCATGCAGACAGCTCTGGAAGTCCAATAGGCAGGGATTTTTCCTCCTCAGATCAGGGGACTGAGTGACCACCAGTTTCCTCCCAGCGTGAGCGCTGGGTCTTTCCCCTGTGCATCCCTGCTTATCAGGCACACGAATGCAGACGGTCCTGCAGTGCCACCCATCTTCACTCAGCAAGCCTGTGCTGAGCACCTATGGTGTGCCAGGCGCCACCCTTGGAAGGTCACCCTCCCTGGGCGACAGGTGACTGGGGGATCCCCACCACCCCCACAGAGAGGACAAGGGAGAAAGCACAGAGTGCTTCTCGGAGGAGGTGTTGTGTGATGGCCAAGTGGATCCCATGGGATGGGGAAGCAGGGAAGGGTGTTCTGGACAGAAGGATTGGCATCTGCAGAGGCTCAGAAGCAGGTGATGAGAGGCCATTCTGGAGTTCCTGGGGTTTGACCAAATCACAAGCTGAACAGTGGGGGCTGGGAAGGAGGCTTCAGGCAACTTAGGGCCCGTCACTGGGGGCCCCAGAGGAAGAGATCTTGTCCTGAGGTGGGTGTGTCCTTCCTGGGATTTTGAGTAGATGGGCATCAGGTTCCATTTCACCCAGGGCTTCCTGAGCAGACCCTGGGCTTTAGTTTCCTCCCCTGACAACAGGGCCCCCACTGCCATGAGGCTGCAGGGAGGCCCTGGGCTGATGGCTGTTGATTTCTCTCCCATCTCTGCCTGAAGCTGCACCATCACTGCTATCGAAACAACGCTCGCTTTGCACAGGTCTTTTTCTTGGGCAAACTTGTCATCTGAGCTGAATCTCTGCCTCAGTCAGTGTAAAGCTGCTATGCATCCCTTGAGGGGCTCTGGGGCTCAGAGGGACCCACTGCTCTGCACTCCCAACATGGCCCCAGGACCCTGGGCTCGAGACACGATATGTGAGTTTGAGCAGTGCACATTTACTGCCTCTGCTGGGGAGCTGAGGATCGGGGTGCAGACTGCACACTGGGTCACGGGGCTCCCCAAAGTCTCAGGTCGGCATTCGAGGCCGCAGAGCTGGGTGCCCACAGTTGCCACTGTGCCTCCTCCGTGGACACTGAGACGCAGGGACTTCTGTGTCCTTTGCAGACATGGGGCCGGACCCCAAGCAGATCCATGTGCTCTGTGTGGCCAGGATGGGGGCATCTCATGATGGCGGTTTGTTCTCAAATGAGGACATTGTGGTTTCCAGCATTGGTATCTGCTTTCTAGACAGGGAAGGTTGGCTCCATAGCACACAGGTTTGTGTCCTTGGAGCCATGGGGCCATCACCCAGGCAGGACTTGGGGGGCCGAGCGTGCACTGCCTCTTCTGACCCTGGCAAACCCTGGGCAGAGGAATCCTCCCCCACCCCACGGGGAGGAAACTGAGGCCTGGGCCCACTACACTGGCCCCCCCAGACCTGACCCCAGCCTCATTCACTTTTCCCCACCAGACCCCGCTAGGCCCTCACGGCCCTGGCACCCAGGGGCCGGTGACGACAGTGATGACGGACAGATGTCCTCGTCACCCTCCCAGCCCTGGACAGGATGGAGGCTGAGTGTGGTCCCACTGGGCCTGGCCAGAGGCCAACCTGGCTTCCGAGTGCTGGCGTCCGGCAGGAAGCGTGGCTATGGAGGTGGAAGGGCAGGGCGGTGGGGCGGGAGCTGGCGTGGGGCCAGCGGGCGGCTCATGAAGGGCCCCATTGATGGGTGGGTGGCGGAGTGGGGACGCAGTGGCCTTCCTGTTGTCCCCCATCCCCCGCAGTTCAGGGGCCTCCGCCCTGCTCCCAGCTGCTTGGCTGGTGTTCCCGGGGCTGCGTCAACTCCATGGGGGCCAAAGATCCGACTCCTGCTCCCTTCTGGTTCACAGGCAAGCCGGTGGCTGGGGGCTGGGGGCTGCATGGCTTTCCAAGAGCTTCGTGAACAACCCCACAACACGGCTCAAGACAACCAAACTCATTCTCTACTGGCCCGGCAGGCGTCTGGGCCCCGGTGTCAGGCCCGTGCACCCTTGGAGGCTCTGGAAAGGAGCCCTCCCTGCCTTGTCCGGGGTCTGGAGCTCCTTGCTGTCCCGGGCATCCTTGTCCTGCAGCGGCACCATTGACCTTCCTCCCCGTGTGCGGTGTCCCACCCCCTGTCTCCTTGCTCTTATCAGTCATCGGATTCAGGGCCCATCCTTACCTCATATGGCCCCATCTTAACATGGTCACATCTACAAAGACCCCATTTCCAAACAAGCTCATGCTCTGAGGTCCCAGGTAGGTGTGAGTTTGGGGGGACGCCATTCAACCCCTCACTCATCACCAGCTCCCCCCACCAGTGTCGCTTTGTGCTCTGGAACCACTTGTGGGCTCCTCTTGCCTTCTGCCTCCTGTTGGCCCATTGGAAGCTTTCTTGACCTTTGGGGATCAGTCTCCACATGGCCGCCTCCGTGAAGGCGGCCTTCCCCAGGCACATGAAGGCTCCTCCCATGTGAAGGTCCTGCAGTCTCACTCTGGCCTCTCTGGGGCTGCTGCCCATACTCTGCCCCGTTGAAGGCATGTAAAGGTTTTTCTTGTCCCCCCCCACCCCGGACCACACATGAGTTCCTGAGCTGGGGACTTCACTGTGACTTTATCCTTCTCTTCTTTATCTTCAAAGGTCCAGCGCCTGCTCTGTGCTGGCCATCATACTGGGTTTTTGACCTATGCTCACTGTTAAATCCTTATAGCCACTCCAGGAGGCAGGGCTATTGTCATTCCCATTTTCCAGATGAAGAAACTGAGGCTCTGAGACATGGTCACATGCCCACTGAGATTGAGGCTGACTGGGCTTGACACTCAGGCCTCTTCAGGCCCATTCCTAGGACCAGCCCCAGGCAGAGAGTTTGGAGTTGGTTCATTTATTCAAAAATTGTTTCTCAAGCGCCTTCCATGTGTTCTGCCTTAGGGACCTAGCAGGCAGCTGGAAGCCCCTATCTTTGCCGCATGGACTTGTGATCTGTGAAGACAAAGACAAATGCTTGTCACTTATCCACACTGTGAAGGGCACTGGTTTTGCCACGACCGCCTTCTGTGACCTTGGCCAAGGGCAGCCCCTCGGGGGACCTTGGTTTCCCCACATGTGCTCAACTGATCCTTGTGGGCCCGCCCTTGCAGCCTGAGAAGGAGCCTTCTGTGTCCAGCGGCCCTGCTTGTGGCATCCAAGGTAGCCCAGGTAAGACTGGAGCCCTGCGTCCTGAGGGGCCCCAGAGGGCCCACCGCTGACCCACAGCAGTGATCAGGTGGGGCACGTTCTCCCCGAGTCCCCGACAGACTCAGAAGCCACCTGCACAAAGGCCAAGTTGGAGCAAAAGTGGTCTTTGAATCCCCCTAGGCCTGTGTTCCAGCTCTGGGAAAGAATCCAGAGGCTCTTTCCAAGTCCTGTGACTCAAATCTCCCAGCAAGGCCATGGGGTCAAGCTCCACACTCAATAGGGGCTTTCAGAGCCCCGCGGAGCTGGCCTGGGCTGGGACCCGGCCGCTGGAGGGCCGATCTTCCCACTGCCTGCACAGGGCAAGCCGGGGTCATGCTCGCTTACCTGGGAAGGCCCCCGGGGTCCAGGAATTGAAGGAGTGGGACAAGCTTCGGGCAGAGCCAAAGGTCAGCAGGCCAGCCTCCCACCCACCGAGGACACAGCCGCCAGCCACATGGAGCCACTCGAGGAAAGGGTGGTGTCCGCATCGCTGGCCGCGTGTGCAGCTGAGAGGCCCTCGGAACCGAGGGTCCCCCGCCCCCACCTGAACACAGTGTAGCCTGCAGGGGAGCCCAGTTCACATCCAGTTTTCTTTTTAATTTTTTAAAAAAGTTTAATTGGAGTAGAGTTGATTTACAGTGTTGTGCTAGTTTCAGGTATACGGCAAAGTGAATCAGTTATACACATACATATATTCACAGCAAAGTGAATCAGCTATACACATACATATATTCACCGCTTTTTGGATTCTTTTCCCGTGTAGGCTGTTACAGAGCAGTAGAGTTCCCTGTGCTATACAGTAAGCCCTTATCAGCTATCTGTCTTCCGTAGAGTTGTGTGTATCAGTTCAGTTCAGTTCAGTTCAGTCGCTCAGTCGTGTCCGACTCTTTGTGACCCCATGGACTGCAGCACGCCAGTCCTCCCTGTCCATCACCAACCCCGTGAAGCTTACTCAAACTCATATCCATTGAGTCGGTGATGCCCTCCAGCCATCTCATCCTCTGTTGTCTCCTTCTCCTCCAGCCTTCCATCTTTCAATCATCAGGGTCTTTTCCAATGAGTCAGTTCTTTGCATCAGGAGGCCAAAGTATCGCAGTTTCAGCTTCAGCATCAGTCCCTCCAATGAATATTCGGAGCTGATTTCCTTTAGGATGGACTGGTTGGATCTCTTTGCAGTCCCAGGGACTCTCAAGAGTCTTCTCCAACACTACAGTTCAAAGGCATCAATCCTTACTGTGTATATGTCAATCCCAATCTAGTTTTCTTTAGTGAAAACCTTCATCCCAGCTCACTGCGCCAAACTCGACTCAGGGGGGAAATGTGATGTCCGAGGGTGCTTCAGAGGCAGACCACAAACGTAGGGGCTAAAAGCAACACAGACCTACTCTCCTGTGGTTCTGAAGGCCCGGGGGCTGCGGTGAGCCTTCAGGAGCTAACCTCAATGGCGCAGGGCTTGTTTCCTCCCGAGGCTCCGGGGCAGGGTCCAGTCTTCGCCATATCCAGCGTCTGGGCTCACGGCCCCTCCCTCGCACCATTCCAACCCCAACTTCCATTGTAACCTGTCTGGCTTCCTGCTCCATAGTCAAGTCTCCCTCCGCCTCTGTCTTAGGAGAACATTGTGGCTGTATTTAGGGCCCACCTGGACCATCCAGGATAAATCCCCACCTCTTGCTTAACCCCATACCATCTTCAAAATCCCTTTTGCCGTGTGAGGCAACATGTTCAAGGTTCAGGGAATTAGGATGTGGACGCCTTTGGGGCCGTTCATCAGCCCACTGCAAAGAATCTCTTGGCCGCTCCGCCCAAGGCGCCTGCATTCTCCCTGGGGTACAGGACTCCGACTCCATCGCCACCCACACCCCTGGCTTGTGCGGTGTCCTTCTTGGACACTGCCTTCTCCCTGATGGGGAAACAGCAAATACTGTCCCAGTCGGGCCTCGAACTTGGGTCTCCCAACTCCTTCTACTTGGCACGGTGGCCCCAGAATTTAGAAATGGGTGGAGAATTTAGAAATAAAGTGCAGAATTTGGAAACGAAAATCAGTGCTGCCGTGGACAGTCCTCTGGTCCCTCTGGTGCAGCTGGTACCCACACCTGCCTGGGAGCCCTGCCCCTGCCTCGGCCCTGAGAAGTAAGGGTCTTCTTGCTCGTAGCATCCAGGAAACAGCCTCAGAGGGAAGCAACGTTCTCAGGGCCCCCGGGTGAGCTGGCTGGGCTTCCCCAAGAGAGACCCACAGGGAACAGAGGATCAAAGTGCCAAGGGAGTCTGTGTGTGGTTGTCCCAGGGCCTGGAGGTGGGGGGACAGGCCGGAGGAGGGGGGCGAAGGTCAGGTCGCACGGTGGGGGCTTTGCCCACACGGGGGCCTCTGGGGTTCTTTCTCTTCGGTTTGCAAACCACTGGGGCCGGGAGCACGTGGGACTTGTGTGATCCAGGCTGTTCACAGCCCCAGCCTCAGACTCAGGGAGGTTCTTCGGGCAGGGCTGGGGCAGGCCCTGCCCCCTGAGCCCAGAGTTGGTGGCGTGATTCTGGGTCAGGGCACCTGGGAGCCGGGGCCGGCACCTGGGGGGCGGTGTGGCAGGGTGGATCTGTGAAGCTGGGAGTGACAGGACCACAGGTGAGCAGGTGGGGGACTTGAGAGATGCTGGTGGAAGCGGGGCGGAGTCTAACCTCAGGTGGGAGCGGAGGGCTGGCGAGCCAGAGGGTCGGGGATCGATTTAAAGCCGAGCGAGGCATGGGAGGGAAGGGCCCCCACTTCCGGCTCCTCCTGGCAGCGCCTCTCAGGTTCTCAGACACCCACCGTCCCCAGGGATCTTGTTAAAATTCAGGTTCTGATTCAGTGGGTCTGGGTGAGGCCGGATGCTGTTTCTAATGAGCTCCCAGTTGACCCGCGAGGCTGCTCCGTGGGGTGCTGTGAGAAGCAGGGCGTCAAGTGGCTTCGGCTCTCCATCTGGTGGGAATGTCCAGACCCTGCTGGGTGGACCTGGGGAGCCCCAGGGACGCGGAGGCTCCTAGAGGGGTCGTGAGCTGCTGGAGGTCTCAGAGGAAGGGGAGGGGTCCAGGCTTGGACACAGGGGCTCCTCCAGGCATCCAGAGAGTGGATTTTTGCCCAAATCACCCAGCCAGCCCTGGGGAGCAGGCGGGAAGCCTCGCCAAGGCTCTTACAGGGTGGGGTACAGCTTGGGGGTGCAGCATCTACATGAACCAGTGTCCACAGGCAGAAGCAGCAGGGAGGGAACCATGCTTAATGAGCTCCAGTACATGCCAGCCCCCTCGCGTGTCACCTCGTCTACCCTAGATACAGGGGGACCATGCTTAATGAGCACCAGTACATGCCAGCCCCCTCGCGTGTCACCTCGTCTACCCTAGATACAGGGGAGCTGCTTTCTCTTGGCTCCTGCAGCGTCCAGCACATAGTGGGTGCTCAGGGAGGGTCACGATGACTCGGGGCATCTCCCAGCCCGGCCCAGAAGCCCCAGCGGCCCCATCAGATGTTTCGTGTGCCTCCTGGCTTCTCTGAGGCCCCTTGCTCTGCGAAGATGGTGGCTGTTTTCAAATGAGATGTTGGTGTTGCGGAGGGCATGGGTCAGCCGGCTTTCGCACTAAACCTGCCTCCTCTTGGGCTCAAGGGAGCGCAAAGGAGACACCCCAAAACGGAGCCAGGGCCCTGACCTGTATGCCTGTGTTTCCCGGAGGCCGGATCCAGCCTCTGCTTTGTAACCTCCACCCTGTGGCCCGTGTTTCCCCACCGAAGGCTCCAAGCCGGTTCTTTCAAACCATCTGAAAGTAATAAGGAAGCAGCTTATGGACGGAATGCCTTCAACATGAAGCTGTATCTTGTGGTCAGTGTTTCTTTCTGTCCAAACATTTCTCCTTCCCTGAGCTGGGCTGGGGAAGGGGCCCAGGATGGCTGTGGGCCTGAAACTGGCAGAGAAACCAGCTCACCCCTCCTGGGGCGGGAAACGGCAGGGCTGGTCGTTGAGCTGATGTTTCCTCCATCTCTGCCCCCTTGGTCTGGCCTCCAGGCTGCCGGGAGAGCATCCTAAAACGAGAGCCGACTGGACGCGTCCCGGCGCCAGCCTTCTGCGGCTCCTGCTGTTTTGGACTGTTATCTCAGTCTCCCCATCATCTTGGGCTTCCCTCATAGCTCAGCTGTTAAAGAATCTGCCTGCAATGCCGCAGAGCCCAGTTTGATTCCTGAGTCAGGAAGATCTGCTGGAGAAGGGATAGGCTACCCACTCCAGTTTTCTTGGGCTTCCCTGGTGGCTCAGCTGGTAAAGAATCTCCCTTCACTGCGGGAGACCTGGGTTCGATCCCTGGATCAGGAAGATCCCCTGGAGAAGGGAAAGGCTTCCCACTCCAGTCTTCTGGCCTGGAGAATTCTACAGACTCTGTAGTCCATGGGGTCGTGAAGAGTCAGACACGACTGGGTCACTTTCACTTTCTCATCATCTTATTCCTCTCGGCAACCCTGCCCCCTGAGAGTCTTCCCAGGGTGAGGAGTCTGGGGCATCGGCTGTGCGGAGGTCCTCACTCAGGGATAGAGCCTGAGAGCGGCCCCCTCCCTGCAAACGTGATGCCCCCTCCCCATCACGGCCTCCCTGTTCCCGCCCTGGTCCTGGCCCTGCTTCTCCCTCACCACCTTCCCCCACGGCCCCAGCGCAGCCGTCCTGGGGTTCCTTTCATGCCCAGCCTCCGTCCCTGCTGGCTCCTCCCCCTGGAACCCCCTCCTCCCCTCTCCCTTAGCCAATCACGACTCCTACTCTAGATTCCCCAGACTCCGCCAGGCACCTGTGGTCCCCAGGTGGCCCTGTCAGGCCCTCATCATGCCTTCTTATGCTTTGTTGTCTGTCAAGCCCTTGAGGCTGTGAGTTCTGCGAGAGCCAGGACTTGTCTGTGGAGTTTATTCCCCAGGCCTAGCACAGGGCCTGGCACATAGTAGTTGCTCAAGAAATGTGTATTGGGTGGATGGGTGGATGGATGGATGGATGGTGGATGGAAAGATGGGTGGGTGGGTGTGTGGATAGGTGGATGGATGAATGGTTGGTGGATGGGTTGATAGATGGGTGGATGGATGGGTGGATGGATGGTGGATGGATAGATGGGTGGGTGGATGGGTTGATGGATGGAGGGTGGATAGGTAGATGGATGGATGGGTGTGTGGATACGTGGAAGGATAAATGGTTGGTGGATGGGTTGATAGATGGGTGGATGGATGGGTGGATGGATGGTGGATGGATGGATGGAGAGTTGGATGAGTGGTGGATGGATGGTTGGTGGATAGGTTGATAGATGGGTTGGTTGAAGGATGGATGGATGGGTGGATGGAGGGATGTATGAGTGGATGGGTGGAGGGGTGCATGAATGGATGATGGATGGATGAATGGATGATGGATGGATGGATAGATGGATGTTAGCCAGGTTGGTGGATGGGTGGTAGATGGAAGAATGGATGGATGGATGTATAGTTGGATGGTGAATAGGTTGATGGGTGGATGGATGGATGATGGATGAGTTGATAGATAGGTCGATGGATGGATAGATGGGTAGATGGATAGATGATACATGGATAGATAGATAGATGTCAGACAGGTTGATGTATGGATAGTAGATGGATGGATGGGTGGGTGGAGGAATGGATGAGTGGTGGATAGATGGATGGATGGGTTGATGGGTGGATGATGGATGGATGGGTGGGTGGATGTATAGTTGGATGGTGGATAGGTTGCTGGGTGGATGGATGGATGGTGGATGGGTTGATGGATAGATGGATGGGTGGATAGAAGGATGTTGGACAGGTTGATGGATGGATGGTGGAGTGATGGATGGTGGATGAATGAGCAGATGGAGGGATGGATGGGTGTGTGGATGGATGGTGGATAGGTAGATGGACGGATGGATGATGGATGGATGTGTTGATGGATGCATGGATAGCTAGATAGATGGTTGGATGAGTAGGTGAGTTAGTGGACAGTCTCATGACTGAGTTTTATTTGTGAATAATTTTAAGCCCTTCAGAGGTGCACATGAATCCTGGGCTTAGTTAAGTAAGAAGACCTGGACCTCGCTGATTGTTGCAGGAGGCTACATGGTCTAGGACCACAAACAAGAGGAATCAAAGCCGTGGAGATGTGTAAGGCCTCGGGATACAGAGCAGAGCTGGACACAGTGCCTGCCCTTTCGGGACTCACTGTCCACTGTGGGAGAGGGGGAGGGGAAGACCATGGTGGCCGGCTGTGTTTGGGTGGTAGTGGTGATAAGGTGCCCAGGGACACAGAGAGGGAGGGACTATTCTTCAGGCCACCCTGAGGAAGGCTCCATGGCAGAGGTTGCATCTGAACAGGCTTTGTAGGATGAGTAGGTGTGGGCTGATGAAGCTGGTGGGTGTGGGAATTCTTGGCAGAGAGCATAGTGGGCATCAGAGTAGAAGGCATTGTCCGGGGCAGAGAGGAGAGCTCTGTGACTGGAGGTTAGGGGGAAACAAAGCTGAGGAGGTGGATTGAGATGCCATCTGCCAGGGTAAGGACTTTGAACTGGATCTTGGTAGCAGTGGGGAGCCATGGAGCATTTCACACAGAAGGCATCTACATTGCTTCACCCAGCCCAGAGCTGGTCAACAGTGCCAAGGTCAAATCCACCTTCACGCTTGAAATTCCAAAATTCCTGGGAAGTCTTGTCCAGGACACGCCCCACCTACCCCATCCTTCTCTTCTCATCTCCATGCTGTTTTAGCCCCTAGAAGTAGTGTGATCAGAGAAGGCAATGGCACCCCACTCCAGTATTCTTGCCTGGAAAATCCCATGGACGGAGGAGCCTGGGAGGCTGTAGTCCATGGGGTCTCGAAGAGTCAGACATGACTGAGCGACTTCACTTTCACTTTTCACTTTTATGCATTGGAGAAGGAAATGGCAACCCACTCGTCTTCTTGCCAGGGATGGGGTCGCAGAGAGTCAGACATGATTGACGTGACTTAGCAGTAGTGTGATAGTCGCTCAGTCATGTTCACCTCTTTGTGACCCCATGGACTGTAGCCCACCAGGCTCCTCTGTCCATGGAATTTCCCAGGCAAGAATACTGGAGTGGGTTGCCATTCCCTTCCCCAGGGGATCTTCCCGACCCAGCGATCAAACCCAGGTCGCCCGCATCGCAGACAGACTCTTTACCGTCTGAGCCGCCAGGGAAGCCCTGACAACAGGGTAAGAGATGTCTTGCTTTTAGTGGGTTTTGCACAGGTCTCCAGTTCGTCTGGGAAAGGAAGACAAGAGGAGACCTGCTTTTGTTCTGCACCCTCCCCTGGGAGAGAAGGGGATTTTACAGGGAGGGAGGCTGCTTTGATAACCCAAACATTTCCCCGAGAACCAAAACACGTGGGAGCAGTTCCTCCTGGAGGTTCCTTCATCAGCGCGCACCCCAACCCCCACACACCCCGCCAACCCCCAACCTGCCGAGACTGCCTCCAGGGATGGTTTGTTGCTGGGCTTTCGCCGCTCCCCGGTCGGGGGGCCGGCCACTTGGCTTCCCTCCTGCTCTCGCCCTCTTCCTCACCTTCCTGTAAACAGGAGGAGGCCGTTTCAGGATGGCAGGTGTGTCTTGCTGGAGGCAGATGGGGCTGGAATTTCCGGGACTGGGCATCAGCAGCCCTCCTTCCTCAAAGGCACACAGCCCCGGCCGGCTTTCTAGGCGGGTCTCTGGCTGGGCTGCGTTAGCCCATTCACATGTGAAGAGAGTGAGGCTCGGGGAGGCTAGAAGATCCGGGCTCCCAGCCTGACGGTCCAGCGGCTCCTCCAGCAAGGAGGGGTGCCTGGGGCCATGCAGGACGGAGGAGGCTGGAAGGCCAGGGCGGGGACCTCCGCTGCAGGGTTTAGAGGCTGCCTGGTTCACGTCTCAGCTCTGCCCCCTACTGCCCGGGGTTGGCAGTGCCTGGCTTTCTCACTTGAGTTTGGGGGGAAGGTAACTGATGACAGCTCACTTCTCCAACCCTGGCTGTCCGCTGGAGTCCGCTATTTTTTTTTTTTTTTTGGCCACTCCACAGGGTTTGTGGGATCTTAGTTCCCAGCTAGAGATAGAGGTTGTGCCCTTGGCAGTGAAAGCATGGAGTCCTACCCACCAGACCACCAAGGAAGACCCCTCGGTCCACTTTTTAAACTAAAGTCTCAGATAGGTGACAACTGCTTTGTTCTGTGCTATGACATGCTCTGTCATTGGAGGGTGTGGATGGGGATCTTCCTCCCGTCCTGTAGGGGATGGGCTACCCCACCTCCCAGGAGAAGAAGCTAGATGAGCTAGAGGAGGCCCCACCTGCCTTTTTGTGACCCCCCCCCCCCACCTGCTCGGTTGATGGAAGGGAAGTGACCGTGTGTCTGGCAGGTAGTTCTGTGACCTGGTGGGCTTGGGGGGCTTCTGGGAGGAGGTGTGAGCCCAGCCTGCCTGTGATGACTGTGCTCCCGGGGGCGGGGTTGGCCGGGAGACCCTAACTCTTGTAGTCCCTCCTCGGGTTGGGGATGGAGGGGGGTTCAGGGCCACGGCCTGGGCCAGGCGGATCCAGGCGAGCAGGGGGCTGAAGGGATCCTGTCTGCCAGGACAGGGGTTCTTGAGTCCTCCCAGACCCTCATGCAGATGCTGAGAGCAGCTGGCCCCAAGGCGTGAGGCAGCTTCCAGGGTTCAGAGGATCTTTGTGTTCTGGGCTCAAGGCCCAGCTGGCTGAGTCAGAAAGAGTGCAGAGCTGGGACGGACTGCCCCAGACCTGGACTCATCACCAAGCTGCCCCTGTTCCTGCCTGAGAAACAGGAACCAAGGCCGTTACGGCCAGTATGGTTGTAGGAACTACTGAGATGACAGGGGCCAAAGGGCTGTGCAAACACTGCATGCGTGAGAACTAAGTTTCTTGGTCGTGTCCAACTCTTTGCGACCCCATGGACTGTAGCCCACCAGGCTCCTCCATCCATGGGATTCCCCAGGGAAGAATACTGGAGTGGGTTGCCATTTCCTTCTCAAGGGGATTTTCCTGACCCAGGGATCGAACCAAGGTCTTCTGCATTGTAGGCAGATTCTTTACCACCGAATCACCAGGGAAGTTTAAAAAATGGGCTTCCCTGGTGGCACAGACAGTAAAGAATCTGCCTGCAATGCAGGACATCTGGATTCGATCCCTGGATCAGGAAGATCCCCCGGAGAAGGGTATGACTACCCACTCCAGTATTCTTGCCTGGAGAATTCCGTGGACAGTTTAATAAACACGGGTGGCTAAAGAGGCAGGAAGGCTTAGTTTGACAAGCTCCTGCTCTACATATCAGAGCCCTGTGGGACCTCCCTCCTACCTGAGGATTCCTGTAGGCAGACATTCCCTGTAGAATCTCAAAGTGTTGGGGTCACAGGGGTTTTCATTAATCCGCTCATTCGCCCGTGTGTTCGTTCACTTACAAGGATTTGACAAATACCTGCTCTGTGGGGACCCAGTGGGAAGGTCCGGCACGCAGCACTCATGGGGGGAGGGCGTGTTCCTGCTTGTCTGGAACATGCAGGCTGGGGGTCGGGAGAGACGTGAGCGGATAATTGCACTTGTAATTGTTGACGATAGCGGTTGCTGCGAAGAGGAAGGAGAGTATATGGGGAAAAGGGCAGGGGCTGGACCCGAGGGCTTTCCTGGGAACGTGACCTGTGGATAGATATGTGATGGGCGTTCAAGCGGAGTTGGGAGCGGGCAGGGCTGCAAGTGCAAAGTCCCTGTGGTGGGAGGAAACCTGACCTGCTGGAGGAACCGGCAGGCAGTCAAGTGTCTGGCCAGGGGCCTGGTGGGCAGGCCCCGCAGCGCCTTCCAGCCACAGGAAGGGGCTTGGACTTTGGAGATGGCGTGGAGCCCCTGAAGTGGCTACTCCCTGTAGTGATGGGGCCGGCTTTGCAGCCGGGCTGTGGTGTGGAGAACGGTTGCGTGAGTGCTCAGACACTCACTAGTGTCGTGTCCGACTCTTTGTGGCCCCACGGACTGTAGCTCACCAGGCTCCTCTGTCCATGGGGTTCTCCAGGCAAGAATACTGGAGTGGGTTGCCATGTCCTTTGCTAGGGGATCTTCCCAACACAGGGATCGAACCCGTGTCTCTTGCATCTCCTCCATTGGCTGCTGGGTTCTTTACTGCTAGCGCCACCTCGGAGAACGGCTGCCAGGTTCTAAATCCTGATGGAAGATCGGGGTCTGCGTGCTCTCTGCGGCGTGTGTGGTGAGGTCCACACCCCTTGGCAGGGTGTGCCTGGCCGCCCCGGAGCCGACCTGCCTCCCCTCCAGGCCCCTGGGGGCTTCTTGGATTTTCCGGAGCAAGTGTCCTGTCTGCGGGTCTGCAGTGGCACATGCGGTTCCCCTGCTGGAAACACCCTTCCCTGACCTGCGAGCTGCCCGTGGTGTTGCCCGTGGGCCCCTGCAGACGCTCTGCGGCTGTCTGTGTACCCCACCCCCAGCCTGTTGTTGGGTTCCTCTGGGGGCCGAGCTCCCTGGCGGCAGCACGGAGCCGGTCAGCTGCAGAGGCACCGTGCCTGCTGGTTGACGGAATGACCAGCCTGCTGGGCTGTCTAGTCTGTGCTGAACGGAGCTCACGGGCTAAGAGGCCATCCGGTCCCAGTCCCTCTGAGCCAGTGTGGAAACCGAGGCTGAGTCACCCAGAGGCTCGGGCAGGGCCGGGTGGGAGGCTCGGGGACTCCTGGTCCAGTGCTCTTTCTGCAGCATATTCTGGCCTGCTGACCCCACCCCTGGCACCCCTCACCCCACCCCACGCTGCGGTCCTCATCCCTCAGCTCGCTCATGAAACGTTCATGCCCTCACTTACTCTTTAAAAATTAATTTTGAGATATTTTATGCACCGCCTCAGTCACAGTTGGAGAGCATTTATTTCATCCCGAGTGGCAGGGCACCAGTCGCTGGCACGGTGGGTTACAGTTCCTGGGGCTGTGCGGCTGCGGCTGGGGGGCGCGTCTGCGGCTTCTGGGGAGCACGTGGCCCGCGCGGCCCCCAAAGCCCTTCCCACAGCAGGAGCCGCTGCCTCCACGGAAAACATGCGGAGACCCGCCGACCCGCCGGGCTGCTGCGGGGCAGACTCCGGGGGCACTGCTGCGCCCCTCGGCCACCCCCACAAAGACCCTGTCTGAGAGGGGCCTCCCCAGCTTCCCTGGGGGCTTCCCAGCAGGTTGATCCTCGAGACTTTGATGCCTCACGTGTGACCCTGGGGGTAGTCCCCTGTCACTGTGCTGCCGCCTGGATTGGGGGTGCGGCCCCGTGGGGCTGGGGGGACAGAGTGTCGACCGGGAGGGGAGAAAGTTCAGCATCGCAAGTTTCGGGGTTCCTTGTCTTGTTCAGGCATCGCCCCCATCTCTGCCTTCATCTTCACATGACACATCTTCTCCCCATATGCCTATATCCAAACGTCCCCTCTTTGTAAGGACAGCAGCCGTATCGGGTTAGGACCCACCCTATTGACCTCATTTTAACTTGATTGCCCTGGTAAAGACCTTATCTCCAAATTCGGTCACCTTCTGTGGTGCTGGGGGTTAGGGCTCTCATGTGAATTGGCGGTCACAGTTCAACTCCTAATCAAGTGTAGTCGCTCAGTCATGTCTGACTCTTTGCGACCCCATGGACTGTAGCCCGCTAGGCTCCTCCATCCATGGGCTTTTCCAGGTAGGAATACTGGAGTGGGTCACCATTTCCTTCTCCAGGGGATCTTCTGGATGCAGGAATCGAACTCGGGTCTTCCGCAATGCGGGTAGACTCTTTACCATCCAAACCACCAAAACCCGGCTCAGTTGTCTCCATATCTGCAACTCTGGGGGCTGGGAACTCGTGGGATGGCTGTCCCCCAAAGGGGGTGAGGGTCTAGGACAAAGAATTGGAGGAGCCGCCCTGGGATGAGGCCGGTTCGCAGCCAGGAACTGCCAGGGGCAGTTAGCCCCAACCCGCAGATGAGCAGCTGAGGTTCGGCGGGGCGAAGGCCCTGGCCGGGGCCAGAGATGACACAGCATGGATGCTGACCCGGCTCTGACTTGGACATCAGTGTGGGGGGCAGCCGGTAACGGGGCTGAAGGTGGAGGAACAGGGCAGGACCCCCAGAGACCCACGGGCTGGCCGAGGCAGACAGACCTGGCTCGTCAGGGAGGGCAGGGGGTGCCTGTGGGTGAGGCCAGGGCACGGCGGGGGTGGGGAGCAGGGACTCTGATGCAGAGTTGCCCATTGGGCTTTTCAAAGAACTTTCGCCCTGGGCTCCCAGGAGATGGATGAGGGCTCCCGGGCTGTTGATTTCGAGTGAAAAGAGCCGCACGCTGTGTGGGCGTCTCCCTTTCCTGGGCTTGCCCCTGTCTCCTGCAGCCCACCTGGGCAGGCTGGCACCCAGGGAGGTGGGGATGTGTGGGAGGTACAGGCTGACGGGAGCCGGGAGGCCTGCTCTGGTCCCTGAATGATGCAGGGCGGGCCCCTGACAGGCACGGCGATTATGGCAGCTGGGCCTAGCCTGCCACGGCTGCCCTGACCTTGCTGGGCTTCAGGGGGCCATGCGTGACTTTGGTGCTGTGGACTCACAACGGGCCCCCGGGTGCCAAGCACGAAGCTGGGCCTGCCAGTGCCGCCTGTCAGGGACCCGGAAGCGCCTGCAAGATGGAACCCATATCTTTTTTTGCTTTTTTCAGTTTTATTTATTTATTTTGGCTGCACTGGCTCTTCATTGCTGTGTTCGGGTTTTCTCTAGTTGCGGCAAGCAGGGGCTCTTCTAGTAGCCACGTGCAGACTTCTCATTGCGGTGACATCTCTCGTTGTGGAGCAGAGGCTCTAGGCACGCAAGGCTTCAGTAGTTGTGACGCTCGGGCTCGGTTGCTCTGCGGCTTCTGGAATCTGCCCGGACCAGGGAGTGAACCTATGCCCCCTTACATTGGCTGGCAAATTCTTAACTACTGGACCACCACGGGAGCCTGCGTTCACACTTTTATCTGATAGATGTGGCGACTGAGGCTGGGAGGCAGATTGACAGTGCCTCGGTGCCTCAGGTAGTAAGGGGCTGGGTTAGGATCTGGACCCGAGCCTGCGTGGCCCCTGAGCCCCACACAGGACTGCCTGGAGTGGTGTGTCAGCGTGCCACCCCGTGCCATCATGGTCGGGGAGGCTGGGCTGGGCCGGTGTGCAGGGACCGCATGGTCACTGGGCGCCCCAGCCTGTACAGAGTCCTTCCCATTTCATCGTCAGGGCTGTTCCACCTGCCCACTGGGCCGTTGGGCGGATGCCCACCCTCAGCTCCCAGCCCTGGGCTCGGGGTGGGGGGGCCCTGTGCTCAGAGGGCTTCACCTTCAGAGGACCCCCATCGAGAGGGCCTGGTGCCTAGTTTATGCTGCTGCTGCTGTCTTGACATTCTGAATCATTTCTTAACAAGGTTCTGCGTCTTCATTTTGCGTGTGGCCTCTCAAGCAATGCAACTGGCCCTGGATGGATCCAATGGGGATGCATGACTGACTTCCTTTCTTTGGTCTTCATTCGGCAAACAAGAGCTGAGTGCGGGGTGTGGTGGGTGTGCCCGGAGGCAGCTGTCTGGCAGGCCAGGCTGTGTCCTGGCGTCCTTGGACACGCGGGTCTGCAAGGGCGGTGGGGGGGTCCTGGTGTGACCTGCAGGGCCCCTGGCCCAGCCCACTCAGCATTCCAGAGCTCAGCACACAGAGCCAGCAGTGCAAGACTTTTCTCATCCTCCCTTTCCCAGACTTCCCTCCCTGAAGGATTTTTGAAGCCTGGGTAATGATGTGTCCCCTATAAATGTTCACATAAAGTAATCTGCCTTAAAGAAATGGCCCGGGAGGGGTAATTGGCCGCTGACGTGGGCAGTCACGGTGTTGGTCGTTAACCCCCGGAGCCGTGAGCGGGTCGACTGAGTGGATGTAACATCTTCAGTGGTGAATCGCAGGTGCCAAGACAGGAAGAAGATGCAGTTACCATGAAGGTGGAGACGCCTGCTTCCCTGGGCGCCAGCCTGGCGGAGGGGGCTGTGGGAGCACGTAGATCTCAGGGACACGGGAAAGATGCTGCGGAAGGGTGTGGGGAAGCAAGGGTGGGCGCGGGAACAGGGTGACGTTTGTTTGACAGCCGCTCTGTATCGTCCTCTGCTGGGGCTCTTCCCATCAGACGACTGCAATCAGGACCAAGCGATACTAAACCTCAGATAAGCCCAGGGTCTGGCCCAGGATCACCCGGCTCAAACGATAGCGCCAGGCGTGAGCCTGGTCTGACTGTGCCGTCTGCAGACATGCCCAGACGCTCACGGGGACTCTGAGCGCTGGTAGAGAATGCGAGTTTCAGACAGATTCAGGTGGTCTAGGCTGTCCTGAGTGGTGGCAGGCAGGTTAACACTGTAGCTGGAACTTTGCAACCAGGGGGTCTCGTTTTGGCTCCTGGTATGTCCACACGCTCAGCTGAGTGACACTGGTGAAGCAGGTGACACGTCTGAGCCTCGGCCTCGGCGTGTGTAAGGCAGACGAAGCCGTCCTGATACCGGGAGGGGGCAGGTGTGATTCAGTGAGGGCAGCACATCCTTGCACCTGGCACGTGAAGGGTGCCTGTGAGCTAGTCTTGTTCCCCCGCCCCCTCTGCAGAGGGACTTGACCTACATAAGTGGCACAGCACGGAGAACCAGGCGTCTGGCTCCAATTGCAGAGCCCAGAGTGGCTATTTCTACCTGAGTGACTCTGGGCACACTTCCCGAACCCACCTACCTCAGTTTCCCCATCTGGAAAATAGGGCTAATAGTACTAGTACCTGTGTGCGTCATGTTTGGAGGATTCAGAGTGGACACATGGAATATTCCAAACGGAGGCTGCACAGCACCTTGCCTGGCCTCACCTGCGTCCCCGAGGGGTGCAGACTGGTCTCGTTAGGAGCAGCGTGGGGCTTCCAGGTTCAGGGGCCAGTCCGAGGCAGGCAGCTGGGAAGCGGCATGGCCAGCAATCCCCGAGTGGCCGTCCGTAAACTTGGAGGGAGTTGGTGAGCCTCTGCGGCAGCTGCCCCAGGGCTGAGTTGCCCCAGGCCTGTGAGTGTAGACTTGCCTTGGGGGGTGGGGACGGCGTGGTTTGGACACTGGGTCCTGACACCCTCTGCCCCGCGCCATCCATTCTGTGCAGACCACTGCTGCTGTGGCGCCGTGGGGACCTCAGGACTCCAGCCAGCGTGATGGTGCCTCCCCTCCCCTCCCCCGGGAGCTGGGGCCTTGGTGAGCTCTGTCTGCCGAGTTGTCGGGTCCTCAGGAGCAGAGGTTGAGTGTTCTCCAGGGGCCACTGGGCCCCCAGCAGCTTGGCCTTTCTTATCCCATGGAAGATTCTAGAAATGGAGGAAAACCAGGTGACTTGCCCAGCACCCTCAGGGCTTTCCTTCTGGCTGGAAGGAGAAGGTTAGACGGAATAAGAGTCACAGTCAGGGTGCTGCTATGTTACAACAGGGATCCACCCTGGTCAGCGGGGCCAGAAGAGCCCTAGTGGACACTCCAGAAGGTAGCAGCGGAGCTGGGCGCAGCGAGGAGGGGGAGGGTGACAAAGACAGGTGACACCCCCGAGTTGCTCAACTTTGCTGGCACCGGGAGAGGGCAGTCTGGGCGGTCCCTGCCCCCGAGGGCCTGAGAGGGACGCATGGAGTGAGGGGCAGAAATGCACCCTTGACCAGCAAGCTCTCTCCAGACATGGGCAGGAGGTAGGGAGCGGGTTGAGGGGTAATTGGAGGCCTGGGTTCTGACTTGGAAATGAGGCCGATACTGTTGTTGTTCACTCAGTTTTGTCCGACTCTTTGCGAGCCCATGGACTGCGACACGCCAGGCCTCTCTGTCCTTCACTATCTCCCAGAGTTGGCTCAAACTCATGTCCATTGAGTCAGTGATGCCATCCAACCATCTCATCCTCTGTCGTCCCCTTCTTTTCCTGCCCTCTATCTTTCCCCGCATCAGGGTCTTGTCCAATGAGTCAGCTCTTTGCATCAGGTGGCCAAAGTATTGGAGTTTCAGCCTCAGCATCAGTCTTTCCAATGAACATTCAGGGTTGATTTCCTTTAGGGTTGACTGGTTTGATTCCCTTGTTGTCCAAGGCTGATGTTGCAAAGCTCATAAAAGCGCGCTCCACGTCTGCCCGGCTCCCCCCACCCAGACTCACGGTTTATCTGCACAGAGGAACCCAGCTGAACCAGGGTAGGGCCCAGGATTCTGGGGGTCAAGGTTTTGGAAGGTCTGGACTCTGCCTTCCAGCTCTGGGGGCCACCCAGCCCCCCACCACCCTGGCACTGTGGGCCCCTCCTTGCCGGGTTCCTCCGGCTGCTCTCGGCTCCCACGGGCCGGGGCGCCGTCTGCCCTGCTTTGGGTCCCTGGCTGGAGAAATGCACTGTGACTCTCCCTTCAGGGACTAGGATGGATTCCAGGAGGCTGAGTGAGAATTTTATCTTGTGATAAAAATGTCACTCAGACCGGGTGGGGGGCCTGATTTCCGAGAACTTGGGAGTTGCAGAAGCTTGTTCCAGGGAGCGGAGACTGTGGTATTTATTCCTGCTTGGCATCTGTTCTGAAGTTTTAAAACTTTGTAGTATGTGGCACAGGAAAGGCTGAGCTGTGCTGCGCTCGTAAGACCAATATAAACCTACAAAATACAGATTAGATAGGATTTCAGCGCCGCAGAGCTTGTCTTTATTTAGAATCGTGCATGCCGTGGCTGGAAGGAGCTGCAGGAGCTTTGCCAGCAGCCCCATCAATACAGCCACCCCCAGTGATGGCTTCCCTGGTGGCTCAGATGGCAAAGAATCTGCCTGCAATGCGGGAGACGTGGGTTTAATCCTTGGGCTGGGAAGATCCCCTGGAGAAGGGAATAGCAGCCCACTCCAGTACTCTGGCCTGGAGAATTCCATGGACAGAGGAGCCTGGCGGGCTACAGTCCACGGAGTCGCAAAGAGTTGGATACGACTGAGCGACTAACACAAGGACGATCAGTGGTGGATGGCGTTTTGGGGGTCTCCCAACTGCCCTTCCGGTGCTCTGTCCGGGATGACGTGGTGGTTGTCGATGACTTTGTGCTCTGGCAACGCCACTGGCCAGCCGTGTGACCTCAGGCAACTCCCAAGACCACCCCAAGCCTCAGTTTCCCGTCTTTGAGATGAAGTGACCATAAAAACCTGACTGTGTATCTTTTCTGCTTAAAACCTCCAAGTGATGGCTTTTTACATTTGAGGTGATCTAAGCTCTGGAAAAGGTCAGTTTTCATTCCAATCCCTAAGAAAGGCAATGCCAAAGAATGCTCGAACTACCGCATAATGGCACTCATCTTACACTCTAGTAAAGTAATGCTCAAAATTCTCCATGCCAGGCTTCAGCATTACATGAATCGTGAACTTCCAGATGTTCAAGCTGGTTTTAGAAAAGGCAGAGGAACCAGAGATCAAATTGCCAACATCCGCTGAATCATCGAAAAAGCAAGAGAGTTCCAGAAAAACGTCTATTTCTGCTTTATTGACTACGCCAAAGTCTTTGACTGTGTGGATCACAATAAACTGTGGAAAATTCTGAAAGAGATGGGAATACCAGACCACCTGACCTGCCTCTTGAGAAATCTGTATGCAGGTCAGGAAGCAACAGTTAGAACTGAACATGCAACAGCAGACTAGTTCCAAATAGGAAATGGAGTACATCAAGGCTGTATATTGTCACCCTGCTTATTTAACTTCTATGCAGAGTACATCATGAGAAACGCTGGGCTGGATGAAGCACAAGCTGGAATCAAGATTGCTGGGAGAAATATCAATAACCTCAGATATGCAGATGACACCACCCTTATGGCAGAGAGTGAAGAGGAACTAAAAAGCCTCTTGATGAAAGTGAAAGAGGAGAGTGAAAAAGTTGGCTTAAAGCTCAACATTCAGAAAACTAAGATCATGGCATCTGGTCCCATCACCTCATGGGAAATAGATGGGGAAATAGTGGAAACAGTGTCAGACTTTATTTTTTAGGGCTCCAAAATCACTGCAGATGGTGATTGTGGTCATGAAATTAAAAGACACTTACTCCTTGGAAGGAAAGTTATGACCAACCTAGACAGCATGTTAAAAAGCAGAGATATTACTTTGCCAACAAAGGTCCATCTAGTCAAAGATATGGTTTTTCCAGTGGTCATGTGTGGATGTGAGAGTTAGACTGTGTAGAAAACCGAGCGCTGAAAAATTGATGCTTTTGAACTGTGGTGTTGGAGAAGACTCTTGAGAGTCCCTTGGACTGCAAGGAGATCCAACCAGTCCATTGTAATGGAGAGCAGTCCTGGGTGTTCATTGGAAGGACTGATGCTGAAGCTGAAACTCCAATACTTTGGCCACCTCATGGGAAGAGTTTACTCATTGGAAAAGACCCTGATGCTGGGAGGGATTTGGGGCAGGAGGAGAAGGGGACGACAGAGGATGAGATGGCTGAACGGCATCACCGACTTGATGGACATGGGTTTGAGTGGACTCCGGGAGTTGGTGATGGACAGGGAGGCCTGGAGTGCTGCGATTCATGGGGTCGAAAAGAGTCGGACACGACTGAGCGACTGAACTGACTGACTGATTGAAGCACCCTTTCCAGTGGTCACGTATGGATGTGAGAGCTGGACCATAAAGAAAGCTGAGCGCTGAAGAATTGATGCTTTTGAACTGTGGTGCTGGAGAAGACTCTACAGAGTCCCTTGGACTGCAAGGAGATCCAACCAGTCCATCCTAAAGGAGATCAGTCCTGGGTGTTCATTGGAAGGACTGAAGCTGAAGCTCTAATACTTTGGCCACCTGATGCGAAGAACTGACTCATTTGAAAAGACCCTGATGCTGGGAAAGATTGAGGGCAGGAGGAGAAGGGGACGACAGAGGATGAGATGATTGGATGGCATCACCGACTCAATGGGCATGACTTTGAGCAAGCCCTAGGAGATGGTGAAGGACAGGGAAGCCTGGCGTGCTGCAGTCTGTGGGGTTGCAGAGTCAGACACAGCTGAGCGACTGAACTGACCTGAAGGACACTGACAAAACCACAGACTAGGATTCCCCCCACCCCCGCTTCAGTTTTGAGTGTCACCATGAACCTCACGCTCTCTTATCTCTGAGTTTTTACTCTTGTTAGTCATTTGCCTGGAATACTTTCTTCCTCTCTTCCCTTCATCCTCTCCCAGCGATCTTTTCTCTGGCCAGTTCCTTCTCTTCAAAGTCAGTCTAGCTAAAAGTTTATCATGTCTCTTTATTTTCTCCAAGAATGATATTTTGGTTTCACTGATTTCTTTCTATCGCTCTTCTGTCATCAATTTCATTTATTTCTTCTGTGATCTTTATTATTTCCTTCCTTCTGCTTACTTTGGGTTTGATTTTTCGCCTCTTTTTGTAGCTTCTTGAGCTTAGATGGTTGATTTTAGATTTTTCTTGCCTCCTAAGATAAGCATTTAAAGCTATACATTTTCCTCTTCACACTGTTTCAGCTGCATCCTGTACATTATGATGTGTTGTGTTTTGTTTTCATTCGGTTCAACATCTTTTCTAATTTTCCTTGTGATTTCTTTTTGGATCCATGGGTGTTGAGAAGCGTGTTGCTTATTTTTCAGCGTTTGGGAGTTTCCTAAATTTCTTTTTGTCATGACCTCTAATTTAGTCCCATCGTGGTCAGAAAATATATTTCATATGGCTTCAACCCTTTTGTATTTATTGAGTCTGATTTTACAGACTAGCATGTGAGAGAATGTTCCCTGTACCCTAGAAAAAACCGTTTTTTTCTGCTGTCATTAGATTGAGACTCTGATCAAGGCCAGTTGGCTCAAGTGGGTTGATAGTGTTGTTCAGATCTTCTATACCCGCACTGATCTTCGTTTCTAACCGTTACTGAAAGTGGAGTACTGAAATCTCTGGCAGTGATTGTTGAATTTACTTTTTCTCCTTTCAATTCTGTCAGGTTTTCTTTACATATATTGGGACTGTGTTGTTAGGCACATGTACATTTGTATTTGTTCTATCTTCCTGCAGATTTGATGCTTCTCCTCCAGCCTCAGTTAATTGTCCCTTTTCCAAGGAGGTCTTCCCAGATCTTCACTGGCACCAGTTTCTCCTGCTGTGAGTTCCTTTGACTCCTTTTGTTTACCCCATCATGACCTTCATCAAACTATAGCTGCTTGAAAGAACCATGGAGCCAGGGAACTTGTCAGACCCAATCACCTTTGTACGCCCAACACCTAACGTGGAGCCTGTCCATAGTCCTAGGAACTCTGCAAATCTCTGCTGATTGGAAATAGAATCATGTCTATGAGAAATACTTTATTAATGTTTGTTATTCTTATTCCTATCATGCAGCGTTGTCTTCACCTACAAACATGAAAAAACCGGTGCTCGAGGACAGCTATGACCCGGCCCATGTAGGTGCCATATAAAAGCTTCTTGAACAGAATTGATTTACGATAAAGCCTTTGTCCTGAGGAAGGCTGTCAGGGCAGCTCCTCCAGGTCTTCTGCGTTTCGGACCGCTCAAGGTCACTTGTCTGAGTCGGGGCACCTGGCCCAGCCTCCCCTACTGTGGATTTGATTTGTCACTGGCTTTTCTGTTGATGCTATTCATGTGTCTCTTTGCATGTGGTCTCCTTGGCAACCCTCGATCCTTTTAAAGTGGACTTCCCGTGTGCCATGCCTTATGCCAGGTGTTGACACTGCAATGACGAATAAGAATAAAACGTACCTACCACGGGTCAGGCATTCTCCTGGACCGTCTATGCACCTGTTTCAGCCTCATGACAATCCAATGAAATAGGGCTTCTTGTAGCCCTTTGCACACGAGGAACTCAAGGCCCAGGGAGGTTCAGCATTTTACCCAAAGTCACACATCACATACAAGCAGAACTGAAAAGCTCACCTGAGTGGTTCCAAATCCCGTGCTTATTTCCACTCTTCCCTTCTCCCCTGAGAGGTGAGGAATGCTACTCTGCTTCTGGGGTGTGTGTGGGTACTTTCTCCCCAGATCAAAGCGCCATGTATTTGAACCACAGCATTTAAAACGGAGATGAAAAATTATGTAGTAACAACATTTTAAGGCAAATTAACCTTGATAAGATCTTTAGTGTCATGTATGAGACTATTTTCCCTTAGCAATGCATTAAAACTGTCAAACCCGATATGATCACACAATTAATGAGATTACACACGATGTAAATTTCAATTCATTATTACAGTGTCTGCGCTAATAGACTTGCGATTAACACCCAGAAACCATGCTAGTTCAAAAGGACAACAATTTTTGTGGATTGCGTGAAATGAACAGGCAACCAGTCTTGATGAACTGGAGTGAGGAGGCTTTCTGCAATTGTCTAACAACGTCCTAAGATTAGCCGTCAACGTGGAGTTAATTGAAAGGGTCCTGCCTGTGAGGCTGAGCAGGGACGTGAGATCAGCTGGCCTCCCTGGGTCGCCCTTTCGAAATTCCTGGGGAAATGACTCACTGTTAACTGCGTATCCTTCAGGCAGCTCATTCTTCCAGCGCTGCTGGCTCTCTCACAAGAATTAGGAAATTGGATTTCGTTCCGAGAAAGCAAATCGTGTGAGGAAGTTCTGTGAACTTGAGGAATAATAAAAATAACTCATATTTCTTAAATTCTGACAGTATGTCAGACACTGGAATCAGATGTTCATGGTGCATTTGTGTATTCAACTCCCCACCCCCCAGGACCCTCCAAAGTCTGGCTCCTTTATCGAACCCCTATTTTTATAGTTGATGAAACAAGTTTCCAGATGCTAAGGAACTGGACCAAATCACATGGCTGGTAGAGAACAGATTTGAATTCTCTGTTTTTATTTTCATAGTTTTTATTTTTCAAGGTTTTGGCTCTGCTGGGTCTTCCTTCTGGTGCGTGGGTTCTTTGTTCCATTGGACAGGCTTCTCTTGCTGCGGAGTCTGGACGCTAGAGTGCGCAGCCTCAGTAGCTGCGGTGTGTGGGTTTAGTTGCCCCATGGCATGTGGGATCCTAGTTCCCCGACCAGGGGTGGAACCCACGTCCTCTGCACTGGGAGGTCGATTCTTAACCACTGGACCACCAGGGACATACCTCCTCCCCACCGTGTTTTTAACACTCGTCTTTTTTCTGCCTTTTTGCCATCAGAAAGCAAAAAGGAGAGGGCTTACATCACTGGAATCAAGTTTGGAATATGATGCTAGCATTCTCCTTGGTCCTACACAGAGGATGCCGAGATATACACTCTTCTCCATACATGTAATTTATTAGCCCTACAGATGAGAAACTCAGCTTCATGGAGCACCTACTTCATGTGCCAGTTGCTAAGCCAGCGCTCTGAGTACATTGGGTGCTTCATCTTAACAACAGGCTTTCGAGAGAAGAGCTGTTTACACGGGGAAGCCGAAGCCCAGAGGCAGCTGAGCGGAGCTGCTGACATTCAAGCTCTAGTCCAACCCACTCCAGTACTCTTACCTGGAGAATCCTACGCACAGAGGAGCCTGGAGGGCTACCATCCACAGGGTCGCAAAGAGTCGGACGTGATGAAGCAACTTAGCATGCACACATGCATGCAAGCTCCAGTCCGTCCAACACTCTCGCCCTTTCC
Organism: Muntiacus reevesi; assembly: GCF_963930625.1. Lineage (NCBI taxonomy): Eukaryota > Metazoa > Chordata > Mammalia > Artiodactyla > Cervidae > Muntiacus > Muntiacus reevesi. Next base: position 3,802,607 of record NC_089270.1, on the reverse strand, counting down.
TCCCGTGCCTGGGCAAGGCGGGGGAGTGGCTAGGGCCCGCTGCCTAGGTGACAATTCTAGACAGACTCAGACCATCCCTGCAGCGTCTCAGCTTTGTATTTTAAATACCCTGAGGGGGCCTTTGCAAACCTGTCATACGTCCCTTTGCTTCCCCCACATGCATTTTATCCACACATTATCCTTCTCTTGGATGCCTTGGCGGCAGATTTTTAAAAAGGGGCTGAGAGCACGTGAACCAAAGGTAGTACCTAGGACCAGCAAAAATGCAGCGGAAGGGGCCTTCTCCACGTTTCGAGTTCCTGCCCTGCTGTAAATTGACTCAGCCTCTTTAAAGAAAACACACTTGCCCTGTGACGGGAAAACCCTACTCTGAATTTCTCTGAAGACACTAAATCATTCGCAATCGGGAAGCCATTCCCAGCGAAGATGTTCACATCAGTGTTATTTACGGTGTCACTGACTAGGAGCCAACAGCAGAGGCCTACTGTCGGACCGTCCTTAAGAAAATTGATTGACTTCTTGTTATGAGCAACGGTCAACAACTTTTAACGACCACTTGGAAGACCATTCAATGAACCTCCCTGGTGGCTCAGACGGTGAAGAATCCGCCTGTCATGCAAGAGACCTGGGTTCGATCCCTGGAGGGAAGATCCCCTGGAGAAAGGAATGGCAACCCACTCCAGTATCATTGCCTGGAGTATATACTTGCATGGGGAGGAACCTGGCAGACCACAGTCCATGGGGTTGCAAAGAGTCGGACATGACTGAGCGACTTTACTTTCACTTTTCAGTGGGAAAAAGAGCTTATGATATGTGGACAATGGGGTGAGTCCTTGGGCAGGTTTGGTAGGGCGTCCGATGCTGTGCTTGGGAATTCTGATCCCCTACATCCTGGCCATGTGGTGACCTCCTAAAGGTGCCTGCTCAGTGCCAGGGTGCAGCTGGGCTCCCCAAGAGCTTGTAGGACCCAGGGAGCCGCTCAGACGGTCAGGCAGGCATGCTTCAAAGGAGCACGGGGGCCGCTGGGTGGACCCCCCAGAGGACTGTGGGGGAAGGCGCCCAAAGGCCAGACCCAGGAGGCCGTCAGGGTGGGGCCTGGGCCAGCTCCACCAGGGCGGGGCTGGGGCTGCAGAGGTTTCCACCAAGGCCGCACGCAGGCCTTCTCTCCTGCCTTACTCATAAAGGACTATTGGCCACAATTGCTTTTTTAATTGGCTCTGAAAAATTCACTGCTCTTAATTGCGACTGTAATCGCTAATTTCCTTATTAGAGTTGAGCTCACGTAGGAACGTACCCCTGGGGTCGGCTTCCTTCATCTGGGTTTGCTCAGCTCAGCCGCGGTTCCTGGCACTCCTCTGAACACGGGGCCCATTAATGCTCCTTGCTGTGTCGTCGTCTGGGGGAGGGGATGGGGGAGATACTGATGGGGGCTGGGCAAGACCAGGGAGGGGCCGCGGGAGCGCTCAGCCAGCCTGGGGCCAACTGCGGTCCTGTCGGGGTGCCCCAGGCTGGGGTTCACACGTCGGGGTGCCCCTGGGCTCACTGCTCACACTTGCACATCGCCCTCACCTTGGACCACGTTGCTGGCAAGTGGGGTTGGGGCCGTGTCCTCGTGGCTTGCACTCACGGCCCCCACCGCCCTTAGTCCCCCCGAGCCTCTGGCCAACGGGCTGGAGGGAGCCCCCCGCCCCCCCTGCCACACAGGGCTGGAAGGTGGGTGAGGGAAGAGCTGAGGGACCCTGTGGATGGGCCCGCAGCCAGTGGGGCCCCGGGGCTTGGGTGGAAAATCAGAGCTCCAAAGTAACCCGAAAACCCAGATTAGACCTCATTCATCAGCCAAGCCTCCTTTCACACGACGGGGAGGTTTGCCGTCGGTGGGGTTTGGCGCCTCTGCGCAAAGTGTGAGGCTTTGATCAGTCTTTGTTTCTCCCAGTCTCATCTTCTGTTTCCAAACAGTATCAAGTGATAGGAAAACACAAACATACGCAGGAAAAGACGTCCCACATTTTACTGACAACACTCAGTCTGTTCAACACTTTATCTGTCCAGCTAATGACGTTCTTCTGGTTTGCGTAATTCCTGAGTTGTGGCAGGCGCCCTGCGCTCACTTGGAGGGACCCCGAGCCGGGTCCAGGAGCCACACTAAGGCGAGGCCTCCCCCCACCCCCCCACTTCCCTCTCCCCTCCCCCCCTCAGGCAGACCCTCCAGGGAACCCCCTCCTGCTCTTCTGGGTTTATGGTGTCCTCCAGGCTTCTCTGGGCCCTCCCTGGCCTCAGGACACATTCTTCTGGTTTAGGACGACCTGTGCACACCTTTGGACAAATAGCTTTGCCACAGGGTCTGTATCAGCCAGTGTAGGTTTGCCGCTATAACAAACCACTTTACACTCTAAGTGCGTGAGCTTTTTGTTTATGCAGCAACCAGCCCGGGTGGTCCTAGGGGGCTGGGACTCCTGCAGGGGGTGATAGGGAGACCAGGCGCCTTCAGCCTGCGTCTCTCTGCTGTGTCCTCCAGTCCGGAGTCCTCTGTTCCCGCTGCGTGGGTGGGAGGGAGGGGGCGCACATAGAAAATGTAGGTCCAGTGGAGGCAGCTATGAATGAAACCCAGGGGAAGGATCACCCTCCCAGTGCTGGGAGCCTCGGGCTAAATGCTTGCAATGGTGGGAATAGGAACTGGAAGGAGGGGTGGACCCACCCCAGGGCTCAACTCCACTTCCAGGGAGACTGAAATGTGGTCTTGTTGTGAGCCCTGGGGGAGAAGGGAATGGCCTCTGGGGGACAGCCAACGCTTTCTTCTTCCCAGTCCATTCTCCTCTCCTGAGTGAGATCTGGACATCAAGGAGCCCAGGCCAGCCGGTGGGAGGTGGGTTTCCTTACCTGGGGTCCCTCCTAGCCCTGCCCCCTTCTCTGACCTCTCTTTCTCCCCTCTCTCCCTGGTCTCCTGGTCCCAGTCACTCGGGCCTCCTTTCTGTCCACTGGGTCCCCCGAGCTTATTGCTGCCACAGGGCCTTTGCACTGACTCCCTCTGCTCGGATCAGTCTTCTCGTGGCTGCTTCTTCCTGCAGGGCTTTATTGTCATTTCTTCAGAGAGTTTCTCATCAGACGGCCCAGAGAAGGGCTGTTCCTCAGACTTCAGGGCCACCCCCGCCGCCTGCAGAGCTGGCCCCTTCTCTGCTGTTTCCCCCCAGAGCTCGTCACCATCTGATGTAGTGTGTACCTGGCTTATGTATTGCTTTCTTTCTATGTTGGCCTGTCTTAGTCTACTCAGGCTGTTGTAACAAAGCACCAGACAGATGTTTACAGGGGCTTACACAGCAGATGTTTATTTCTCAGTTCGTGGGGCTGGAAGTCTGGCCTTGAGGTGTGGGCAAATTCAGGGCTAGGTTAAGGGCTGGCTTGTTAACCATCCTGCTATGTACTCATCATGGAGAGGGAGCTGTCTCTCTGTCTTCCTCTTCCTATAAGGGTGCTAACCCCAGCAAGAGGGCCCCACCCTTATAATCCCATCTAAACCTCATCACCCAAAGGCCCTACCTCCCAACACATAACCTGGGGGTTAGGGTTTTAATGGCCAAGTTTTAGGGAGACACAAACTTTCAATCCATAGTGGCCCCCTTCTGCATGCATTGCAGTGTTAACAAGAGGGGAGGGACTGGTCTGTTCTGCTCAAAGCCACGTCTTCAGGGACTGAGGCACAGAGTGGCCCCCAGGAATGCTTTCTGAGGAGCCAGTGTGCCTGTGAATGGACGGCCCTGGGGTTCCTGAAGGTGCCTGTGGTCCTGGGCCCGAGTTCATCCTGGGGGAGACTGGCCAGCCAGCTGCTCAGCCCCAATGGAGGCCAGACACTTTATATCCATGATCTTGGGGAATCTGTCCAATGAACTGAGAAGTCATTCTGAGCCCGTGTAGAAGTGAGGGAACTGGGGTAGGACTGGAGCTTGCTCGGACCCGGCCCCCTCCCTCTGTTCCAGGGCCTGCTGGGGGCCCTGGCTGCTCTGTGACCTTCCGTCTGCTTGGATATCTCCAACTCTGTGTCTCTGACCGTCTGCCCCTGGGACTTGGGAAGGTTCCAGCTCAAATCTGCCTTCAGGGCCCAGCCTTTGCTCTTTTATTTGAAAAATCTAATTAAAAATATAAAGCCTTTGCATAGTGGCATTTCTATTGGCTCCTAGTCCCAGATGTGAAAATTTGGATTGTTTAATGAGGGGATAGAGCAGATAACAGACTCATAGATGGTGAAAGTTTGTCTAAAACTTCAGCTGATGGTAACTGATGTGTGCTGTGAGGTCCCCGAGGTGGTTATCAGAGTTCCTTCCAGGCTCCGGGGGCTGGGACACTTTGCTGAGGAACTGGATTGAAGGTGCTAATTGCACACTTAGAGTGTTAATAATCGCTAATCGGCAGCACTGCTAATTGAGTGATAATTTTGTTCTTTCAAGGTGACTTAACCTTTCCAAAGCGAGACTTTTTAAGAAGATTCCTTGAGCTAATATGAGCTCTGTCGGGGGAAGATAGAGAAATACAAATCCTTCTTTGATTTGCAATGAGAGGTTTAATTTTGGCGTGATGCCTCGGGTCAGGCGTGCAGCTCCAGGCTGGGTGGGGGATGGGGGAGACACCCCCACCCCTCTCCCTGGCCTGCTCTACCTTGGGGTGGGAGTGGAGCATCTGTGGACTGTGCGTTCTGCCAGCATCGGCTCAGATGACCAGAAGGAAGGAAAGTGGTTCCTCCTGTTGGGGACCATTTCAAGGTGGACCCCTTGGGACTGTTTGCTCCCACCGCTTCTGGTTCCCGAGGAGGGGAGTGAGCAGGCTCGGGTTTCCTGAATATGTCAGAGAGGAAATACTACACCAGGTCTTGCTGACATGGAATCTGTTCTTTTTTCAGAAGGATCCCAGGGAAAAGCTTTCTTAGCATCAGTACAATGCTGTCTGTGGTGACAGAGTGAGCGAGGGATCAGTCGGTGTGACCTGGTTAAGGGGGGGATGGGTCACTGGCTGACATTCGTGGAATGCCTGCTACATACTGGAACTTGGACCATGTCATCTCTGATTCTTGCAACAGCGCTTGGGTGGATATTAGTATTCTCATTAACCCCGTTTTACAGATGACGACACAGAGGCTCAGAGAGGTTACCTTTCCCCAAGTCATGATCCTGAGAGGCTGGCGGTGTTGTCATAACGACTATCTGCTCGTTACTCCCATTTCACAGAGGAGGACACTGAGACCCAGAGAGGTCACAGTCCTGTGGGCCAGGCCCTCTGTTACTATGGTTATGAGCAGCATGTTTGGTGGCTCAGTCGTGTCCGACTCTTTGCGACCCCATGAACTGTAGCCCGCCAGGCTCCTCTGTCCGCAGGATTCTCCAGGCAAGAATACTGGAGTGGGTTGCAGTGCCCTCCTCCAGGGGATCTTCCCAACTCAGGGATTGAACCGGCGTCTCTTCCCTCTTCTGCGTTGGCAGGCAGGTTCTATACTATTGGCACCACCTGGGAAGCCCCTTCACACCCTACCCTGGGTCAATTTTTGTAACTGTCTCATGGGTGATAGAAAAGATGCTTTGTTGGCCTTATCAGTTAGCACTATGTTTTTAATAAAATTTAGGTCTTTTGTGTCATTTCCTAGTTTTTCCTCTTTCCATCTGACCAGAACTGAGACCAGGAGGTGCAAAGGTCCCACACGAGTTTCACGATCTCCTCACGTCTCTTTCTCTTGGCATCTGTTGTAGTTTCCGCTTGGTGACAGTTGAGGCTGTGTGCTCTGATGATAGAACACCCGTAACTGTCGTACCTTCTCATGAATCACAGCCCTGGCATCGTGCAGTGCATTCCCCAAGTGCCTCTGATGGGCTGGGCACTGGGCTTGGGGCTTGTTTTCTGGCTGTGGAAGCAGTGGACACTCCCTGCAAAACCTCTGGGAAGTGCATAACGGTGCACAGAATAAACTAGATGCATCGAAGTCTTGGGACTGTGGTCACAATGCTGCAGGGTGTGGGTGTCTGCCTTCGTTATGGAGGAGGAGGACGCACCTGAGCTCAGAGGTTAAGTGACCTTTCTGGCTCCAGAGCCAGAGTGGGCAGGGTAACTGCTGCCAGAACTCGGGGTGGGGGTGGGGGTTGGCCTGCGACTTGGGGCTTTGCAGGTTTAAACACCACTGGTGAGGCCCTGGCCTTGGCTTTGGCCTTATTCTTTCAAAGTCTTTTAGTCACCCTGTACAGAGGATGAGATGGTTGGATGGCATCACTGGCTCAATGGACATGAGTGTGAGTAAACTCCGGGAGTCAGTGATGGACAGGGAGGCCTGGCGTGCTGCAGTCCATGGGGTCACAGAGAGTCGGACATGACTGAGCGACTGAACTGAACTGAAGGTCACCTCCCTTGTGAAGTCAGGAGTCCATGCAAGTTGGGGCAGGACAGATGCTACAGAGCCATGGCCCATGGCCTAACCTGATCCATGGCACTGCTGTCTGTCACCCACGGCACTCCAAGCACTTGAGAATGAATGGCTTTATCTGTTTTCCAGGGGCTGCCAGGACAGAGAACCCCAGCCTGGTGACTTCAACGTAGAAATCTCTTCTTTCCCAGCCCTGGAGGCGGAAGCCCAAGGCCAAGGCGTTGGCAGGGCTGGTTTCCTCTGAGCCCGTTGGGGAGGGCCTGCTCCCGGTCTTCCTTCTTGACTGGACCTATCATCTGGCCTCTGTGTCTGTCTCTTTCTCTTCACACGGAGCACTTCCTTCTAAGGACAACAGTCAGGGCGGGTTAGCAGCACCCTACGCCAGCAGGGGCTTCCCCGGTGGCTCAGATGGTAAAGAACCCACCTGCCAATGACGAACAGGTATGGGTTTGATCCCTGGGTCGGGAAGACCCCCTGGAGGAGGGCATGGCAACCCGCTCCGTGGGTTGCCTGGAGAATCCCACGGACAGAGGAGCCTGGCGGGCTACAGTCCAAGGGGTCATAGAGTCAGACACAGCTTAGCAACTAAACAGCACCACCAGCGTGACCTCATCATAAGTAATTTAAGACGGTTACAACAGTCTTATTCCAAACAAGGTCATGTTCTGAGGCGCTGGGACGTTAGAACATCAAGATATGAGTTTGGGGTGGAGCACAATTCAATTTGTCATAGTTAGCGACCTTCAAAAAGTGGGAGCTATGGCTTCGAGTCTGGATGTTCAAGTTTTCTTGAAAATCAGGAGGGTCTAGCCATCTTGGGCATCCAGCTTTGCATCCCGGCCACTTCAGGGTGAGGGTCTTCTTGCTCTCCACGCTTCACCGTGTGACCTTTGGGACTCCGGCTGCAGGCACAGGCTGTGTGGTCTGCAGACCCAGACCTGAGTCCCAGCTGGCCCACATCACAGCTGGGTGAGCTCCAGCCAGTCACGGAGTTTGCCGGACGCTTCTTGTGTCCATCACATTCACACAATCTCCGCTCTCAGGGTTGGGAGCCCGTGACCTAATTAATATGGGTGACACGGGATCGTACACGTGGTCTGCTTGGGGCTGTCCTCCTTATCATTGATGATAATAGTCTGTCCAGGCCTGGGCAGGCCTGGGGAATCGGGGTCAAGCTCAGACTCAAGACACCCCGCTCAAGGGTCCCCATTTGCAAGTGCAGGTGTTGAAGCTTCTCCACCGAGATATTTTATCTGACAGCTGCGGGCGCTCAGGGATGCTGAGCCTCGTGATGCCGGGTGATTTATTTTTAGGAAAAACCACTCAGGAAAAGTGCTCAGGGGTGCCGCTGTTTGTTTAATTGGCTTTGTGTAAGCAGGGGCCATGGCGGGATCTAAAAATACCCCGGCCGAGTTCCTCTTCTGCACTCCTGCCTGGAAGGGACCCATCGAGTTTCTGAAGATCTATGCTGGAGATCCCGACAGCCGGCGGAAAATGCATTCAGTCTGACCTTTGCTGGCTGCGGTTAGAGCATCGTTCTGTGAGAATGAATTTATTTTTCTACGGAACGTATTCCGCTCGATGGCTGTAGACATGAATGTAGCTGGGATTAAATTCAGGTCAAGAGGATTGAGAATAAATAGCACTTTAGCCTGCAGAATACAAACGGGCCGCCAAGGGGCCAGCCTCGGCTGAGAGGAGGCCCTTCTGGGGTCAAGATCGTGTCCCCGGGGGGACTCGCGCTGCAGGAGGCAACAGAGGGCCAGGGAGGAGTGCAACCTGGGCAGAGGAGCCCTGCCGCTGGAGCTGTCGCTGGGAAAGGAGCCGTCGAGAATAGCAATTATGCCGAGTTGTAGTAATGGTAGCTATCACATTGAGCCCTTGAATAGCCAACGTGTTAAAATGATCACAGGCATTCTTTTAATTAATCCTCACAGTATTTTTTTATTTTAGCTAAAGCCTCGTGAGGTAGATAATTATCTCGTTAATATTTCCACCATTGATCAATATCAAATGCCATTGATCTGCCGGCTGTTTGCCCCACAGAACGCGTGGCGCTGTTTCGGCGTTAGCCTAGGCAGCCCTGGCAGCATCCGTCACAGCGCTGCTTTACTTCCATGTTACAGACAAGGAAGCTGAGGCTGGGAGAGGTGAGGTGACTGGCCTCATGTGTCGCAGAGGACAGTGACAAGGAAACCATCTAGTCTTGACATGGTCCTCCCGTCCCCTACCCTTTCTGCTGGGCGGTCCTGGGTGGCCACCATCCCCTGCAAGGATCATTCCATTCTGGGTGGCGCTCTCTCTAGCTCCCGGCTTCCCCCCGCCCCCCGACCCAACCCAGAGTCCTGGAGAGCCAGCATACCCTTTTCCGCAGGATGGCGTTGAGGTCTGCTGACCGTGGCCGCCCTTCCCTGGCCCCTGCATCCTTCCCCTCACCCACCAGGCCTCCTCCCCTGGACAACAGCAGAGGGCAAGACCAGCTCAGAAGGGCCCCCGGAGGTGGTCTGACCAGACCGGGAAGAGCAGGACCATCTCCTCCCTACTTTCTGCATGACCAAGCCTTCCTGAGCATCACGCCTCCTGGAGGCCACAGGAAGTGATCCATCGTGCTGTCTGACGACTGGTGCATCCTCATAGCCACAGCAAGGCCACGCATCCCATCCTGGCCTGTGCCTGGAACAGGGGCCTGGTTGACGTCACCGGTCTGGATCAGCTCCAGCCTGCCTGGGCTGGTGGGGCTCCTGCGGGGAGGATATGTGATATGTTTGTTCCTGTCTCCTCCTAACAGGGTGGGCGTGGGTCCCCTGTGCCCCGACCCCCAAGGCCTGACAGATGGCCCCGTGGCCCGTGGGGGTAGCAGGGGGACAGGGAAGAGCTGTCCCTCGTCCTGGGGGGTCCATGTCTCCCACGCCAGCCCTGGAGTAGGGGGCCTGCTGCAGCTGCCCTTTTAGGGTGTGACCTGCAGCTCGGGGTGGGGGAGGGAATCCCCACACTTGGCAGCTGGATGGAAGCTGTGAGACCACAGGAGCCAACACTCACCACTTCTGATGTTTTGGCAACACTCTAGGCCAGGGCTGTGCAGGCTGGGTACCACAAGGATGCGGTCAGGCCCCACAGGGTCTGTACAGGCGGGTGCCAGCCACGGGGGGAGATGCTCCCCTCTGAAACATTATAGGGAAGCTGTGAGTTATGAAAACAACAAAAGGAGAAAAACGACTGAAAGTCTTTGCATGTTTGAAACATCCCCGACTCTGCCCTAGGTATATTGTTATCTCTGTTGTTGTTGTTCAGTCACTAAGTCGTATCTGACTCTTTGCAATCCCATGGACTGCAGCACGCCAGGCTTCCCCGTCCTTAACTATCTCCCGGAGTTTGCTCAAATTCATGTCCATTGAGTCAGTGATGCCATTCAACCATCTCATCCTCTGTCGCCCCCTTCTCCTCCTGCCCTCAATTTGTCCCATCATCAGGGTCTTTTCCAGTGAGTCAGCTCTTAGCATCAGGTAGCCAAAGTATTAGAGCTTCAGCATCTTCTGTTAAGATGAGGACTTGGAGGCTCAGAGAAGTTAAGTGTTTAACCCAAGGTTACCCAGCTAACCAGGAGTGAATGGATGACCATTGAGGCCAATGAGGAGGTTGTAATGCTGGGGTTTGAACGCAGCTGTGTCTGACTTCAGAGTACCTGTCTGCTGAGTTGTGTATGCTGTTTCTTTCGGGTCTGCCTCTGACTGCCAAGCAGCAGATATATGGGGTGTCCCGTGGACCAGGAGGACAGGAGTCCACGGTGATGCCTGAGCTCTGTCTTGCTAACCTTCTGGTGTATCTTTCTGCTTCTTCCCTCTAAGGCTTAAGGGGTTTTGCTGGGACCCTTGTGTTGTGTGAGGCTCTGTGAGTCAGAGACGCTGGAGCCGTGGGGGCAGATCTCAGTGGGCCATGAGCGGGTCCTGTGGGCGTGATCCCAGGACGCGCTGCATCTCTCAGCCCGCAGCAGCTGACCACTCAGCTCGTGGTCCCCCGACTCACTTCTGAGAGCACTGTATGTTCTCGATGAGTCCATATTGGTGTGTCTCTCTGAAATCTCAAAACTCTGTTTAACATTGATTCCATTATCGTGCTGCAGTTGATGCTAAGCTCACTAGGTCATTCATTCTGAATTCAGATATTCTTCTTTTTCAAAAGAAAAAAAAAAATGGAGACATCTACCCCTCCCGGAGCCTCTGGCAGCCTGAAATCTCACTGGGAGCAGGTGATGCAGCCCAGTCAGCTGGAAGCAGTCAGAGCCCCAGATCAGCGGGCGACTGTCTGACTTTGGACTGAGAACCCAAGGCTCAGTTTTCTCCATCTGTGAAATGGGTATGCCAGTCCCCACCTCTGAGGGTGGAGGCTGAATGTTCTGTGAGTCCTGTGGGTGAACGTCTGGAGAAGGGGGAGCTCACAAGTGTTACCGTCCCCCCAACACCTGTCTCCCTCTTTTCCATGTGGGATCGTGGTGGCTCCTCCTTGTTATCTCAGCCCTTCTGGGCGAGCCCTCATCCTTGGAGCCTGAAGTTTCTGCATGGTCACTGCTTCATTTTCCTGTTGGAAGACCTTGATGTCAGACTGATGGAACGGGGCTGGCCCCCAAAGCCTGTCCCGGCCCCTCTTCGTGCGCCTTTCTGCTCTCAGGGGTGGTGAATGTCCTCTAGTTTGAGGACAAGCGTGCAGACCCAGGGTCCCCAGGTTCTGTTTCTCTCTGCCAAGTCCCACCCAGGCCCCCGGCTCCATGCCCACCCCCTGCCCTCGGCTTCCTCGATGCCCCACAGGGATTTATAAGCCCCCTTCCCTTCCTCCTCCTTTTCGTGACCCCACCCCGCCCCCTCCACACTCCTCACCACTGGGATCGTTATTTTAGCAAACAAAATACGTCATTTGGAGGTAAATGCATCATGCTTAATTGTAGCACATGGATGCCAAGCAGATTTTAAAAATGATGGTCGCCTCTGCGTTTCCTCAGGGAAACCTTGTCAGTGCAGTGACTTTGGAAACGAGCCTGTGTCTCCGGTGACTGCGTCCCCATGAATGTCACCCCTTGCCAGCAAGCAGCGCGGCAAGGCGGCGGGGATCCGATTTGGGTTTAGCGCGTTTGTTGGAAAGCGAGCGCCTACAGCCCTTGCCCAGATTAGCAGCTCCTTGCCAGAAGCCCGGTCCAGCCACTAGACCCTTGATGCCGTGCCCCGCATCCCCCCCCCCCCACCCCGATCGGCCACTGCCTGATGCAGGCTGGACCGCGTAATAGCAGCACCACGCCCCTGCTTCTGTTGTTGCAGTCCCATGGAGCCGATGACGGTGAATAATATTATTTTATAAAGAAAAGATACAGAACCGGCTTGCCTGACTCCAAAGCAACAGGAGACATCCCCACGCGGAGAGAAGGGATGCTGAGGGCCCCACTGTGGCAGCTGTGAGGCTTTCATTAAACTCACCTTCACACGATGGCTAAGGAGGGACAGGGAAACTGAGGCGCTGCTGCAGGTGGAAGGCTAACGACCGCGCCCTGGCGTGGATGTGAGGCTCACACAGAGGCCGGGGCCTCCAGGAGGCCCGAGCCCTTCTGAGCTTGCCTTGGGGGATGAGCACGCCTCCTTTTGTCGCCGTCCTGGTCTATGACACATGGCCTGATAGGTGGAGATGTGGAGCTAGAAGGGCATCGGACTTGGGGTCCGGACACCTGGGTCTGGGTCTTCACGCCAGGACCCACCCTGTGATCTTGGGCTGGGCAGACAGAACGTGGAAGGGCAGAGGGGACAGCCCGTGTGAAGGCGGGGGGCTCTGAGAGACAAGAAAGGCAAGATGGGACTGGACGTGATCGAAACTGCATCCCGGATGTCAGACCCTTCCCTACCCTCGGAATGTGCATCTCAGCCAGGCGTGGTGAGGGGTCCTGGCCTTTTAACAAATGAGCTCAAGGCTTGCTCAGAAATGGGGTCCCCACGCCGGACCCCACTTTATCTTACACCCAGTCTGGGTGGATAGTTTTCCCTGCCACATGAAAGATCAGAGACCTGGAAAAGAGGCCATTGGTGATTTTTTTTTTTTTTTTTTGCTTTATTTGGCTTTTCATGTGGATTAATTATTGAGCACTCACTGAGCTGAGCCTATATGCCCATCACCCATGCAGCTACTGGATGGGCTCCCAGGCTCCTGGGACAAGATTGTCTCTGCTGGGGGCCGAGCCCCAAGGCCCAGGAAGAGGGTCCTGCCCCACGGAACTGCAGGCCTGGTGGAGGCTGACCGCAGAGACCGACCTTACCACGGCTGGGTGTGGACCACGCCGACAGCTGCCCTCCTCAGCTGGTGACCTTCTGCCTAGATGTCACACCTGAGCCCCCGGGCCTGGCCTTCAAGGCTCTCCTGGCCAAGTCTAGCCACATCTCCTGCCCCAGAAGCCCCCACACTAACCCAGCTCAGGGACCTTCCCGAGGTTCTTCTGATACACGGCGAGTTTTTGTCACTCCTTGTGAATGTACCCCCGGCCCTGTCGCAGCTCCTCAGCCTACCTATTCGACCAGCAGACCCCTCCCGTTATATTCAGATGGACCCTGGGGTCAGACAGATCTGAGGACAAGCATCGACTTTGCCACTAATTATGGATGTGACCTTAAGAAGCACACCTAGACCTCCTTGACTCCTGTGTCCATCTATGAACTAGGAATAATGATAGAATGTAATAGCACAGCCCTTCATTGGTTTGTTGTGAAAGGCAAGTGGAACTGAGCATATACAACACTTTGTACACTGCAGAGGGCTCTGTAATTGTCAGTGGTAACCTTCATCATCACCTTCACCACCATCAACATCACCACAGTCATCACCTTCATCACCACCATCAACATCACCACAGTCATCACCTTCATCACCACCATCAACATCACCACAGTCATCGCCTTCATCACCATCAACATCACCACAGTCATCGCCTTCACCATCACCACCATCACCACAGTCATCACCTTCATCACCACCATCAACATCACCACAGTCATCGCCTTCATCACCATCAACATCACCACAGTCATCGCCTTCACCACCACCAACATCACCACAGTCATCACCTTCATCACCACCATCAACATCACCACAGTCATCGCCTTCATCACCATCAACATCACCACAGTCATCGCCTTCACCACCACCAACATCACCACAGTCATCACCTTCATCACCACCATCAACATCACCACAGTCATCGCCTTCATCACCATCAACATCACCACAGTCATCACCTTCATCACCACCATCAACATCACCACAGTCATCACCTTCATCACCACCACCAACATCACCACAGTCATCACCTTCATCACCACCATCAACATCACCACAGTCATCACCTTCATCACCACCATCAACATCACCACAGTCATCACCTTCACCACGACCACAAACACCACAGTCATCACCTTCACCACCACCATCAACATCACCACAGTCATCGCCTTCATCACCATCAACATCACCACAGTCATCGCCTTCACCACCACCATCAACATTACCACAGTCATCGCCTTCACCACCACCACCACCATCACCACAGTCATCGCCTTCACCACCACCACCACCATCACCACAGTCATCGCTTTCACCACCACCACCAACATCACCACAGTCATCACCTTCACCATGACCACAACATCACCACAGACATCACCTTCACCACCATCACCACCATCACCACAGTCATTGCCTTCACCACCACCATCAACAACACCACATTCATCGCCTTCACCACCACCAACATCACCACAGTCATTGTCTTCACCACCACCATCAACAACACCACAGTCATCGCCTTCACCACCACCAACTTCACCACAGTCATCGCCTTCACCACCACCATCAACATCACCACAGTCATCGCCTTCACCACCACCACCACCATCACCACAGTCATCGCTTTCACCACCACCACCAACATCAACACAGTCATCACCTTCATCACCACCACCAACATCACCACAGTCATCGCCTTCACCACCACCATCAACATCACCACAGTCATCGCCTTCACCACCACCACCACCATCACCACAGTCATCGCCTTCACCACCACCACCAACATCACCACAGTTATCACCTTCATCACCACCACCATCACCACAGTCATCACCTTCACCACCACCAACATCACCACAGTCATCACCTTCATTACCACCACCATCAGCATCACCACAGTCATCGCCTTCATTACCACCATCAACATCACCACAGTCATCACCTTCATCACCACCACCAACATCACCACAGTCATCGTCTTCATCACCAACACCAACATCACCACAGTCATCACCTTCATCACCACCATCACCATCACCACAGTCATCACCTTCATCACCACCATCAACATCATCACAGTCATCGCCTTCATCACCACCACCAACATCACTAAGTCATTACCTTCATCACCACCACCATCAACATCACCACAGTCATCACCTTCACCACCACCATCAACATCACCACAGTCATCGCCTTCATCACCATCAACATCACCACAGTCATCGCCTTCACCACCACCATCAACATTACCACAGTCATCGCCTTCACCACCACCACCACCATCACCACAGTCATCGCCTTCATCACCACCATCACCATCACCACAGTCATCACCTTCATCACCACCATCAACATCACCACAGTCATCACCTTCATCACCACCACCATCAACATCACCACAGTCATTGCCTTCACCACCACCACCACCATCACCACAGTCATTGCCTTCATCACCACCACCAACATCACCACAGTCATCGCCTTCACCACCACCACCACCATCACCACAGTCATCGCCTTCATCACCACCATCAACATCATCACAGTCATCGCCTTCATCACCACCATCAACATCACCACAGTCATTGCCTTCATCACCACCACCAACATCACCACAGTCATCGCCTTCACCACCATCATCAACATCACCACAGTCATCGCCTTCATCACCACCACCCCCATCATGGTGTCAGCACCATCACCACCTCACTACCATCACCATCGCCGCCATCACCACCGTCATAGCTTGTAAAGCCTCACACACATGCTGGGGCTTAGAATCCAGGTCCGACCCAGGTCTTCTTAGCAGCAGGTGCCTCATACACCCTGACTGGCCTCAGATCAGCTGGGTTGCTTCGTGGGCATCTTTCTCTCTACGTGGGAACATTCTGGGTTGTTCTTGGACAGGCAAATGCACCCTTCTTCATGGTGACATGTTGTTCTTGTTCCTCCCAATGTGATAAAAGCCACAGGACTGACCTTTTCTCTGGGCTGACTCCGGAGCCCCCGGAGATCACCGCTTGTCCACAAAGTGTGCTGCCAGGGGCCCCACTGCAGCGGGGCTGGAGTGGCCCTCTCCTGGAGTCTGTCTGCAAGTTCCCCTTCCTGGGCTGTCTCTGTCTCCTGCTCAGAGCAATGCCCACTGTTCTGTGTGTGCATGCTCAATTGTGTCTCGTTGCGACCCCATGGACTATAGCCCACCAGGGCCCTCTGTCCTTGGAATTCTCCAGGCCAGAATCCTGGAGTGGGTTGCCATTTCCTCCTCCAGGGGATCTTCCCAACCCAGGGATTGAACCCAGGTCTCCTGCATCTCCAGCACTGCAGGTAGATTCTTTCCCGCTGAGCCACTGGGGCAATGCACAGGGGTTTAGCAAAGGGTCAGGCTGAGAAGGAGTCTCGGCCGTAACATTTTCTCTTCCTTTGAGAATGGCTTTTGCTTTGATCCCTTCTACAAGACAGAAGGAAAGTCAGGGGTCATGAACTAGCCTTGGCAGGAGCGCCTGCTACATGCCAGACCCTGTTGTGCAGATGGCTTTCACCTTGATTCCCTAGACGTGGAGGCCAGGGTTGTCAGCTCCATCTGCAGAGGAAAAGCCTTAGGTCACAGGGCTCCGGAACCTTACCTGATGTCACATGATGCATAAGTGACAGAACCTGGGACCACAGGTGTTCACACCAGTGGCTCTCCTAGCTCCTCTGTGATTAAGTTTCCTGGCAGAAGGAGCCTAGAAAATCCCCCTTTGGAGCTGGCTGTGTTAGCTGCTCAGTCGTGTCCGACTCTTCACGACCCCGTGGACTGTAGCCCGCAAGCCTCCTCTGTCCATGGGATTCTCCGGGCAAGAATACTGGAGTGGGTAGCCATTCCCTTCCCCAGAGGATCTTCCCGATCCATCTGAGCCACCAGGCAGCCGGCTGGCTGGGGTTCGAATCCCAGCCCTGCCACATCCGAGTTGCATGCTGCTTGATCTTCCTGTACTTGTGAGATCTCGTCTGTGTGAGGCTGACGGCTCCTGGCAGAAATGCCATCAGCCTCAGTGACTCAATAGCGGCAACGTGCTGTCCCCGCAGAGCGAGACAGGTCCGTGGACCCAGGCAGGCAGAGCTGTGCGAGCTGGGTGGGGAGAGCAGTCAGGGGCCACGGAGGGGGACTTGGTCAGACTGGCATTGTGGAAACATGGTCCTGGCTGCAGCATTGGGCTGGGGGGGGGGTGTTCGGTGGGGAAGGGAGGGCTCCAGGGGCCCCCTGAGGGCCACGGAGAGCCTCAGTGGTCCAGGTGAGAGAGGGCGGGGCTCCCTGGGAGTGACGTCAGCCAAGCGAGAGGAAGGTGGCGGGTCTGAGGGAGATGAGAATGGACAGGGATGGGTGGAATGTTGGGCAGGGCATGGGGGAGAGGGTGTGTCACAGGCCCCCAAGCTTTTGTTTGGGGCATCTCAGTGGACCATGCCGCAGCCTGAGTTGAGGCCTGGGTGAGGGCTGGGCTTGGGGCATCCGGTGCGGTCAGGAGATCCCTTTGGATGGGGTGGTCTTCAGCTTTCAAACGTTTTTAAGGTCCAGAAACATTTCCTCAAAAAAGACCTCACAGCTTGACATGCAAAACAGAGGTGTGGTCCCCACCATCTGGTCCTGCCTGAGGGGGGTCCTGTGGAGCCCCAGGACTGCTCGGTGGGTGGGGCGATGGGGCTCCCCTGTATTGGGGGAGGGGGCAGCTTTGTGGCCCCGGGAACCTGACAAGTACCTGCTACTCATGATCACGCTTGCAGCAGCCAAGACTGCCCACTGACAGTGATAAATGACGTGTGGACCGTCCCGCTGGCACTCCCCAGGAGAGAAAACCAGGCACCTTCTTTGCAGAGTATCTCATAAATTCACAGCCACCCGCATCTGCCTTGCTTGGCAGGGACCACAGACGCGGCTGCCAGGGCCACCCCCCTCCCCCCTCCCCCCGCCATCAGACAGAACAAGCCCGGGGCTGTCGGCGCGTGCCGTTTGCCCTTGACAGGTACGGGAGGTGTCCCTTGTTCTTGTGTGTCGCAGCCATGTCCATCGGCCTGGGCACCAAGCCTGGGCATCAGGAGGTGGATGCGGAGGGCCAGGCCTGGGTGAGGCTCTCAGAGCATCCCTGCAGCCTCCTCCTCCTTGGCGTCTCTGGTCTGTCTGAGGACAAGGAAGGAAAGGCCGGGAGGCCCGCTTTTGACCTCTCCTCCTCTCTTCCTTCCTCCCCTCCTCCTCCCCTCCCCCTGCCCTCCCCCCTCCCCGGCACCCCTGTCTCTGAGATGCTTTCCGCATCCCTTGCCCTGGCCCCTCCACGGCCTTCGTGGCCATGGTGGGCTGTGTGCTCGCTGGTCTGGGCTTCTCCACCTCGCTCCCCCAAGACGGCCTACCCCGCGGGGGCAGGGAGCGCTCTGGCTCGCAGTGGGCTCAGGCCCTTGGACACAGTCGTGGGCTGGAAGCATCCGTTCACTCATCTGCTGACTTAGTCTCTGGGGCACGGCCTGAACACCTGCCCCTACGGCGTCCAGGTTGGGCAGTCACCCAGTCCAGGCTGCAGGAAAGTGGAAGAAACTGTGACTCAGGCCACTGGGAGGTGAGGGGAGGCCCTGGCTCGAGTCCATGTGCCGTTTAATGGCAAACCGTGACCCGGCGGGAGGGACGTAAGTCACGGGAGCAATTTTATGCGGATGCATGTAGTTTGTGCATCCAGGTTCCCAGCCCCGCCATCCCAGAAGCAGGTTAGAATAGTCCCAGGCTCTCTGTGGAGCGCCAGCTCCCCAAAGGGGAATTGTATGACTCTTCCATCCCTGGCCACATTAACAGAAGTATCGGGCCTACGGTCAGGGAGGTGATAGTCTGTGGTCTTTTTCAATGACCTGACTACCTTGAACACTGTTCAAGTGAGGTCGCACTTTTAAAGGGGTGACAACAGTCTTTGGGGTGTCCAGAACACAATGGCCAGAATGACGAGCCGGCAAATCCATCCACACAGCGGTGAGGCCCAGGGCGCTGGACTCAGACAGCCTACGCCTGACTTTCTCCCCTGCCGCTTGCCAGCTATGTGAACACTGGCAAATTCATTAACCTCTCTGAGTCTCGAGTTCCTCATCTGTAAATAGGAATGATCTTATCTCTGCTGCGGGGTTGCTGGAGAATTACACAATAGCATCTTTGTGGAGATGGCTAGCACAGGAAGAGAGGACAGGACACAGTAGACAGGGGTGATTTTCGGGCAAGTTCCCAGGGGACCCTGCCACCCTCTTTGTCGTTCAGTGGCTAAGTCGTGTCTGACTCTTTGCAGCCCCAGGGACTGTAGCACGCCAGGCTCCCCTGTCCTCCACTATCTCCTGGAGTTTGCTCAGATTCATGTCCACTGAGTCGGTGATGCCATCCAACCATCTCATCCTCTGTCGTCCCCTCCTCCTCCTGCCCTCAATATTTCCCAGCATCAGTGTCTTTTCCAATGTGTCAGCTCTTCGCATCGGGTGGCCAAAGTATTGGAGTTTCAGCTTCAGCATCAGTCCTTCCAATGAGTACTCAGGGCTGATTTTGTTTAGGATGGACGGGTTTGGTCTTGCAGTCCAAGGGGCTCTCCAGAGTCTTCTCCAGCACCACGATTGCCACCCTTGGGGGTTGCTCGTTCCGCGTCTGCGAACCGCTGACAGGCCTGGGTGCGTGCGCACTCAGGAGGCGGCGTTGGCTCTGACACTCGCTAGGAAATTGCTTATTATGGGGCTGTGAAACCGTGCATTGAATTCACGCAGTTTATTTTTAAATAAATTTGGGGGAGTGGGAAAACAAAGAGAGACAATTTAAAAAGAACATTCTCCAAGCATAATGAAGGCTTTGGCAGGGTCCCAGAACCCGACCCCGAATCGCAGCTCCAGAGCGCGAGCTGGTGACAGACGCCCCCGCCCGCCCGCCTTCCCACGCCACCCGGGGGGCTGCGTGTCAGCTGCATTTTCAGCTTTGCCTCTGAATGGCTGAGCTTCCTAGGGCCTCAAATCCTCTGCTCTGGGCTGCAGGAAGATTTACGGG
This sequence comes from Muntiacus reevesi, assembly GCF_963930625.1. NCBI lineage: Eukaryota > Metazoa > Chordata > Mammalia > Artiodactyla > Cervidae > Muntiacus > Muntiacus reevesi. Next base: position 3,782,868 of record NC_089270.1, on the reverse strand, counting down.
GGATTGGAGAGCAGCTTAAAGACAGAAGGATCCCTTTGCCTACAAAGGGCTTTTCAGCCATCACCGCCTGCTCCAGATTACGTGTCCCCTCTTCACACATGAAGGGAGTGAGGGGGACAGTGCAGGGGGCCTGTAATATCAAGGGCCTGGCCTCCTGGAGGAGGTGCCCCATTCACTTCCAGGGCTCCCATCCAGAGCGACCCCTTGGGTGCAGCCCCTGGAAGTCTTCCCCCACCGAGGACAACCCCTCGGGCTTTAAGGATGTGTCAAGTCATGTCCCCCGTTTGGTTTGAAAGCCATGATTCTTGGTCCCCAACGCAACATTTACGGATGAAATCGGCCAAGTGCAAGTGAATCCCCCTCTCTAAGCTCCGTTTCCTCATCTGTGAAATTGGGGTAGTAGTGACAGTAATAAAAACAGAAGTGCCAGGATAGTGAACAGAGAACTTCTGCAGCTCCCGCGGGAGAAAGTCCTGCTATGGAGCGTCTGCTGTGTGCCCGGCCCATGCCAGGTGCCCAGGACAGGCGGGCTCGGAGCTTCCTATCAGATCATCCCCTTCAGCGCCCAGGAAGGGCCTGGGGGAGGCAGTGCCCAGAGAGGGCATGAGCTTTGCTCATGCTCACCAGCCTCTCGTGTCTGAGCTGGGGTGCGAGCCCTGACCTCCAACCAGAGCTGTGCTGAGGGCACCCGGAGGGCTGGGAATCAGGATTGCTGCTGTTTTTCTTCTATTCTGATGAGCGAGCCCAGGCAGAGGGAGCGAGCGATGAGCCCCCACTTTCCCACCCTGAGTGTGCCGGCTGGCGCCGGGCATGGAGGAGGCGAGAGGGAGAAGTTTGTATTCAGAGGACCGACTGGTCCATCTGGGAGCTTCGTCATTACTGTTCTTGATAATGAGTTATACGGAAGCTGAGGATAGAATTAACAGCTCGGGTAAAACCATTTCAAATGAGGATCCTTGGCAGCTCAGCTGACTAATTTTGATTGCAAAATTATACATCAACGCCGTCAAATCTTTCCCCCAAAAGAAACAGTTTTGCCCATCACCATCGGGCGGCTGTTCTGGCCGCTTCTGGCCTGTGAGCGAATGCGCCGGTTTGTGGGGCTGCAGCTGGAGCATTTCAGGACCTTCTCCTGCATCTGCAATTGTTCACCGCACCCCATGCTGCTCCGCCTCATGCCCAGCTGAGGTGGCGTTTCTCTGGGCAAATAGACTCTTTTCCATTTGCCCGGCGCCTTCTGGCTGCAGTCTGGAGTTGCTTTTATGCTGCGCTTTGTCCCATCTGCGCCCGGCTGCGGTACGCACGGCCGTCCCCGCCTCGGTGTTCGTCACCGTGCGCTTTGCTCCCGCTCGCCGAGGTCCACCGGCCGGAGCATCCGCACCCCGTCCCCCAGAGCGCTCTGCTGAGGCATCACGCCTCTCCTGGGTGTCTCCACCCCAGGACCCTGCCCCAGGCCCTGGTCTGACTGTCTCTCCCCGCTCTGGGGAGCTCCTGGAGGCAGAGAGGGGGCGTCCTCAGCACCAAGCAGAGTCGGCCTTTTGTTGAACGTTCTCGGGGCCTCCTGCACAGAGCCGGCTATTTATGCTGAGGCCCCTTTTGCGCTTCTGTGGGGGTTCGCAAGGGCTCTGCCCACCCGTGTACTGGCTGCAGACTCTGGGGGCACGGGGCCCTGATCCTGGTTTGAGAGGCTGCCCGTTCTCACCCCGGTGGGCGGATGCACCGAGCAGACTCCGAGACCAGGGAGGCCCTGTCCCGCCGTCTGCTCTCTCACCGTTTCCAGCCCCGGAGCACCAGCTGAAGGGCCCGCCTCGGTCCTCCCGGAGAACCTCCTGACACCTCCCTGGTTTCCATGGTGATGTCAGTTTCCATCCTGACTGCTCTGGAGAGGGATTATAAATTCATTATTTCATACTTGGGTCTGGTGCTCCGCCTTCCTCAGCCTCCAGGTTTTGGAGTCTTGGTGGGACTTTATTCATTCATTATCTGATGGGGGAAAAAAAAATGGATTGAGTTACAGCCAGAGTTATTTCCTTCTCCCTGGGGCCTGAGGATCATCGTTTTGGAAGATGAGCAGGAACCCTTGAGAGGCTGGCCGGGCAACCTGGAACTCCTGGAGTGCCCCAGAGGCGTGGGAATTGCAGGTTTTAATCACCGGTGGATGAACTGAGCTGCCAGGGCTCGCCTCCACACGGGTCCCGGGAGTTATAGGGGTGGGGGACGTCTGCTCACCGCGGATCGCGACCCTGCTGGTCACTGGGTCACTTGATGTTGCTGAGCTTCTCCCATGGAAACTGGTTGCAGCAGCAACAGGTAATACCCCCCAGGCTCCCCGGGTGTGGGATTTTCTGATGATATGGCCTGACTCACCCATTTTCTCTCTTTCTATTCACACTCTCTGGCCAAGTTCGCCTCTGACCCTGCATGGCTGAGTGCCTGATGAGCCCAAGGCTGGTGTCTTGGTGGCCATCAAGGTCTGAGGCCTCGTCTCTGAGCAGGCCACGCTTTGCCGTAGTATGCTGAGGGGCCCGAGGCCTGTGCTGTCCCCCTGACTCTGCAGGGGCTGTGTGACCCTGCGGCCTCTCTGCCCAGGTGGACGACGGCTGGGAGGAAGGGCCTCGAGCAGGGACACCCCAGCCGAAGCGTGCCTTCCCGTGGGCCTCTGCGCTTCGACTGGGGTTCAGTTGCAAATACATTGACAGATGGTTGATCTGGGTTGGGACTGGAGGGGATCCTCAGGAGGAAGTGTCTGACCAAGTCCATCTATCACCAGGCTCCTGGCATGTGATGAGAAAGGCCCAGGGGCAGGATGGGCGAACGGGATTGGGGAGGGCCTGTGAATCTGGTCCAGGCCCAGCTTGGGCGATTTCCCATGGACACCTCGTTCAGGTCCTCCCCCAGGTGTGTGCTTGCTAGCCCCTGGTGATGGGGAGCTCACTACCACGATGAGGGGAAACCCAGCCTCAGATGGGAGGCTGTGTCTTTTCCCACCTCTGAGTCAAGCATGGGGGTGCAGAACCATCCAATGGGGTGCTGGGGTCTGTATCAGCGTCTCATTCAGAGGATAAATGGAAAAATCCAAGAAGCATCTGGGCCAGCTCCACAGCCCTCCCAGGACATGAAAACCCCCACGTTCCCACGGCCTGGGCTGGGTGAGCACTCTGTTCCTGGGCCTGCCGGCATCGTGGGGACAGCAGCAGCACACTGCTGTAACCTTTCTGGAGAGAGGACTCGCCAGGGCCAGCGGGTGGGCATGCTTGTCCCATGCGTCCAGTTCTTGATAACAGTGCTGCTGAGCGTGAGGGGACCTCGCCTACACTACCGCAGTTTGCATGGAGGAGCGTCTCAGTTCGGGTTGGACCACCCGGAACCAGCCGGGGCCAGCCCAGCGAAAGTGGTCATAACAGCTAAGCAACAACACAAAGGAAGAATTCGGGAATGGCAACCATTGGAGAAGGGAATGGCAACCCACTCCAGTAATCTTGCCTGGAGAATCCCACGGACGGAGGAGCCTGGCGGGTTATACAGTCCACGGGGTCGCAGAGAGTCGGACATGCCTGAGCGAGTTTCACTTCACTTCAACAGCACAGACAAAGCAGCACACACATTTGCACATTTCAGCCGGACTGAAATAAACATCCACCTGCCCAAGCGTCCTTAGAGACGACAGATCTGAGAGTGACCCCAGGGTGGGGGAGAGGAGGGAACAAATGTGGCTGATTTCTTGTCGGGTAGACCTGGCTGGCCTCTCCATCTCATTCAAACCCCTTTCTCTCCCGTCGGCCGCCTGGGATGTGAGTGTGAGTTACCTAACTGCTCTGTACCTCAGCAGTCACAGGGATAATAGGAGGGCCTTTTATAGTCATGGGGTTGTTATGAAGATTAATTTGGGTGAATGCTTACAGCTTAGAAAGTTCCATATAAGTGGCCTGCAATAGAAACACAAGAGCCAGGTGAATTCGATGCAAGGCGATGTGTGGGCAATTCTTGACACGTAACAGGAGCGCAGTGGGTAGTGATCTCTGCCTTCCCGGCCACCTCAAAGCTCATCTGGACAGAACTCTGTGACCATGCACAGCTGTACCCACCTCTTCTGTCACAGGACAGCCCCCACCTCCCTCCCAGGTTGTAAATCATACAATACACGCCTATTGCAGATACACTTGCAAGCATGCAAAAGAGAAAAGAAAGCAATTCGTTAATAACCTATTCTTACACTCAGATGTGTTTCTATCTGGTCTGTTTTCCACGTCTGTGCGTGTGCATGCCCACGTCTTTCTGCATTCACACGTAGGTGTGCGTGAATGTAGTTTTTAGCAGTTACAAGGATCACCATTCCCAGTTAATCAGAGCCTCCTCCTCAGGGTACCGGCCCTGCATCAGGGCTGGGATCTGAACACGGCGTGGGTCATGCTGGTTGCCTTCCAGGAGTTCAGAGTCTCCTGGCAGAAACAGAGACACACAGATTTTCCACTTACTTGTAAAAGTGCAGGAAGGACCTGCTGTGGATTGAATCTCAAATAACTCCTGTAACATTGCATATGAGTATTTTCTGATTATGGTTTGACTCTGATCCCATGATGCGTGTTTGCAGATTGAGTTAAATGTTCGCGCTACAGTTGATTCACCCAATAGACTCTGCTCCTGGCTTGCTGGTCTAAGCTGTGAGATGACAGGCAGACACAGCTTCGGGTGTTGACAAGTGGGTGTGTTAGCCCAGCCCCGGAGCTGGGGGCAGCGTTGGGCTGACAGATCAGACCGTTCGCCAAGTGTCTGATCCTGGTGGAAGGAAGGCTCTCACAAAGCCACACGGCCGTGGTCTCAGCTGGAACTCCCATGACATTTACCACCGGGGCCTCCCGTCTGAAAGCCAAGACCACATCTTGATGCATGTTGAGACCGTTCTGCCAAATTTGCCCCATCATTAACTTTCAATCGCTGTTAATTTTAGACAGGGCTCTTAATTCAAGTTTTTTGTCTTTGTCAAGTTGATGGAGATGGGTCTGTTTTTAGCTCTGGTGGGAGGTGGCGGGGTGGCGCTCCTTCACCCAGGACTGTAGAACACCCTCCGACGCAGCTGGTGATGAAATGCCAGGCTTGTGATTTAGGGAAATCGGCTCAGGAAGTTTATGTGTGGAGCTGGATTTGACAGGTCTGCTTTATAACAAGTCACTCCTGTGAAGGCAGCATTCTGTCTGAGATATGTGAGGTGCGATTCAGCCAGATGTTTGGGTCTCAAACAGAATTGTTCCCATCCTTGTCCCTTGGAGGAAGATAAAGTGACTTCACCCCAAGGAGAGGTTGTAAATTAGATTTCAAACATGAAGGTCTTTTTGTGTTCAGGAACCCAACCCTTCCACCATTTTCTTCTCTTCAAACAAGTTACCAATATATGCCAGTTTTCATGATGAAAGACATATAGATATATGATTTCCCCTCTACTTTTAGCTAGAATTCCTTAGACCAACCTGAAGTATGGAGAGAAGCAGGGTTGTCTTTATTTATTACAGATAATATATATATGGGAAGATGGTGGCTGTTCTTGGCTGTGAAAATGAAACCAGTTTGGCTGATGAAAGTGACCTTGAATGAAAGGAACATCTCTGTTGAAATTTACTCGACTGCTTCTTCTCCTGGTTGACGGCTATTATTAGGGATCCATTCAGAGGACATAAAGCTCCTGTCCGATGCCTTCCCTTCCTGCTGTTCAGGGGACCCCTGGGCCAGGCTTTGCCCACGGCATCCCCGGGTTACTGCCCAACTCCACCACTCCCCACCAGACCCCCTGCTCACTGCCACAGTCACTGACAGCTGTGAATAAGCCCAGGTCTGCCCCACCCAAGCCTGGGTTCAATCTGTGAGAGTGTTAATTAGAGGACAGGTCATGTTTCTCCTCTGGCCCCATTGTCCCACACAGACACAGAGTAATTCTTGGCATTTGTAATTGACCTTGACTGAGAAGGCAGCAAGAGAGCCTTTTATCAGATCCTTCTCCATTTTTCAGTATCGTACAGAACCCATCTTTTTTTTGATCTGGTGTAATCGGCATGTCGATCACACATTTGGAACGCAAGTGTGCAGGTATCTTGGAATTCTGTGGCCCTGGACCCTGTGCTGGGAGGGCGGTTGAGGATGCCTGGGATGGAGGGAAGCAAACTGGGGGACAGGTCACCTCTCCGTGTGGACTTGCTTTGAAAAGGACTCATTTAGAATCGCAGGTGGGGTCTGGCTTACTCCCTAGTTCACTGGTTTGCGGCAAGTTCAGCGGGGGGCTGGGAGACTTGAGCCTCGGGGTAGGGAGGAGGGAGGTCAGGACTGCTGCTCAGGGGTCAGATGCAGCCTGTGCTATCCCGAGGCAGAGCTGGGGCTGAATGATAGACCCTCGGAGAGGCAGGCTCAGTTAAACATAAGGAAGAGCTTTGGCAATTACGGAGCCTCTGGTCATGTGAAGCAAGGGAGCTGAACGGCCACTTGGCTGGGCTGCTGCAGTTACAGTGGTGTGTGAATGAGGCCTTACCATCCACAGGTGAGGTTTATGTGGTATTCACCTCCCCATCAAATATTCTTCTCACGCAGATATTATTGGAGTCCCATTTTACAGATAGGAAGCCCGAGGCTGGGCGTGATGGGCAGCTTGCCCAAGCTGCTTAGCTAGAATGGGGCAGAATCTTGTAGACCCCAAGGTTTTTCTGGACTCTTTTTCTCAGCAGAGACAGGTACTCACTAGAAATATGTTGCTTTGTTTGGAAGATTTATACCAAGACCACTCTGAAAGTCCCACATTCTTTTAGGCTGTGGCATGCTTAGAGAACATGGTGAAGACAGCTGCAGGCGTTTGCTTTTTAGAAACCACCCAGTGTTATTTTTAAAATTCTTTTCTTGAAATACTTCGTATCAGACATTCAAAGCATCCACTGTGATGGTTTGCTTCTTCCCGGAGCTGGTCCTGCTCCCACCCGGCCCCCAAGTCTGCCGGCTCCACTCTGCCTCCCCAGCCTCCCAGTGCCAGCTGGGGGCCGGGTTAGGAGAGGTGAGACATCTATGGTCACGGAAGTAGCAGCCTCTTGGAATTCTGTGGATTCTAAGAGCACGGAATCATTACCAAAGTAGCAGCCACTTCCAGAAAAGGTGTGAGCATCTGATGCTGCCCAGGGCAGGGAGGTGGTTTCTGGGGGTGTCACCGGGAGAACCGTCTCCCTGGGGCAGAATCTTGCAAAGATGCCGCCTCGGTGAGGATGCGTGTATAGCAGAAGCTGAGATGACAGCTGATGGAGGTGAGGGGTCACTGTTCTCAAAGACACGCTCAGCATCAGCCTGGGATTCAGGACTGAGCCTGAGCCTCTCTGCACTCTCTGTTTAGACGCTCTGTCATGTCCAACTCTTGGATGGTACCGATCTCATAGACGGTAGCCCTCCAGGCTCCTCTGTCCATGGGATTTCTCAGGCAAGAATACTGGAATGGGTTGCCATTTTCTCCTCCAGGGGGTCTTCCTGACCCAGGGATGGAACCCGTGTCCCTGGTGTCTCATGCATGGCAGGCAGACTCTTTTCCACTGAGCCACCGGGGAAGCCCTGTGTGCAAGCCTGTCTCAATTTGAAGTGAGCCGCTGCTCACAGATAGGAATCTGGCCTGCACATCCCCCAGCTCTTTGGCTTTCCAGAAATAGCGCTCACAGGGGCTGAGCGTCTGCGGTCAGCCTGGTCTTACAGAAGCGGAAGTTGCTGAGGCTTGTCAACCATCTCACTGACGCTTCTTGTCTTGTTGGAGTTCTGTTGGCGAGGTGGTGAGCTCCCCGTCACTGGATTTCCGGGTTGCTGGGGCCATGGCAGGGAAGCTGGGTGTGTCAGGGATTCTGTATTCAGAGAAGCTGGGTGTTTTCTCAAGAGTGGAACTTTTGCCGTCGTGGAGGGGCCGGGACAGGGGCATCTAATGACCTCGGAGGCCTGGCGGGGTCCACACTCTTGTATCTATCGTCCTAGAGCCTGGCCCCGGGTGAGCACGCCTCTGACCGCGCTCTGCATCCCCTCTCGTAAATTGAGGGCAGCCCCAGGCCCTGGGCTCGTCTTGGGTGAACCACACAGAACAGGAGAGGATGCTTTGTTTTCGTGGAGTTGCTTTGTGGGTACTTTCCATTGACTTCCTTGTCGGAGTTGCTCGCTTTTCCATTTCTAGAAATGGTGTGAGAGTTTCCCATTTAAGTAAAAGCAGTGAAGTGCTATTTGGTCAGTGGTGTTCAACTCTTTGCCACCCCATGGACTGTAGCCCCCCAGGCTCCTCTCTCCATGGAATTCTCCAGGCCAGAAAACTGGAGTGGGTAGCTATTCCCTTCTCCAGGGGATCTTCCCAACCCAGGGATCCAACCCGGGTCTTCCGCACAGCAGGTGGATTCTTTACCATATCTAAAAACCTTCCAAAGGTGCCCTCCTGGTGGGTGATTCTGGTGCGACATTGAAGGCGGCCCCTGAATGATCAGACTCGGGATTTTTTGAGGCTAAGCGATGCCGAGAAGGATTCCTGGCTCTGCTTGAAGGGGACTGGGGTGGCCTCCTTGACCTGCAGCCCAGCTGAGAGAGCGTTCAGGCATGTGCTGTGAGAGAGACGGGGACCCCAGGGCCAGGAGATGAGCCCTGGAGGGGGCAGGCTGTGCTCGAGGCTGACTCACATTAGGGACAGCTTTCCCCAGGATGTGACACCAAAGGCCTGTGCCCCAGCTCCTGCCACTGGCAGCTGCACCTAAAAGGCCCCCTTTTGGAAGACAGCCCTCCTCTTCCTCCTCCCTGGGGAAGGCTGAGTGCCCCCAAGGTGACTGAACGAGTGGGCTCTGGGCAGAAGGAAATGCCCCTCCAGCTGCCCCCAACCCCACCCCACCCCTACCATTCTCTTTCTAATTCAAAGTACGATTTAAACCTTCTTTGAAGGAACGTCCCAGAATAGTGGGTAGTGGACACGGCTAATCTTCAAACTCCTGAGATGTCCCAATGAGAGCGGCGGGGTCATCCCCACCCTCATCTGCCCTGACAGCCCGACAACTCTGGTGTACCAGCTGTATGGAGCCTGCAGCTGCTCACAGCCAGAGGACCTACTGTGTGCCAGGTGCTGGGGAGGCGGGACGGGCAAGTCTTTGGTTCCCGTGCTCCAGGCGGGACGGACCCCAACTGTGAAGTGTCAGAGAAGAGGCGATGCCATGCGTTCGGCAGTAACGAAGAGGAACAAACCCGCTTCTCCAGGAGCCTCCGGGGAGAAAACGGGTTGGTGAACGAGGGTGGGATATGAAGAAGAAAGTGACGCAGGTCAGAAGACAGGGCGTCATTGAGAAAGCCTGAGACGGGAGAGGCACCGAAGTCTCCCCAGGACTGCAAAGGGGGGGTGGCATCTCTTGGGTGGGGGGAGGCATTTCAGGGCCAGGATGGGGGTAAAGCTGGTGCCTGGGGCTGAGCGCGGGAGTGATGGAGGGGGGTGGTCCTGACCTGCAGGTCTGGGCTGCAGGAAACACGGGGGATGCCCACGCCTGGGTGTGCAGGCCTCTCCTTCCTCGTCTACATTGATGCAGCGCTGGGCATAAAGCTGGTTCCCGGGCGATGCCTCCAGGCTGTCCGCACACTTAACGCAAGGCACAGAGTCCAGGCCCCTCTGGAGGGGCTCCAAGGTTGGTCAAGGCCACCGAGATGAGTTTGAAATTGATTTCCTATCCGCCCTGCTGCAGAAGTGGAAAGGGCTTATTGGCCCATAGATTGATTGGGTCCCAGTTACATTGAAAAAGTCGCTCAGTGGTGCCCGACTCTTTTTGACCCCATGGACTACACAGTCCATGGGATTTTCCAGGTCAGAATACTGGAGTGTGTAGCCTTTCCCTTCTCCAGGGGATCTTTCCATCCCAGGGATCGAACCCAGGTCTCCCGCATTGCAGGCAGATTCTTTACCAGCTGGGCCACAAGGGAAGACCAAGAATAATGGGGTGAGAAGGAAATAGCAACCCACTCCAGTACTCTTGCCTGGAAAATCCCATGGACGGAGGAGCGTGGTAGGCTGCAGTCCATAGGGTTGCAAAGAGTTGGACACGACTGAGTGACTTCACTAGCGTATTCCTTCTCCAGGGGATCTTCCCAGCCCAGGGATCGAACCCAGGTCTCCCGCATTGTGGGCAGATTCCTTATCAGCTGAGCCACAAGGGAAGACCAAGAATACTGGAGTGGGTAGCTCTTCCCTTGTCCAGTGGATCTTCCCAACCCAGGGATCGAACCCAGGTCTCCCACACTGCAGGCAGATTCTTTACTAGCTGAGTCACAAGGGAAGCCCAAGAATACTGGAGTGGGTAGCCTATCCCTTCTCCAGCAGATATTCCCGACCCAGGGACGGAACCGGGGTCTCCTGCACTGCAGGAGGATTCTTTACCAACTGAGCCATCAGGGAAGCCCCATACTGGGTCCCAGACTGGTCAGTAAACCCTGGAATGGAGTGGAAAATGGTACTGATGAGCCTGTGTGTTCATAGGTTTGCTGAGACTCTTAGCAGGGTCCCCTTCCAGAGGAGTGGGTCCTCTGTTCTCCCAGGTGAGGGGGCAGGTATTGCCGACCCGCCTGCACTCGAGAACCCAGCAGGTGAGCGGGGCTGGGGGGCAGGCCGCAGCTGGACAGCAGAGGTGGTGGGCTGGCGGGGGTCTCCTGCAGACATGGGGCTCCGTGCCAGGGCCCACGACCCATTTAGAGACCCACAAAAAATGTTTTACTGTCCTTTAAAATCAGAAGAAGAAGAAATAAAGTTTTAGGTCAAGGAAATGTTTTGATGTATAATAGGAATATATTCTTCTTTTTTTTTACACCAATGCAGCTGCAAAATAGAAGTGTTAATATATTTTATGGAGGAAGTGGCCCGCAGAGGCCCAAATGCCTGAGGCCCCCAGAAGTCATTTTGTACCCCAGATGGCTGAGAGGAGCCGATTCTGGAAATAGGGACAGAATCCGTCCTTGGTCTCTCCCACTGGCTTTCTCGGGAGATAAATTCGTCTCTGCAGGTCTCAGAGGGGCCCTGGTGGCTTCTTTCCAGCTGGTAGCTAAGCCACCAGCCTCTCTGCTTTCCCGACTCTCCTGAGGGACAAGTGTTTCTGGGTGACCTGCCTGTCTGGACTCCGTGAGGTCAAGAGACCCGTTCAGGGGCTGCTGCTCCCCCAAAATCTCAGCCTTCCTGGCCAGACACAGCCAAAGTCTTCACTAAACCCCATCGCCCGGGCTTCCTTTGTTCCGAGCTCCTCTGTTCCGATATGACAGCATCTTCTCCAAAGAGAAATTCTTGGAAGTAAGGAATGTGCAGTTTTCTGACAGCGGACGGGTGGGGGTGGGGAGGTGGCAGGCATGGGAGCCTGGGGAGGGCTTTCTGCTTTAGAACCAGTATCAGCAATTTCCAGCCCCCTCCAGGAGATTCCCTGGGCGTGCTTTATGTCAAGAGAAGGTGGCACCAGCAACATCACAACTTCTCCAATTACCCTTTATTATCATAAATAGATCTGAAAAATGCCAACTCTTCCAGGTAGTAGGAACGCCGAGCATCATTTTGAAGAGTGACGGCTAAGAGGAAAAAAAAAAAAAGTCCTGTAATTTCATTAAAAATTTTACTTCGAGTGACTGTTAAAAAGGAGGGATGGGTGAAATTAAAATTCAATCAGGTCACGAGCAATGGAGGGTAAATAATATTTTTAAAGGACAGCCGAGGTGGAAATGTTGATGAAGACCCACCTATTAAAATACACTTTATCCCTCAAACAGATATGATGTAAAAATGCCGTTTTCCACAGATCAGTAATGTTCCTCCATTTATTTTCTGCTGACTGATTTTGATTTATAGGGATCCTTTCAAAGCTTAGTTCTCAACTCTTTTTTTAAACCCTGGGCTGCGTGCCTGTGAAGGCGGCTGATTGATGGAGGGGCTGAGCAGGCGCTCACCTCCTCTCCGTTAAGGCCCAGCCCAAGGTGGGAGCCCCAGCGTCTCCCAAGGGGAACTCGCGGCAGGGAGTGAACAGGGGCCCCCAGGGAGCCTCCCAATTGCCCCTGCTGTCTGGGGCCGGCTCTCTGTTTGAAGGGGCACCTGGAGCAGTGGGAGGGGTCCCTAACTGTGGAGTCAGGCAGACCCCGGTGGAGACCCCAGCCCTGCCCATTCCCAGCCATCACCTCCTACAAGCTGAGCCTCAGCGTCCCCATCTGGAAGATGGGCGAGTGCCTGTATCAGTGTCCTGGGGCGGCCATAGCAAAGCACCAAAAACGGAGTGGTTAAACAGCAGAGATTTTGTTCTCCCAGGGTCTGGAGGCTGGAAGCCCAAAGTCAAGGGGTTGGCAGGGCTGGTCCCTCCCCAAGCTGTTGAGAGAGAGTCTGCCCCAGGCCCCTCCTCTAGCTTCTGGGGGCTGCTGGTCATTCTTGGGGTTCCTTGGCTGGTAGATGCATCGCCCCGATCTCTGCCTTCATCTTCACATCTCCTGCCTGTGTGCAATCTCTTCTCTTCCTACAGACACATGTCACTGGGTTTACGGCCCACTCACATGATCCAGGATACGCTGGAAATCTTCAGCGACATCCTCAAAGGCCCTTTTCCCAAACCAGGTCATGCCCACAGGCTCCAGAGGGACACCGTTTGTGGGGGCTGCATCTAACCCACCACGTCCTGGGTCTGTGGGGGCTCAGAGCAGGCGGGCAGAAGGTTCCAGAAGTTTTCCCAAACAGACTTGCCTGGGAGGAGTTCCTGGGAGGAGTTAGGATGTTCTCCGGGAGGAGAGGAGGACGGGGCAGGACATGGGCACTTAGGAACAGCAAGCAGAAGGCTGAGCGCAGCGGGGTGGGATCAAGACAAGGGTGAGGGGAGGGGCCTGTTCCCGTGGGCGGGGCCCGTTCCCGTGGGCGGGGTCTGTTCCAGTGGGCGGGTCCTGTTTCAGGTAGGCGGGGTTCTCTTCCTGGTGGGCAGCTGTCTGTTCTGCCTGATTGGCACGTGCCGAACACCTGTGCGTGCACTTGCTCATTCATTCTCGAACCCTGGCGAATGCGGCCACGAAGGCGGGGCTGGAGACCCGGCCCTGGCTCCGGATGCTCTGGGGGTCAGCTTGTCTGTGTGGTGGCTTTGAGGCATTACGAATAAATCAGCCCTAATGTAGCCTTTTGTTTGGACGAGGGCTCTCGGAGGAGTGGTGAAATACTGACATGCCGCGATCTGAAATTGGAACCGTAAAACATCCGGAGTAAAGTCAGTGGAGAGCCTGCTGGGGACTTGGCCGGGTCGCAGTGGGCTCGCGGTGGGCTAGGGTGGGAGGGGCGCCACTGCCCGGAGCCCAGCCTGGGGCCCAGGGCCTGACCCTCCAAGGTCAAGGAAAGCCCATCAGGGTTTCAGCTGTCAGGCAGCACTGGGATCCAAGAGTCTGGGGTTCCACTGCCAGCTAAGCTCTTTAGCTCCAAGAGAGCTCTGAGCCTGCTTTACCGGGCACCTCCAGGGGCCAAAGCTCAGGATGGGAGTTTGATTACAGCAGGAAGCGTGCTTTGGTGTCCTCCAGCCTTACACTGGTGAGTTCAACCAGGATGCACTGGGCAAAGGGCCTCCTTTCTCCCAGCCAGACTTCCAGAGGCCTCAGGGCTATGTTCTCAAGTCAGGGAAGCCTCCCTCGGTGTGCCCCCATGTGCCTACCTGCAAAACGGGGACAGAGTGGTTCCCGGCAACCAGGGCTTCTGGGAGGATTAAAGGAGCTGACATCTAGGAAAGTGCTCAGCGTGGGACCCAGTAGAGTAAATCCGTCTGCTTTTCATGCATCACGATGATCGGGAGGTTTTCCTGGTCCGGCGCGCTTGCTGCTGCCGTGCTGGGCTCTGTGGCCTGGAAGCGAGCCTAGGGACACTCCTGCTGCCCACGAGGGCCGGGCAGCTGCCTTGGGAAATGGGTTCAGGAGAACAGTGTGCCCCTGCAGACGACCACACTTTGGCTGCCAGTGTGGACACCGCGGGGCCCTGGAGAAGCCCCCCGGGACCCCATCCTGGGGCGCCTGCCTCTTGCTGTCTCTCCCAGGGAGAAGGGGCTGTGGCCGCTGCTGGGCAGGGTCATGGGTTCAAGGCCACGGCTCCCGTGAGCTGTTCTCTTCCTCTGACGTCCTTTTACTTCTTGCATTCCCAGCCCTGACTGGTCCACGGGTCCAGGCCTGCCCACCACGCGGAGGGACCCCACCGTGGCTGCTGTTACATGGCGTTTTTATGGGCCTTGGTTTCCAACACGGGCCGTTGGAGAGCAGGGATGGAGGGTGGCCGCAGGCTCAGCTGTGTCTCCGGGTGCCCTCGGGGTGTGGGGAGGTGGGAGCTTGCATAGTGTCCATCTGTCTATTTCTGTGTACCTCTGGCTGATGTTTCTCCCAAGTCTCGCTTTCTTTTTATTTATTTAAAAATAACAAGAAGTTACAGAAACAGTGCCGAGATCCGTGTTCCCTCTACCTGGCTTCCTCTGATGACGTTGCTCAAGGTATCCTCAGTGAGCCGGCAGACCCAGGAAACGGACGCCAAGCCTCCTTTGCAGAGAATCCCTGCCTTTGGGTTGAAGCTGGTGCCCAGATCCAAACTGCTGTGTCTGCCTTGGTTGGCCAACACCCTCTGTGTGCATCTGTGTCCTTCCGCCTAGGAGGGAGAGGAACCAGGGCCCTCCCACCCAGAGCCTCACAGAAAACCCCCTCCCCTCCCCAAGCCTCCAAAAGGCCATCCTTGGATTGCCTTGTCTTGGTAGAATCTTCTGAAAAAGGGGTTTCCGTGGGGTCACCTGGCTTCTGCATCCACAGAGAGCAGCCATCACCCCTTCCCAGGGCCACCTACCTCCCCTCCAACCTCCTCTGCTCCTGGAAGCACCAGCTGCTCTCTTCCTGCTTTTCTTAAGCTTGGGGGTGGAGGTAGGGAGGAGGGGTTGCTCAGATACCAGGGAGATGAAGTGAGGTTCTACTTGGGACTTGCTGGGTGGCCTCTGACCTCTATTCCTGTGACCAAGACAGAATGACTGAATGGGTTCAAAGCCCTGTGACCTCAGAAAGAGATCCTATTTGGGGCTGGGTGTCTCAGAGCATGGCGAAGCATCCCCGAGGGCCTGGGTATCACCTTCGTTGTTGAGGAGGGAAGGCACAGTCCATTGGCCAGCCACCCCCAGTTGAGTCAGTGGGGTGCCAGGCCCTCCACACATGTTATCATCACACTTCGTCATCACAGCCACTCGGAGGTGTGTGGCCTTTATCCTCCAGGGTTGTAGACGAGACACTAGAGCAGGGAGGGTCATGACACAGCCGTGTAGGTTCACCGACAGGCGGGGTCTGGTCCAAGGCTGTGTATCTTCCCCTGCCATGGGTCTCGCCCTGGTGCTGGGCTTCAGAGCAGAGCAGATGGAGAGGGGATGGGGCTCAGCCCCCAAAACATTGTTCTTGAGCTCACGTTCACTGTCAGAAAATCTGATGTAATCAAATCAGCAACCTAGTCTGGAGACACCCTGGAAGGCTTCCTGGAGGAGGTGGCAGCTATGCTGGCCCAGTAGGTGGAGAGGTGCAGGGGTCTGGGCCAGGGAAGAAAGGAGGATGGGCCCAGAAGTGGGCAGAGGAGCCTATGGTGGTGAGTGGGTAGGTCTGCGCATTCACTGATTTATATAACGAGCTTCTCACAGGTATTTCATTGTCACCTACACTCACACATACGATGCTTCTCTGGTGGCTAGATGGTAAAGAATCTGCCTGCAATACAGGAGACCCAGGTTCAGTCCCTGGGTTGGGAAGATGTCCTGGAGAAGGGAATGACTTCCCACTCCAGTATTCTTGCCTGGAGGATTTCACGGGGTCTCAAAGAGTCGGACATGACTGAGTATCTAATACTTTCCCTTTCGCTTCATATCAACTCACCTACACGCCACACGCAATGCTTCTCACAAGTATCATTAAACAAGCGCTGCCCAGACCATGAGATGCAAAACAGTATTTCACCCACCCCAACCCTGAACCTAGCACTTGCTGAAACCCTATTTGTCCCCAAACTTCAAACCTAACCCTAACCCTAAATGTCACACAAACTCTAACTTGAGTGCCAGCTCTAACCCTGGCCCTAACCTAGCTCACTGTGGACCCACCACCCTCATTTTATCTCTGCTCCAGTCCTGGGAGCCGACACAGCGTCTGTGTCACAGATGAGGAAACTGAGCCCCCGGGAGTACAGGGCTCCTAAATCGTGGAGCCAGGATTCAGACCAGATCCCTTGTGCTCTGGGAACACGGTCAGCCCCTTGTGAAGTCCTCCAGGCTCTGCAGAGGAGCCTGGAGCCAGGGGCCCCCGGGCACTGAATACGGAGGAAGGGTGTGGCAGGTGGGGACCCAGGCTCTCTACTCTGTGGAGGTTTCTGCTGGAGGGAAATGTCTGGGGCCATCGGCAGCGTTGACAAGTGCTTTCATGGCCCAGTTGGGAGTGAGAACCTGCAGGGAGGCTTCCAGAGCACGTGGGGAGTCCCCCAGCGTGGAGAGAGCAGGATAGCTTCATGGAGGAGGGGGAGAAGGCAGGCGGGTGAGCCTCCTGGGGTCGCAGCAGTGAGTGAGGACACTCACGCAGTCTAGGGTGTCTATTGGGAAGTGCTGGGCTCTGCCAAGGCCTGACTCTGGAGAACTAGCACCCACCGTGTGGCTTTCTGAGCCTGACAGATCCCTTCACCCTTTCCCTCGGGGCCTTTAGCAGAGAGAAACAGGATTCCCCTCCCTGGTAAATAAATGCGGAATTGATTTCTCTCAACGGGAATTGACTTCTTTATGGAGGATGCATCTGGGCGAAGGCGTCCACTGCTGAGCCCACAGCCTTCCTGGGGGGTGGGGAATGGGCGGTCCGGCCGCCTTGTGGTCAGCAGGAAGCCCCTTCCTCTTCAGCTCGGGCTGCGGAGAAGTCCCCAGGAGGCTGTTCTAGAAGGAGTCATGGGCTCGGCCTCAGGCCAGTGGGTCTGGTTATAGTTCCGCCGTCTCTTGCATGTGCCTCTGGGGGTGGCCACTGCCCCTCCCACCTCGGCCTCTCACTTGCAAAGTGGGGACCAGGGGCCCATTTACAGGGCTGTTGGGGGAAATGATGGGAGAACGTGCATTCTCTCCTGGCCTCCTGCATGCAAGCTTTTTGGGAGAAGCCTGGTGCTTTTGGGGGGCAGGGGTCCGCGCCCTCCCCCGTATCGTGATTCACAGCCATGTCTGGGTGGGGGGTGGGGACCCTCCGGGAGGGGACACCCTTCAGTTTTCCTTCACCTTGTCCGACCCCCTCGCTGCCCCCGAGGGAGCAGGACTGCCTCGGGGTCCAGGCAGCCCGGCTCAGTTAGGAAGGGATTTGTCAGCGTGCTTCACTGGAAGCAATTATTAAGCACCAGCTGAAAGTTTTCATCAGGGTCTAATCTTTGCCAGCCATGTACGCCAGCATCACCAGCATGAAAATGGGCATTTTTTTTCATGTTTTGAAGGTAGGAGGGAGAAAGACTGTGGCCAGATATGAGGGTTCATCAGAGGCGAGGTGCCCTGGAGTGGCCGTGAGGCCTGAGGTCACATATACATACATATGTGCACGCATGCCCCTCTTGTGTGGAGATGGAATCGCTGACCTGAGCTCACACACACACACGCACATGTGCACACGTGCCCCTGATGTGTGGAGATGGAATCGCTGCCCCGAGCTCACACACACACACACACACACACACACACATGTGCACACGTGCCCCTGATGTGTGGAGGTGGAATCGCTGACCCGAGCTCACACACACACACACACACACACACACACACGTGCACATGTGCACACATGCCCCTCTTGTGTGGAGGTGGAATCGCTGACCCGAGCTCACACACACACACACACACACACACACACATACACACATGCACATGTGCACACATGCCCCTCTTGTGTGGAGGTGGAATCGCTGACCCGAGCTCACACACACACACACACACACACACATACACACATGCACATGTGCACACATGCCCCTCTTGTGTGGAGGTGGAATCGCTGACCCGAGCTCACACACACACACATACACACATGCACATGTGCACACATGCCCCTCTTGTGTGGAGGTGGAATCGCTGACCCGAGCTCACACACACACACACACACACACACACACATACACACATGCACATGTGCACACATGCCCCTCTTGTGTGGAGGTGGACTGGCTGGCAGGCCAGGGGGCTGCAGATAGTAAAGGGTCCCCAGTGGAAACCTCCCCTCCCCCCGCCAGCCCTCCCCCTCCCCCGAAGACCACCCTGTAAGAAGTCTCTTCCGTCCCCTCTAGCACCCCCTGTCATCACGTGTCTTCAAGCGGAAATGAGTATCTACCCTCATCTTCGCTCCCTTTTTTAATGGAGGTAAAATTCAAGGAACAGAAAGCCTACCATTGGAACCGTGCTGATGAGTTCAGCTCAGGGGTCTGCCTCTCCCATGCTGATCACAGAAGGGACAGCCTCCTCCCCAGCTCCACTCGCTGAGCTGGCCTCCTTGGGGCGGGTGGGGCCCTTTCTGCAGTCTCTGTGGTAAGTCTTTGCTCTTGGACGCTGCCCCGTGTTCCCGTGGGCAGCTGAGTCCCGGCGAGTGGGCCGGGCCTGGGGTGGGTCTGCACGGAGCTTCCAGCCTGCAGCTGCTATAGATGGTGCGCGGGCAGTCGCCCAGGACACCCATCAGTCCATGCGCATGGGGACATCCATGGAAGAGCTCCCCGAGCGGAAGTGCCGGGCCGCGGGGCCGACGGGCCGTGATTCTGCCGGCTGTCGTGTTCCCGCCGCAGGGTGTCCCGGGGCCCGGAAAGAGCTCCGTCGTGAACCCGTCCTGCTGTGTCTCTCCCGTCTGTCCTGGTCCAGCCTGTCCCTCCCTGGGCTGGCATCCTTCTAAGTGCAGGGAGTGAGTGAGGACACCAGGGCCTGCCAGGGCTCGTCCGGGAGGGGGTCTTCATCCTCGAGAGGTGGGCCCAAGAACAGCTCTGCTGTTGGGTGAGGCATTGGCCGAGACCTACATCATCCCCATGGACAGAGAGGGGTGCTGGGCTCAGAGAGGCCAAAGGCCGTGATGACACGAGGCAGGTCCAAGGCTCAAGGCAGGGAGGTGCCCACGGGCCTCCGGAAGATCAGCCAGCAAGCTGCTATCCTGCAGACGTGCCCTCGCCAGGCCAAGGCCACAGCCCCTGTCCTCCAGGACGTTCACGCCGACAGCCCCCTTTTCAGCACCCAATATATATAGGTCAGCCTTCCTGCCCAGGGCAGGGAGCCCTCACTCAGGACCCAAGTCCCATCTGCACAGGAGGTCAGGTGCTTCACTGCATTGAATGAGGTTGCGTCCAGGCTCCTCTGGGGCCCCCAGGGTGGTCTGCTGAGCACAGAATGTGGATCTCTTATGAAACTGGTGCAGTTTCCAATTCACTGTGAATGTTCAGGTGATTTTTTTTTTCAGTCAGTGATATCAAAATGCCTCCCTCCTGTGTTTTGATCATCAGCCCCTTCCCCTGGGACCTGGGATTTCCTGTTAGCTCAGACAGTAAAGAGTCTGCCTGCAATGCGGAAGACCCGAGTTCGATCCTTGGGTCGGGAAGATCCCCTGGAGAAGGGCATGGCAACCCACTCCAGGGTTCTTACCTGGAGAATCCCACGGGCGGAGGAGCCTGGCAGGCTGTAGTCCACGGGGGTGCAAAGAGTCGGACATGACTGAGTGGCTACACTTTACTTTTCTTTCTTTATTGCCCTGGAAACTAATGCTTGCCTGCGTGCATGCTCAATCTCTCGGTCGTGTCCGATTCTTTGGGACCCATGGACTGTAGCCGCCAGGCTCCTCTGTCCATGGGATTTTCCAGGCAAGAACACTGGAGTGGGTTCCCCAGGCAAGAACGCTGGAGTGGGTTCTCCAGGCAAGAACACTGGAGTGGGTTCTCCAGGACCGAACACAGGAGTGGGTTCTCCAGGACCGAACACTGGAGTGGGTGCCACTTCCTCCTCCAGGGGATTGACCCAGGGACTGAGGGCCATGGAGCTTGGAGGGTCTGCCCCCAGAGCAGAGGGGTCTTCCCACTGCCCACTGCAGAATCAGCGGTGTCAGCTGGGGCTGTCCGGCTCTCCCCACCCCCAGGCTGATCAGCTGGGCAGTTCCATGGGTCTACCCCTGGGCAGGCACAACCTGCGTCCTGGCCTTGGGACCCCAATTCTCCTCCTGCTTGGTGGGTCAGCGTGGTGCCTGGAGGGCACCCCCAGCAGGAAGATGGGTGGCACCCCCTTGATGGAAGAGTGGCTTGTGAGCAGGTGGCCAGGGCCCCGGCTCTGGCTGGCTTCACTGCCTTCCTCGTCGTCAGTTTGGGAAATGCCACCTATGTTTCTGCCAATGGGCAGTTCGAGTGCTTGCTATACTGCAGACTCTGTGCCAGCACTGGGACATAAAACAAGACACAGCCCCCCTCCCTCAAAGGGCTCGTGACTCAGGGTGGTGACAGACCTGTGGGCTGTGCTGGGGGAGTGGGAAGCACAGGGTCTGAAGGACTTTGGAGGAGACAGTGAATCCAGGGGAGGAGCCTGGGGGACTTCCTGGAGGTGGTGTCAGTTGGCCTGTGATCTGGATGCTGAGTAGGATTTAACCCAGGCATTAGAGGTGGGGGTGGGGGGAGAGGAAGAGGGTCCCAAGATGAGGACCAGCTTGTGCAAAGGCTGGAGCTTAGAATGAAGGGGGTGGGCATGAGCGGGGAATCTCACCCAGAGGGAGTGGGGGGGGGGGAAACCCCTTGGTGATGGCCCACTGTGGCAGGACAGAGTCCACATGGGCAGGATTCACCAGGAGACTGAGCTTGGTGCGCAGAGGGGCCCGAGCGCCAGGCCGGGGGCTGGCTCCCCGCCGCCCAGGTGTGCAAGCAGAGCGCAGACGGCAGCTGCTCTCCAAGGATGCGAGGCTGACGATTTCGCCCTGGATGGGGCCAGATTAAACAGACTTTGAGGTCCCTTCCAGCTGTCACGCTCCCGCTTCTTGAAATCCCCTCTGGGAACAGCAAGACGATAAAATATAAATCAATAGGTTAAAAATACGCTTGTCTCCTGCACGTCCAGGGCCTGTCACTCTGCTGCCTTCCCCGATCTTCAGAGGATTCCTGCTTGACTCGGGCAGCCCGAGAGCCCAGCAGGAGAAAATCGCTTTGTTCCCGAGCAAGGCAGGCTGATCGCGCCTCCATTGACAAGACCTCGGGTTTTTTTTTTTTTAAATCATCGCTGCCTTTAAAATGCACACTGTCCCATTTCACTTGACATCTCCTCCTTCTATCTTCCCTGCTTTAATCACCAGGGAAAGAAAGATCAGCCAGACTGCAGTAGTGACTACGCCCCCCAAGACGGAGAGCAGGAAAGTCCTGCTTGCCAGAAGGCACCAAACTTGGGGATGGCCCATGTGGTGACCCCAAATTAACCAGGCTGACCGCTCTTCTGGGACCCCGGGGGGCTGTTCCCGCTTCACCTCCTGGAGTTCCCATAGCAACGGGGATGTTAGGAGCTGCTAATAGGGTCTGGCAGTGAGTGAAATGAAATTTGATGTAGAGGCTTGTGAAGTAATTGGGGAGAGGGGGCCCCTTTCTTGCCTGGCAGGTGAATGAAATCTCATTCCCTTGCTGTTCATACATTCTTGGGGGGTGGGAAACTTTCGGCTGCGTATGTGCACTTATTTTCATTTTTATAAACAGTTGTATTTCCTGCACAGGCCTGGAATGAAGACGCTTTGTTAAGTTAGGGCCCAGTGTGTGCGGTAAACAGTTTAACACCAACGACAAAAAGCGTGTGTGCCTTTGATGATTCGTGCCCGCCTCCTCCCCACCCCTATGCCCCCCAAGGTCCCAGCTGTCCCCGCCCGCCTTCCCAGCCCTCTGTCATCGGCTCTGCCCTCGGCCGCCGCTCCAGGGAACGTTAATGACAGCACGTACTTCGGGGCTGCCCTTGCCTCGCCTGCAGCCCCCAGCTGCTGTTTCTGGCCGGCTTCTTGTTCTCGAAGGTGTGGGCGGGGACAAAGCTCCTCTTACAAAGCCTCACCCGACCCGTTCCTGCTCACCGGGACCACCTCCTCCTCGGCTCCCTGGGGCCACAGTCTGAGACAGTCCAGGGCTGAGTTGGGGAGATTCCTCCTGAGTGGCAGGTACTGCTGGGTGGACCTCCCGGGCGTGGGATATTCCGAGAGTCATTGTGAGGCGCAGAGCGACTTTTTGGAGCAGAAACCAGCCTGGGGTCTGAGTGCCCTGGGGCTTGGGGGCTGGGGCTCATGGAAAGAGCACCCCCTGCCCCATCCTGGGTGGGGGAGGGTCATCATACCCCCCGCACTGAGAGCCCTGAAAGCCCCTGATCTCTGCCTTTGTCTCTGTTGCCATCACAGGTGATCTTGATCCTGACCAAGTATTACCACGCAGACATGGGGAAGGTTCTGGAAAGTTCTCTGTGGCGGTAAGTCAGCCCAAGGACGGGCCTTGTCTCCTCCTGTAACTGCGCGTCTCCAAGGCTGGGGCTGAGATCCTGGGGCCTGGCTGGAGCAGCCCCCTCTCACTGGCGGCCTCTCGACTTCCCTCCCGCTGGAAAACGCGTGCAGAAGGTGAAGGCCAATGGGAGTCCCGTCGGCCGTGCACGCAGGGCTGCGGCAGACAGGCGTTGGAAGGCTCTCTGCTTTCTTCTCTTTATGTCTGGGCTCCTTTCCCCTTGCTGTCGTCCTCCCGGGGGAAGGGGGCCTGCCTTGTGAATTCAGGTCAGTGCACAATTTCCTCCGCTTGTGCTCCGAGCTTCCGACGCAGCTCCCGGAGTCCCCCAGACACGCCGATTATCCTCACGGTCCAGGGGTCTGTCTTTCTCCCTGGCTCAGTCCAAGAGCTTGGAAAATAAAGAACCCACCACTGCCGATGGGCGCTATCTGTCTGTATGGGAAGGGTGAATTCAGTCCAAGAGTTAGGTGGCCTTTTTGATGGTCTCAGGGAGCGGGGCGAGGAGGAGACCTGGAGATGTCATTTGGGTTATGATCAGCTTTGTATTTGTGTCTGCGGCATGGCAACCCACTCCAGTATTCTTGCCTGGAGAATTCCATGGACAGAGCAGCCTGGCAGGCTACAATCCACGGGGTCGCAAAGAGTGAGGCTGAAGTGACTTAGCTCGCAAGCCCCCTGGAAGGGGAAGGAAGGATCCCAGCGTCTTGGGCTGGGGTTTCAATGCATCTCTCAGGTGAGGACGCTGTGTCCTGGGGCACCGCTCGACATTTCCACATTCTCTGCATGTTGAACCGTTTTGCTTTTCAAGACATGTTTCTCGAGTGATAATTAACTCATTTTCTTTCTATTTGAAATCTATTAAAAACACAGAAACCTACTGAGTTGATTTCCTGTTGGCCTTTGGTTTTGATTTTAGCGAAGGGGCTTCACGATTGATTCCTAGTTGGTTCTTACTGAGGGATTGCCCTGATGCTCCTGCAAGTTGCTGAAATGACCCCTGAGTTGGGTGCACCCTTTGCCAGATGAGGAGCAGGGTGGCCTTGTGGTGGCCGGGGTGGTCGCCCTGGTGCTGATGTGGGGAGTGGGGAGCCGTGCGTTTTCCTTCCCTTTTCCAGTTGAAGTGCCTTTCCGAGCTCACCCCTCTCAGCCTCAGATTTGCCTCCGAGACTCGCCAGCCTGCTTTGCAATTCCACGCCAGCCTCAGGATGAGGAGCCTGCCACAGTTTCTTTCCGGCCAGGACCCCCGCTTCTTTATGTGTTGGGACATTTCAATCTCGTGCCTTGAAGTAGTTCATCCAGCAAGGAGCCTGCTTTCAGAGATGCTCCTCCGGGGGTGGATAAGGCTGTTTGTTCATTGTTTGGGATGAGAGTGGAGAGGGGCCTGAGCTTTAAAGCTCCAGTGAAATCTCATCGGTTGCCCTTTGAAGGTTTGCATTTGGGGACTGGTTTTGGGGCCAGGCTCCTTGAGAAGGGCCAGCTCCTGGAAGGTTCCCCCTCCCAGGTGGGTGGCCCAAGGACTGGCCTCCTTGGCTGCAAAGTAGAGAGAGGCACTCGTCCTCTCTAGCTCCAAGCAGAGTCCTTCTACTAAGTCAACTCAGTCTCCAGTCCCTGCCTGTCAGCCCGGGTCTCCATGAACGTTTGTTAATCCCCTGGAACTTGGGAGCCGGGTTCTGTCTGCTCCTGCAGCATCTTCAGAAGCCAGGGACAGATGAGGTGAGGTTATTGTGAGTGTAGCTTGAGGAGCCAGCAGTCCTTCCTGGTGTCACTATTCTGCTTCACACAGAGATGCTGGGTGTAGTTAAAATTTGTGGCAAGTCTTCGTGGGGGCTTGGTGGGGGTAGAAATGACCTTGGCTAGCCCTCCAGTGTGGCCTCAAGAGTCAGAATTCTTCATGTACAGGTAGGGAAGCCAGGCTGTTACCAACCAGGGTTCCTAGCCCCCTTAATCATTGGAAGGACTGATGCTGAAGCTGAAGCTCCAATATTTTGGCCACCTGATGTGAAGAACTCATTGAAAAAGACCCTGATGCTGGGAAAGATTGAAGGCAGGAGGAGAAGGGGGCAGCAGAGGATGAGATCGTTGGATGGCATCATCGATTCAATGGGCATGAGTTAGAGTGAACTTCAGGAGATAGTGAAGGGCAGGGAAGCCTGGCGTGCTGCAGTCCATGGGGTCCAAAGAGTTGGACACGACTGAGTGACTGAACTCCAAGAGGCCAGACTACAAACTCAGGCAACCTTTTACTGGGGTCCCTACGGCAGCAGGAGGGGGCTAGATCAAGTAACAGGTTCCTTTGCTCACTTCCTGAGGTGGGCCGAACTGGTTCTTTAAATGGGGTCAGGGTAGGGCTGTGTCCGAGGGTCGGGCAGAAGGGCTGACTTAGGTGGTTTGCCCACCCTGTCGGCGGTGTTGAGTCAGAGTTCAGGCGCAGTACCCTGTTTTGCTCCTGAAAACCTCTTTTTGCTCATGGCTCTTCAGACATGGCTTCCCTGGTTGACTCAGCAGTAAAGAATCCAGCTGAAATGCAGGAGATGCGGGTTCAATCCCTGGGTTGGGAAAATCCCCTGGAGAAGGAAATGGCAACCCCACTCCAGTATTCTTGCCTAGAGAATTCCAGGACAGGGGAGCCTGGTGGATTACAGCCCATGGGGTCGCAAAGAGTCGGACAGGACTGAGCAACTAAAGAATATCATGGCTTCAGACAGGGCAGCTGCGGTTTTCGGTCTTTGTGAATCTTGTCCAGAATTTGCTCCAACGGTGCATGCGCACAGCTGCTTTTAGTCCCTTATATCTCTTTGCATTTTGTTGCTCGAGGAGACGTTTGTCCAGATGGAAGCTCTGCAGCAAAGGGTTCCCGGTCCCAGCCTGTCTCAAGGAAGACAAACCACCCACCTCAGAGTCTCCCAGGGAGCTCTTTTTCCTCTCAAGAGCTTGCGTCTCCTTGTCTGTAAAGTGGAAACATCCCTGGATGGGAAATCGTGAGGACTGAGGGAGACTGCATACGAATCGTCCCCAGAACAGCACGCAGTCTAAATTTAGTTTTCCTCCGAAGCAAATCAACAGATTTTAATTTTCCACATTCTTTTCTCATCAGTCTCTAGGCTCAGACATTTCCTCCCCTTTATTAAAAATACATGCAGAAGCATTAGTTATTTCCAGAAAGTTCATCTACATCCCTACCTGTCAGGCCTGATTTCTGTGTTTATCTCATCTTTCTTGTGCTGAGACGCAGAATCAAGGTGCGCACCTTCTCTCTGTCACACATACATGCAAGGTGCTTCCCGTTTTTCCGTGTGGTATCACAGGCCACGTGATTATTTTCTATGGCTGTGCACTCACCCCTGGGATTGATTCGTTCTAACTCCTAGCCCTGCCTCCCTTGTAGGTCAGATGGTAAAGAATCTCCCTGCAATGAGGAAGACCTGGGTTTGATCTCTTTGTTGGGAAGATCCCCTGGAGAAGGGCATGGCAAGCCACTCCAGTATTCTTGGCTGGAGAATCCCGTGGACGGAGGAGCCTGGTGGGCTGCAGTCCGTGGGGTCGCAAAGAATAGGACACGACTGAGCGACCAACACTTTCACACCATACCCACAACTCCTAGGCCTGCTGCGGTCCTAAGACATTTTGGCATCTTGCTTTCCTTTCCGCTTTGTTCCCTGGGAAGTGTCTTAGGGAGTTCCATTTCTGAGCCAGACGGTCTGAGCAGATTCACGGCTGGCGTGTTGCAGCCAAGTTCTCTTCCGGGAGGAACGCAATCCTCCACGTGGGGCAGTACCCTGCCTCCTGGCCGCCTTCGGGCTGAGAGCTTTTCTGGAACTTGCTAACCTACTGGCCCAAAGGGAGGCAGTGCTGTTTCCATACCCCTAGCGAGGGCAAGTGGTTTCTGGGTTTAATCGCGTTTTCTCTTGCGAGCATCCCCTGCTCACATCCCCTGCAAGCTTGTTTAGAAGGGGCGAGACTGCCATCGGCCCTTGGTCAGGGTGTCACCGCCCGCTGTCTGCCGTTAAGGGCACGTGTGGAGGTTCAGGGTGCTGGGGTCTGACAAACACGTATTCAGTGGGGTTATTAAAACACATTTATTGAATGTGCACCCTGACTCCCAAGAATTCTCCTGTGTAATCGCAATAAATACATTTTTAATGACAGATGTGGTATTTACAGTCTGGAAATGGCTCTCTGAAATCTAAGCTGAATGCATTTTTAATTGTCCTGCCTTTTGTGGGCCCCATGGCAGGAGTGTTTCTTCCTGGCTGGTTTTGAGGGTGCAGCCCTCTCCCCCTTCCTTTTCCGTGGGCGCTGTTCTCTGCTCAGCCTCTCAGTCAGGGGGAAGGGGGGAGCGTGGGAGCCCCTTCCCCAGGGAAGCTGCTGATTGGCCTCAGAGGTTGGACAAGCACAGAGCTGGTCCACCTCCTCTCCTGGACCATCCCGAGGTGAATGGTAACTAGAGGAGCCGGCTGACCCTGCCCTGGCCTGCACGTCCAGTCCCTGCAAGTGTCCTGGGGCTGCTGGGGCAAAGGACCAAAGTCTAAGGGCTTAAAACAAGAAGAATGTTCTCCCACCGTCCTACGGCCCAGTAGTCTGACATGAAGATTCGGGCAGGGCCGGCCTCCCTCTGGAGGTGCTGGGGAGGATCCTTCCTGCCTCTTCCAGGTCCTGGGGACTGGGGGCCGGGGACTTCCTAGCAGTTTCATCTCTCCAGTCTCTGCCTCCATCTTCACGCGGCCTCCTCTGTGTGTTCCTTACAAGGACACATCTTTGGATTTAGGGCCCAGCCGGGTGATCCCGGGTGAGCTCATCTTGGGCTTTAACTCATTACATCTGCAAAGGCCTCATTCCAAATAAAGTCGCATGCAGCCTCAGGGGGTTTGGATGCCAACGGAAGTGCTAGCGGTAAAGAATCCGCCTGCCAGAGCAGGAGACTAAGAGACGCGGGTTCAATCCCCGGGTTGGGAAGATCCCCTGGAGGAGGGCAGGGCAACCCACTCCAGTGTCCTTGCCTGGAGAATCCCATGGACAGAGGGGCCCCGTGGGCTAGAGTCTGTAGGGTGGCAAAGGGCTGGACACGACTGAAGTGACTTAGCACGCACAGCTTTCTGATGCCCCCGCTCAGCCCAGGACGCATCCACCACGAAGCTGCGTGACCTCTGCCCGGATCCCGTCTCCCCGGTGACGCACAGCGATGCCCTGTGTCATTCCCCACTTTGGCCGCTCCATGCTCGGTGGGCCCAGCAGCCCTTCCCAGCTCACCCCACTGCTGCCCACCAGACCCCTCTCCTTGCGGGGCCTGAGGGACGTGACACGCACACTCGCCCACATCTGGTCCTGCCCGCTCGCCCTGGAGGCTGACACTCGTGTATCCCAATGTCCTGTCTGAGCCCGAGCGGGGGAGTTCAGTGGGCAGGGCCAAAAACTGTGGGGGCAGGTCTGCTGCTGCTGCAAGTTGCTTCAGTCGTGTCTGACTCTGTGCGACCCCATGGACAGCAGCCCACCAGGCTCCACTGTCCACGGGATTCTCCAGGCAAGAACACTGGAGTGGGCTGCCACTTCCTTCTCCAGTGAGGGCAGGTACAGAAGAACATGAGCGCTCACAGGACACCTAAAGCCCTGGTGTGCAGTTGGTATTTCCTCCATGACAGACCTGTGATGACGTTAAGGTCAGGATAGACAGTCCTGGAAATACAAACGCTAGGACAAAATGGTCCTTACGTACCCCCTGGAGAGTGCCCACAGCCTGCGTCTCTGGGCATCTCTGGGCAGCTGCAGGGCGCGGAGTTTCAAGAGCCCAGGTTGCTGCCAGCCACCCAGGGTCTCCAAAGCTGGGTCCCAAGCGGCCAGTGGGGACTCGGCGGCCTCGTAAATGCTCCCAAGAAGGTGGACGCAAGCCCTCAAGAGCTGAGCAGGGCCCAATGTATAGATAGTCTGTCCTCGGCAGGAGGTACATAAAGGTCACTTGAAAAGCTCCTTGGCAGATGTGGACTCAGTGTGGGGATCTCTCAGAAGTGCCCCAGGGCAGACCAGCCCTGGGAAAGGCCGCTCCAGGGTGGGGGTCCTCAGGCTTCCCTGCTCTGTGTGTCTACCAGCTTTCCAGGTGCGGCCCAGGCTGCTGCTCCAGGGACCTCACTTTGAGTAGCCGGGAACTGGGCTGACTAGGAGTGAGGCTCAGCACGCCGCTGGCTCCCCAGGGCACCTGGACCAGCACCCGAGCCCCAGCCACTGCGGGGACGCTGTGCCCCTGGGCCCCAGACCACCCCCCGCCCCCTCCTCCACTCTCACCCTCCCTCCTCGGTCTCCAGCCACCCAGCCTGCTGGCTGAGCCTTGCCCACGTGTACGGTCCGTCCCTTCTGCAGTGCCTGCATGGCGTGCCCTTGGTACCCAACCTCGGGTACTGGCTCCTCGTGGACGTTTCGTCTCAGCGTAAACCTCTTTTCCTCAAAGAAGCCGCCCCACTGCTCGGCATGACGCAGACCCCAGGCACTCTTTATCACATCTCTCCTGGAGGGTGGGGGTCCCTGTGTATGGTTTGTCCCCTGTGTATGGCATGGTGTCCCCCTCGACCCCTGGTTGCCAGAACATACACAGGGTGAGGATAGAGACCAGTAGGGTCCACTGTGATGATCTCCCAATGCCCAGAACCTAGGTCAGATCTGGTACAGAAGGTGATGTTGGGCATTGGGTGAATGGGTGGATGGATGGATGAATGGATGGATATGGAGATGGGTGGATGTGTGGGTGGGTATGCAGATGGGTGGATGGAGGGATGGATGGATGGATGGATATACAGATGGGTGGGTAGATGGATGGATGGATGGATGGATGTACAGATGGGTGGGTGGATGGATGGATGGATGGATATATAGATGGGTGGATGGGTGGATGGATGGGTGGATATATAGATGGGTGGATGAGTGGATGGGTGGATAGATATGCAGATGGGTGGATGGATATACAGTTGGGTGGATGGGTGGGTGGGTGGATGGGTATACAGATGGGTGGGTAGGTGGATGGATGGATGGGTGGATGGATATACAGATGGGTTGGTGGATGGGTAGATGGATGGATAGATGGATATATAGATGGGTGGATGGGTGGATGGATGGATGGATATACAGATGGATGGATAAATGGATGGAAGGAGGGACAGATGTACAGATAAACATATGACTGGGAGGACAGAGAGATGGATCAACAGATGACAGATGGATGCATGGATGGACATATGGTGATGTGGTCCTTGGGAAATACTGCCGGGACCAGGAAGACCCTTCCGGTCTATGAGGCCATCCCAGCAGGTAGGGTGGGAGCCAGGAGCACAGAGCTGGCCCTGATGCCATCAGATGGAGCAAGAGGGGCTGGGGGAGTCCTGAGCCAGGGAGAAAGTGGACCTTGGCTCACTCTCCACGCTCTTCTTCCCTCTGCTGTTGTGTAGCCCCAGCCCACGGCCCCATTCACACACTGCCTGGATGGTGTGGAGGCCGTGCCAGCCCTGCCCTTCCACCCCCGTGTGTGACCTTGGGCAGTACTTTTAGTAGGGGCAACCTCGGGAATACTGGAGTGGGAATACTTGGGTCTCGAGTTTCCTCTGAGTGGGTGGAACCCCACCCTTTTGTTAGGAGTTATTGCTGTTGTTCAGTTGCTCAGTCAGGTCTGACTCTTTGTGACCCCATGGACTGCAGCACACCAGGCTCCTCTGCCCTCCACTATCTCCCTGAGTTTGCTCAAACTCACATCTATTGAGTTGGTGATGCCATCCATCCAGCTCATCCTCTGTCACCCCTTCTCCTCCTGCCCTCAATCTTTCCAGCATCAGGGTCTTTTCCAGTGAGTCAACTCTTTGCACCGGGCAGGGGGAGGGGGAAGGAGAGGGGGATTCTCTTCCTCCGTCTTCACTTTAGTCCTGAAATCTTGAACGGACACAGAAGGTGTGGAATGTGGTGTGCCAGCTGCCTGAGTACCCACATGCCAGAGACAACCCCGTGCTCACCAAATAATCCAAGCCCTTTCTCCCTTCCCCGGCCTCCCTTGTGGTTATTGTGGGGTCATGTCATTTATCTGAACCAGTGGTCCATGAGCAGGAATAATCAGCTTTAGCCACTGAAGTTTGGGGCTTCAGCTGTTACTTCAGCAGACCGCAGTCTAGCCCAACACGGGTTCCCTAGCTGTAACAGATGTTGATTTTTCTCTTCCTGGGCTCTCCATCTCTTAAAGAAACACAATCTTCCAGGTTCTGATCCAGCTCAGCTCTCCCCTCCTTCCTTCCACCTCCCCCATGCCCGCCATCCCTCACCCCAGAAGTCATCCCCATGAGGGTGTCATGTGTTAAGTACACAAGTATGTGTCTGTCCACAATCAATATGTCCTACGGTTTAGTGTGATTTACAAATTAACACAGATGGCATTGTGCTGCCTTTAGAAACGCGACTGATGCTCACGCCTCAGTTTTGGTCGTTTATCCCTGCAGCCCTGGTAAGCTGGCTGAGCCACACCTTCCCCCTCTGTGGAGCGTGAGGGTTTTCATGCCCAGGCTCCACTGTTCCCATCAGGGCTGCGGAATGTGTTCGCTCATGTCTGTCTCCACCTTCCTTTACTTTGTCAGTCTGTCTGCAGAGCTACTCCTGCCCCGCATCTCTGGAATCTTCAGACTTTGTGTGTTTGCATTCAAGTGGACGTTAGAACATAATTCAGTGTTGTCCTATCTTGCAATTGCGTGATTTTTTGTGGAATCAAACTTTCTTTTATTGTGTCTTATTGACTGTTTGAGGCCCCTCCTCTGGGATTTAGCTGTTGTATTTCCCGCCCATCTTTTTTCTATTGCTAAATTCCTTCTTCAACCCTGCCTCTCTGCTGCAAATAGCTCAAGTCCTTTCCTGACCCTAAATGTTAAGATGGGTGTCCTCCAACTGTGTCCTGAGCTCCTATGATTGTCGTTTATTCTTTCCCAACACTCTCTAAGAATGTGTCCTCCTGAGAGTGTTCTTCTATGTCATATTGTGAAATACGCGATGCTTAGAAGTGCCATTCTTAGAAGAGTGCTTCTGTAGGCTGGTGCGTTCCTCAGTTATAGTGACAATGATGCTGTGTAACCAGTCACCCCAAACTCAGCAGGCTCCTTCTTCTCACCCCCTGGGGTGACTGATTTGTTTGCGGTAGGCTGGGGTGGCCAGACAGCTCCCCCTGAGGTTGGCAGGCTTGACTCTGCTCCATTTGTGCTGGGACCCCAGCCGACCAGCCAGAGGCCATCAGGATCCCTTCCTCCCAGGCACGGACAGGGTAGCAAGAGAGGCAAGCACCCCTATAAGCATCCTTAAGGCTCCTGTTCACGCACATTTGCTAAATTCCATTGGCTGATGCAAGTCACAGGTCAAACCCAGCCCCAGTGGGGGAGGGGAGGGGAAAGAAGGGACTTGTTTGCTGAATGACACTCAAACACAACAGATGGTCATCGATGCTTCAAGAAAATATATGTTGTGTGGTCATAAGCTAGGCAAACATAATTAGATGGAAGAAAATGGATCATGTTTCTTTGCAGGAGAACACACTAGAGTCTCTAACATACCGCTGGGCACCATACGTCTCCAGGAGAAGATCGTGTGGCATTTCTCCAATCCCATCTGATTCCATGAGCTTTCATTAAAAAAAAAAAATTTAATTTAAAATGTTATTTTACTTTTTATTTACTTCAATTAACTTGTTTAAATTTTTTATGCAATTTAAGTTTTATCTTACTTTGGCTCCTCTGAGCATTTCCTGGGGCGGGTTTTCCACGGAAGGAGCTTTAGGAAACTACTGTATAGATCTTCTGTTCCAGATGAACTGGCCTGTGAGATTTCCAGACCACATCTGTCTCCCTGCAATGCAACTGGGTTTTGATGCCACTCCATTTCAAACCAGATTTGGTTCTATTTTTCCTAGGGTACCTCCCTCTCTCTCCATTTTTTAATATAGAGAATTTGGGGGTTACATGTTGAGGATGCAGAGTTTAGGGAATCTGAGCCATCAAATCACAGTCGGATGATAACCTCTCAATATGTACTAACGTAAAGGAGCGTCAGGGTCCTTTTCTGCGGAGACAGATGATGGCCGGGGATGGGGACGTCTGCCCAGCTGGATCGTCCAGAGGGTGAGGTGGACAGAGCCCGGCCCTGTGCAGAGTGTTCCAGAAGCCCACGGGCAGTCCCCGGGATCGCAGCCTGTGTCTTCGGGGCCTTGAATGTCCAGGCAGACAAAGCTGCTGTGCTGTTAGGATCCTTACAGGCGGACGTGCCGAGTGTTCGCAGGGAACGTTAAACAGGTGGCAAGTCTCGCTGTTTGTGGGCGGGAAGAGCGGGCCTTGTTTTAGAGAGAGAGTCTTAGACGGTGATGGGCTGCTCTGTGGCTGACTGCAGGCGCTCTCGGCCGGGTGGTCGGTGCCCCCAGACAGATCCGGTTTCCATCTGGCTCCGCACCTTTCCTCCTTTGTGGCTCCCATCCCCCACCCTGGGCCTTGTCTGTACCCTGAGTCTGACGGCACAGACCTCGCGGTTTTGACGTGAGGATGACAAGAGACCTTGCGTGTGCAATGCGTGGCGCCTGGGAGGTGTCAGAGGGTGGCTTCCTTCCTCCATCTCTTCCCCTGATGCGTCCGGCTGCCTTTCCACCGGCTGTGACTCCCTCCCTGCAACAGTCTCTCTCTGTGTTTGCTTAAACATCACCATGGAGACACGAGTTTGATTTAAACAAGACGCAGACCAGAAAGGGATCGAGGGAGGCGCTGACTTAAAAGCTTCCTGGGTTTGAGTCTCTTCAATAAATAATTCAACTGCGATCAACAGTTGGATGAGGTCAGGCTCTGAGGCTTCGGGGTGCCTGTAAAAGGCTCTGGAACAGATCTGGGGTGGCCGAGAGGTCACAGGAGCTTTGAGGAAATCCTTCAGCCTCCCCAGTCCCCCAACCTCTTCTTCCTCCGTCTTGACTCCAATGCCGGGCCTGCCACAGGTCCTGGGTCCCAGCTCTGAGGACCCCTGCTGGTCACTAACGCTGACCATCTTCTCTGCCATCTGGCTTTCTCTTCTTTTCCGCCTCTTCTCTTTCCCACCGCCCTGGCCTCCTTCTTGCCATCTCTCCCATCCATCATGCATCCAGCCATCCGTCCATCACACCGTATCTATCCAGCTGCACCTCATCCCTCCACCCAGCCATCCATCATCCGTCTACGCATCCTTCCATCCAGGCTCTGTGTTTGAGTCCCTGAGATCAGTGACCCCCGAGCTTCAGAGTGTAGCAGGGCTAACAGATGAGTGATAAGCAGTGAGCCCGCACTGTGGGGAAGTACTGGACCACCCCACTCTGTTGAGCAGAGGAAGTGGAGTCGGGGAAGACTTCTGGAGGAAGGTTCGGCTCCGGCCCTTGGGTACCACGGGCTCCCTGCTCTTCCAGGGCAGCTCTGCGTACACAGTGCCTTCCGTGTTGCCATGGTCACTGTGGCGTCTCCTGTGTGCTCCTCCTCACCCTCCCCAGCATCCATTCCACAGGGCTCTGCCGGGTCCACCTACGGGACAGATCAAAAGTCCTTCTGTGGCCCGAGGCTGCATCTCAAGAGTGCCGCTGCTGGCTTTGGAGGGTGATGAGAACATCTGGCCTTGGGCGCCCCAGTCACACCCGAGTCCCAGCTCGCTGTGTGGTACCTACCCCGAGGGAGCCCCTTCCCACCTGGGCTCACCCGCGTGCCTGCAGTGGTTTTCTCTCTCCCTCTCCGGCGTCCTGCTCCTCTGATCCCGTTGCTGTAAGCCTCCCTCGGGCTCCGGAAGACTTCTCAGGGAAAAAGCAGACACGAGCAGAAAGCAGACGGGTTCCCGGGTTCTGCAGGACGGCCCCGAACGAGCCGGGTGTGGGCTCTGAATTTAGCTTTCTGACGGCTGGCAGGGGCACCTGGCTTCTCTCGCGGCACCGATGACAGCCCGGCCCATGCAGGTGACCCTGAGGCACCGTGAGCCCACAGCGCGGCTGCCGGCCCACACAGTCATCTCAGATGCTTTTTTGAGAGACGGAGACAGATGCTCTGTGGGGAGGCCAGCCTGTGAGTGCTGAGCGGACGCTCTGATGCTGCGGCCAGCACTTACCCCAGAACCACCTCGTGGGGGCCCCGACACTGCAGATTCTTCTAGAGTTCTCCCCCCACCCCACCTTCGTCCGTCCGGCGCGGCACCTCCCCACAGGCCTCATCACAAGCCCCCCCACCCAGATCTCAGCAGCAGACCCCTGTCCCCCCACCCCTCTGTGCCCAGAGGTCCCCCCCTTTTCCCGAGTTCCCCACCCCACCCCCAACCCTGGCTGGGTCAGGCTCCTCCTGGGGGCCCTTGCAGGCCCTCCGCATAATCCCTCCTCCCCTCTTCTTGGGATCTGAGTTTCCCGTCATCTCAGTATCCAGGATTTCCTGAGCTGGATTGAAACCCACAAAGCACTGCTCCTGGATTCGGTGGGAGCCACCTCACGTTTCCTTATAACAGGCTGCTGCATAATGCCATTCAACCTCATGAAGATTTAGTAACATATTAAAGATAGTACTGATAAGGGTGTAGCTAAATTCCTCTCCAGAAGCTTCTCCTTAAAAAAATATCTTATTTTTAAAAGTGATAACACATGCTCATCACAGAAATTTTAGGAACTGTGGCATCAACGAAGCATAAAAACAATCCCCTGTGTTAAGCCACCTTAGGAGATAACAAATGTTAATGTTTCAGATGAAAATTCTCACCAGTCTTTTTAAGATGCAAATGTATACACATTTTATAAACTTTGAATCCCAGTATTAAACATTTTCCTATGCTCCCACATATTTTCAAAACCACTATTTTTAGCGGCCGTGTAATGTAGCCTCAGATGAAGGAGATATTATTTATTTAGCCAAATCCTCATTTTTAGACATCTGCGTCATTTTCAGTTTTCGCTAACGTAAAGATGTAAAGAAAGCTGTGTTCTTGGCCTCGTAGGTACGTTATTCCACTTTTCTGATTATTTTCTTTGGATGTATTTTAAGCAGGGACTTTCTCTCCTGTCTGTTGGATTACAGGGTATCAGGGTTCCGCCATGTACTTGAGTGTACGGAGGGTCTGTCTCTGAGGCTGTAACTGATTGTTCTGGGGGGCAGAGACGTGAAAGAGCTGTTTAGGTCCAAGGAAATAAGATAAACGTGCCTCCTTTGCTGGCGTGAAGGTGCTTCCAGCTAAAGTAAAGCTTCGGCAGCAAGGTGGGGGCCTCCTTATTGTCCAACAAATTCCACGAATAGCTGGAGGCCTCCGACTTGGACCACCCCAAGCCCCGGTCAGGTCACTTGCAACTTGCTTTCTGAGATCCTGCGATGTGTCAGGCACGGCTTTGGCACCAAACATTCAGACTCAACCGAGCACCAGCACTTGCCACCCACGATCTGGCCCAGCTGGTGGGAGAGCAGAGAATCCAAGATGGTGCCCTGCTATGTGCGGGGAGGCACGGCTGAGCCTCAGGCCATGTGCTGCTCCGGCCGGCCCAAGAGCACCAGGTCCCATCAGAGGGACCTGGAAAATGGGTCTGAAGGATGAATAGGAGTTCACGAGGCAGAAATTGGCCAGTGAAGTGGGGGGAAGGCAGTCAAGGGAGCGGGGCGGGGACTGCTCTGGCAGTCCAGGGGTTAAGACTTCACTTTCCAGTGGAGCGGGTGTGGGTTTGACCCCTGGTTGGGGAGCTAAGATCTCACATGACTTGTGGCCAAAAGAAACCAAAGCATAAAACAGAAAAATTATTGTAACAAATTCAATAAAGACTCAAAAGAAAACCAGTACACATTAAAAAAAAATCTTAAAAAAGAAAGGCAGGTGGCAATGGTGCAGAGGCTGGTGACCCCAGGGACTGGGAGAACCCATGTAGGCAGCCAGGCTGGGGCTCTGGGCGCACTGGTTTTGTCTTGCTGTAACCAATGACCATAAAATCTGTGGCTCAAAACCAACACAAATTTTTTACGACACAGTTCTGGAGGGCGGAAGGCTGATATGGGTCTCCCTAGC
The DNA here is from genome assembly GCF_963930625.1 of Muntiacus reevesi. NCBI lineage: Eukaryota > Metazoa > Chordata > Mammalia > Artiodactyla > Cervidae > Muntiacus > Muntiacus reevesi. The sequence continues at coordinate 3,746,381 of NC_089270.1, read as the reverse complement.
TAACACGAAGGTGTGATTAGGGCTCGCTTCCTTCCCTGAGACTTTAGAGGAAGTTTTTTTTTTCCTGGTCTTTTCTGGTGTCTAGAGGTGACTGCGTTCCTTGGCTCGTGGCCCCTCCTCCGGCCTCAAGCCACCAGTGTTGCCTCCTCTGACTCATCTGTTTCCCCTCTCTTTCTCTACCCATAGCTTGGAAAGGCTCTCCCTTTAAATGACACATGTGATTCAATCAGATACATTCGCGTAATTCAAGAGAACCTCCCCATCTCAAAGTTCTGAACTTAACCATGTCAAAGTCCCTTTGCCTTTAAGGTGACATATGCATAAGCTCTGGTTTTAGGAGGTGGACATGTTTGGGGGTTGCTTATTCTGTTGACCACACAGGGCTTGAAGGCATCCAGAGGCTGTATGTGTTTCTGGTCAGTTGGAGACCTGGCTGCGGCACCAAGATTGAACATGAGACAGTAAGACGGTTTTCAGATAATCAAACCCTGTAGACTTTTCTTGACCCTCAGGCCTTAGGATTGGCCATGAATGAGACACCAACCTTGTCAGAGAGGAAGGGACTGAAGGAGGGACCAGCATCTGTCTACCGTTAAGGAACCCATGGGAGAGAATGACTGGACACTTTGGAGGAGGTGACGTCTACATAGGGTTTTGAAGGATGAATAGGAGTTTTCCAGGTAGTCAGGCAGAGGAAATGTCAGACATCCTAGACAGAGACAACGGTATGTGCAGAATCACAGAGGCACCTACCAGCCTGGTGTGGGAGGAACCCTAAGAGGCCTGGAGTGGTGAAAATGTGAGGTGGGCAGAGGAGGGTGGGAGAGCACCCTTGTGAGGCCCCGGGGGAGTTGGACCAAGGCCAGTCTTGTGAGCCAGCCCAGATGAACTATATCCTCTAGGTGCTGGGGCTTGTGATTAGAACAAGAACACAGCTACAGCATTCAGAGCGGACAGTGAGGCTGCAGGGTGTAGAAGGCATGGTTTAGCAGAACCACTGAGGGAAAGTGGCTTTTGACAAAGTGCTGGCATCACGAAGCCTCATTCCCCTTGCCCTCCGGGGCCCAGCTGAGTGCAAAGTCCCATTCCTTGTGGCTTCTGGGAGGGGCTGAACCTGGGGTGGGCAGGGCCAGAATGCTGCACTCTTTCCATGCCCCCACCCCACGCTCACTCCACACCTTACTCACCCCGACCCTTTCCCCGCAGAAGAGCAGACCTGCATCTCTGCCCTTTGCTTTAAAGTCACACTCTGTCCTGGAGATTTATTGCATTTTAATAAAACTCCCGCGTGGGAAACATATTACCAAACTACCTTTGTTTTCTATTATGTAATAAACCTCGCTTGAGTGTGTTTTGAAGGATGGAGCCATAAACCCGTTTACAGGTCGAGCAGTGTCCAGGGAACGTGCTGGCAGCCGAGTGGCATCAAGGGGCTTAGCCAGCTCTGCCATTAGCAGCAGGTTCCGGGGACAGTCAGTCCCTCTCTCTGAGCCTTGGCTTCTTGTCTAAGAAAGTGAGCCCCTGGGATCAGTAGATGATACTCCAGGAAGAGTTTGCTCAGCACAGGGTCCAAGATGCCGGATGTTTCTACGATGCTAGGAAGGCTAGCACTGGGGTAAAAACCTAATGTTGGTTGTATCGGGGAGAATCACGGACACTCTAATTCTGGATGTCCCAGCTCTGTCGTTTATAGTGGCCTCATGGAAGCGACTCATGTTTCAGCGGACAACACTGTGATGTGCAGGAATAAGCCCGTGGAAGGTGGAGTTTCCCAACTGGTTTCACACAGTCAGACCTGATTCTGAAGCACCTACCAGGTGCCATCAGCCCGAAGCCACGCCCAACCTAAGACACGTCACCCCTTCTCCGTGTCCACGCCCCCTTCCCTGCGTCCCTCAGCTAGTTTTCTGGGGCACTGACCCCTCTGGGCCCTCTCCTACACTCAGCACTCAGAGTTGAAGCAGAGACTTGACTTCTGCCCCGCTGGGGCTTCCATTCCGGGAGAGACGGACAGGCGGCCAGGAGGCTGTTCTTAGCCCTGAGCTACAGCGGGCAGTGTGCCCAGGGCATGTGCCCAGGTGTCTTCCATCACTGCTGCTCGGCTTTCCTCCCTCCTTGGAGACAGAGTCCCGAGCCCAGTTCCCAGTTCCCTCGAGACTGGGTACCTGGCCCCTGCTCTGCTCTGCCCCAGGTCTGCATGGTATTCGCAGCTGAAATTCTGCCTGTGTCTCCTGCAGGCGCCCAGAGGGTCTAGGCTCTGCCAGCAGGAGAGCCCGCACCCTGCACCACCATGCCACACGTTTCCCAAGAGATGCCCATTATCGCAGCTCCTCCGCGGCTTTCTCTCTCTGGCGAAGCCTGCACGAGAGGTGCGAAAGCCCAGGCTTCCAGGCCAGAGACGTGTTCCCCCTGTCTTATTGGCTGTGTGGCCTTGGGAAGTCACTTCCCCTCTCTGAGCCCAGCTTATCCCATCTGTAAAATGGGTCCAACGAGGTAACGGATGGAAAACGTGTGACCCAGCGCCTGGTTCACAGGAGATGTTGGCTGTTACATCCTCATGGTTTGAGCAGTGCTGTTGCCCTTGGCCAGCGTTGCTGGATCAGGCCTGAGTCCCTCTGTGCAGTGAATGGGGTCTCCAAGCCCCTGGTCCAGCAGCGTCTCTGTCCCCCCGGCACTGGACTATGCCACAGTTGCAGCCCTCGAGGCTCTGTCACCACCTCTCGTGTCCTCTCCCCCACTATCCCTGCCACCCTCATCCCTCCCTGGACATCGCCGAGGCCTCTCTGCCCGCCTGTCTCCACATTGTCCTCTTCCGGTCCCCTGGGTCCTTGTGAATCTTAGATCGTGTCTTGAGGCCCTTGCTGCCCTGAGAAGGGTGCTCAGAGAGCAGAGCAGGCCTGCAGGGAAGGGCGGCCAGCGGTGGAGGGATGGACCGAGGCCCACTCTCCCCCTCACTGTGGCCTTCGGCTACTCACTGCCCTCGTTGACCCCTGACTCCTCCCTTGTGAACAAAGGACCAGATGGGGAGATTCCAGCCTGGCTGATGCCGTCTTCCAGCATTTTCCCACACGCACCCCTCGTGGTGCGGACAGAGGCCACCAAACTCTGCAGGTTGATTGGACACGTGACCTTGGGTCAACATGTCTAAACCAAACTCTGCTACCTCCTGGTCCCCAACCTGCTCCTGGCCCCTCATGTCCGTGGACTGTGCCCCCTCTAGTCCCCCCTCTAGACCTGGCAGCCGAGCCTCTTTCATCTCAGAGCACCCTGCTCTTGGCCTCCTCGGGGCCACACCCTCCCACAGGACAAGGGTCCCCCGGGATGAGGGATATCCTGCTGCCGAAGCACGCAAATCCCAGGGATGGGGGTGCCCCGCTCCCTCCCACAGCCCGGGCTGCCCCCTCCCTCGGTTCTCCTGAGGGATGGATGGTGGGTGAGGCTGGGGTGGCTGTGGAGGGGATGAGCAGGCTGCAGTCCACACACGTGCATGAGGCCCCTTGCAGGGCAGGACAGAGCTGGGTGGGGGGAGCTGAGTGTGGAGACCCCCGGCCCCCATCGGTGGCCTTGCCCCAGGCCCATGCGTGTCAGGACAAGGATGTGTTAGGACCAGGATCTTTGCACGCTATTCTCAGACTCACATCCTCCTTAGTCTCTTCACCGTCTGATCCACCAGCGGGCCCTGTGGTTAGGTTCCTCCTCCAGGGTCTGTCCCAAACCTGCACCCCTGCCCGCTCCATCCCCGCAGCACCTCCATCACCTGGATGTCTGCACCAGCCACACTCGGGTCTCTTGGCTCCTTCCTGCCCCCTTAGGCCCACCCGGCACCACAGCAGACTCTCAGCAAAGGGACTCGTCACTGCCCAGCTTATAACCTCCCACGGCTTTCATCACACCTGGAGGTCCACGCAGCCTCTTGCTGCACCTCACGGGGCTCCCCAGAGAATGCCTCTCACCTCCTGGTCGCTTCTCCCGCAGCCCTGGTACTCACTCCAGCCATGCCTGCCTTCCCCACCCCTCTCACCCACTCCCAGCCTTTGCCCCAGCTCATCTCTGTCCTGAAACCCTTCCCTGGACGTGAGCCAGAAGTCAGCTGAGTGTCACCTCCTCTGGACTCCTGACAACACTCTCTTAAGTAGCTCTTCCCATTAGATCCTGTTCCTCCAGCTTCTTTACTCTGTATTGCGTTTATTATAATCTCTCAGGGTTTCAATGCATTGTTTGTGATGACATTACTTTAAAGAAATTTCCATTTCCAAATGTTGGTATGACTTCTTCATAGATGGCTTGTCTCTCTTCCCCTGTCAGGCAGCAGCAACCTCACCTGTGTGCCTCACGATGTATCCCAGGGCCTAGAACAGCGCCTGGCACACAATAGGTTCACCCGTGGAGTTGAAAGCAGAGAGACTGGGCATTCTGTTTGGCTGGGCTGTGAGCGGCTCTGGGAGCGTAGGGGCAGGTCTGCCTGGGTTCTGGAACCAGTGCCCATCCCCCCCTTCATTTGGCAGAGTCGGTAGTCAGAAAGGCCGGAGAAGCCTGGCAGATATGTCAGGGGCGTAAGGCTGCCTTCGCTTCTTTAATTCTGGAGCTTTAGGAAGAGTGATGAGTGTTTAACCACCAGCACTCCAGGAAACAAAAAGCAAACCAATAAAACCCCTTCTAATTTGAAGCACTTTCCAATGTCCACGGTGTAGTTTCTTATCACGGCCAGTTTTAAGCTTCCAGCAGGAAGTCACTGAACATAACATGGGAGGAGATGTATTCAATTGACTCTGGCGAGCTGGTGTGAGCTGGTGGAGCTGGCGTGAACTAGTGTGAACTGATATGAGTTGGTGTGAGCTGATGTGAGCTAGTGTGAGCTGATATGAGCTGGTGGAGCTGGTGGTGTTTGTGGTCTTAGTGGAGCTGGTGTGAGCTGGTGTGAGCTGATATGAGTTGGTGGAGCTAGTGTGTTAGTGGTCCTAGTGGAGCTGGTGTGAGCTGATGCAAGCTGGTATGAGCTGGTTTAGCTGGTGTGAGCTGATGTGAGTTGGTGTGAGCTGGTGTGAACTAATGTGAGCAGATGCAAGCTGTTGTGAGCTGGTTTAGCTGGTGTGAGCTGAAGTGAGCTGATGGGCTGGTGTGAGCTGATGTGAGTTGGTGGAGCTAGTTGTGCTGGTGGTCCTGGTAGAGCTGGTGTGAGCTGATATGAGCTAGTGTGAGTCTGTGTGAGCTGGTGTGAGCTGGTCTAAGCTGATATGAGCTGATGTGAACTGATGTGAGCAGATGTAAGCTGATGTGAGCTGGTGTGAGCTGGTCTGAGCTGATGTGTGCTGATGTGAACTGGTGTGAGCTGGTGTGAACTGATGTGAGCAGATGTAAGCTGATGTGAGCTGGTGTGAGTTGGTGGAGCAAGTTGTGCTGTTGGTCCTGGTGTGTGCTGGTGTGAGCTGATATGAGCTAGTGTGAGTCTGTGTGAGCTGGTGTGAGCTGATATGAGCTGGTGGATCTGGTAGAGCCAGTGGTGTCGGTGGTCCTAGTGGAGCTGGTATGAACTGGTAGAGCTGGTGTGAGCTGAGGTGAACTTGTGTGAACTGGTGTGAACTGATGTCAACAGATGCAAGCTGGTGTGAGCTGGTATGAGCAGATGTGGGCTCTTGGAGCTGGTGGTCCTGGTGGAGCTGGTGTGAGTTTGCCCCAGCACACCAAGGTTGAGGAAGGTTCTGGAACCCTCCAGCCTCCTAGGACTCTGCAGTTCTATACGCACTGCTGGCTGGGGGGATGCTGCTGGCTTTTCCCAGGAACCTTGGCCCCTCTCCCCTTGGCCCCTCTCCCCTTGGCGAGTAACCCTGGTGTCAGTGGTCTGTGAGGAGGAGGTGGTAGGGGCTGGACCTGGCCTTTGGCTCCTCTTCTGAACAATGGGGTAACAGCTGCCCATCTTTAGAAAATCCTCTGCCAGCAGGAATGCCTAGGGCAGAATGGAGTGGGGAACTCTGTCTGTAGCTGGGGAGATCCTGGCTGAGAGCCATGTGACCCCAAGATGTCCTTTTGCCTCTCATGGCTTCACCACCTTTGTCTGCCCAGTGTGGACACTGAGTCCTGCCTCTTGGCTGTGGAATCCGGATTTGCACAGCCCTCTGAACTAGGTGGGGAAGAAAGGGCCCAGACGAGGCAGCAGCTTGCCCGAAGTCACCCCGCGTGTCTCTCTCTAGCAACCTCTCCTCTTGGTGCCCGCCCCCCAGCAGGGCTGACTCCCAGCAGCTCCTTAGCCCACCCACACTGGGGGTGATGGCTTCTCCCGGCATGGGAGGGTCTCAGCGGGAGAAGCAGGGCAGGGGACCCGCTTTGTCTTCCCCGAGGGTTGCACTCAAGACCCGGGAAGTGGCTCCCACCTGTCCCAGGAAGGTCACTAGCCAGGGCTCGCCACAGCCAGCACCAAGGTCAGGGCACAAGTGGCCTCAGACCACAGCCCCTGTGCTCCCTGCCTCCTGGAGGGGCAGGTGCCATCCCCAGAACCCCTGGCAGGATGCTTGCTGGCCTGTGTGCGGGCGGTGGGGCCCGCAGGAAGGCAGAACCGACCCAGCCCCGCCCCCGACCTGAGTCGCTCGGGCTGAGCCCTGGAGCCTGGGGCTGGGGGCAGGGGGCAGGGGGAGGTGCAGGTGCAGGTCGCCCTGCGCGGAGGAGTCAAGGCCTCCTGCTTTCTTCACCCGCGCACATCCCAGAGTGCCAGGTTCTGCTAAACCAGCATCGCCTACAACCGGCCCTTGGCAGGTGCCCCAACCCCTGCCCGCGATGGCTGTGGAGGACTGTCTGGAGCCCTTCCAGGTTGGCCGGCGGGGCCTTGAGCAGCACACATCGCTTCCCCATCGCAGCCCGTGACAGTTGAGTAAGCTGCCCCGGTCTCATAATCTCACCCTTCTTCTGGGAAAGGGAACCTGAGAAACTGGTCTGGGAGGGTTGCGCTTTCCCTTCCTTTGCGTGACTCCCCATTGTCCTGGATAAACGGCTCTGTGCACCAGAAACCTGACCCCAGAGAGGCTCCAGAGGGATGCTGCATGAGGAATCAGAACCGGCTGGGCTTCTGAGTCTACGAGACTGGTCCACAGGCCCAGGCACTGAATTCCAGCAGGAGAGTCCCAGCCTGCCGAGGTCACGTGCTGGGAGCCCAGCGGGCCAGGCCGCATCTCCAGGCATGTTTGGTTTGGCCAGAAGAGGACTCAAATGAAGCTATTGCACTGTCAGCATGGGAGAATTCTGAGGTCTCGCACAGGCAGCCTGGCATTCTGACCTCTAGAGGGATGGGCCACCAGTCTGCCCCTAAAGGGGCCTAGCTTCGCCGTTGTCCAGGACCCTCGGGCCCAGGGTATCTGTGCTCTGACCCCGTCTGGTCCAACCTCTCCTAGTTACAGAGGGGAACAGGGGTGCAGAGGAGCAGCGGGCAGGTCAGGTCGTGAGAGTCAGGCCTGCAGCCCAGGGCCCAGGGGGTAGCCCTGTAACTTTCCCCAGGGGACCAGGAGGGGAAAGCGCTGTTTTCAGACACCCCAGCTCGTGACCCCTCAGCGGGAGTCATGGGGGTCTGTTCGGCTGCAGGCCCGAGAGGACGGCTGAGAGGCTGCTATTGGGGGTCAGGGCCCACCTTGTCTCAGCAGAGAGCCCCGGGTTGAGCCTGCTATTCCTGAGACATTGCTTCCCATGGCCAGCGAGCGCATGCTGGGATGCAGTGGGGGCTGGTGACCCGGAGCCTGAGGAGGAGTAGGAAGGCTGGGCGGGTCTTTGCTGCTGGGTTTTCTCCAGAGCAGGCCTCCCGGCACACGGCCGAGCTGGGGGAGGCCGCCGGGGCCCGGGGCCCGAGCACGTGCTGTCAGAGTGTTGAAGGTGCTAGTTTTTCTGGAGAGAAACTGGGGTGTGTCATGGAGATGGGAAGATCCTTCCCGATCTCTGTGTCTCCCTCCCCTCCGCCGTCTCTTTCCCCATCTGCCCACTCCTCCCGTGTCCAGCAGCTTCTTCCAGACAACCTCACACTTTGCACGGGGCCCAGCAGGACAGTCGGAATGCCCGGAACATCTGACGGACAGGCTGTCTAAGGCCGACCTGGTGGCCTCAGGCCCTTGGGCCTCGGCCCATGTTCCCGGGTTCTCCGAGCTGCGGGAACTTGCAAACATTTAGCTCAGACCGGGGCTGGTGACATCTCCAGCTGTGTGTGCCCGGCTCCCATGCGGTACCTCGCTCAGTCCTCCAGCAGATGCCATGGGAGGGGCACCTTCATTACCCGTGACATGCTCACAGGGCAACCGAGGCTCAGACTTGCTAAGGAACCTGCCCGAGGGCACACCGCAGTGAGTGGCGAAGCCAGGCTCGAGCATGACCCCCACATGGCCTGCATTCTCTCCACTCTGCCCCCAAGATTCCCTGACTGTCTCAGAAATGTCCCACCATGCCAAATCAGGCCTGGCCCCAGTGACAGCAGGCATGCGGTGAATCTGGGGGGTTTCAGAGCAGTGGGACAAGAGCAGCCTTCCTGGGGTGGCAGACTTGGTCTCTGGAAGCTGGACCATCTAGACAGGGAGGTCCCCATGGCGGCAGGAGACAGTCACTGCTGGGCCTGGTGTGATGGGCCCCGCTTGCCGCCAGCAGGGCCCCTGACTAGCGCCTGGATCTGGCGTGTCCTGGGGGTCCAGAGGTGAGTTCTAGCACAGTCTGAGTCTCCAGGGCAGTGTCACGGGCAACTGTGTCAGTGCAGGGGAGCATGAAGATGTACTTAGGGGCCTCTTAGGGAGGGAAGAGCAGACCCTTCTCTAAGTTGGGGCTCAGGCCTCTGGGAGTCTTGGAGGGACCGGATGCAGCTGTTTCTCGTGCCTTTCACTGCATCAGAGTCAGACTCTAAATGCAGCTGAAGCCTAAGCTTGGGGGCTCGAACCCCCACGACAGGGCCCAGGCAAGACGCGGTCTCTGGGCCACAGAGATTTGAGCCTGCTGAGCTGGGCATCGGTAACATCCCTGTGTCACCAGCATTAGGAGCTGGTGGGGATGAAACAGACCTGATGCTGACTCAAGTCAGGGTTGCTCCTGCCCCCGGCTCACCCCCCACCACCACTCTTGAGTTCCTGTGAGGGGGGGTGGGCCAGAGTGTCCAAGTGGGGCCCAGGGGGGACGGCAGTGGGGTGGGGAGGTGGGGAGAGTCCAGGAACTGGAGCTGCCCATGGTTCAGGGGCCAGACTGCCTTCAACGGTGACCACTGAGGAAGACCCTGATGCTGGGAAAGATTGAAGGCAGGAGGAGAAGGGGATGACAGAAGATAAAATGGTTGGATGGCATCACCAACTCGATGGGCATGAGTTTGAGCAATCTCTGGGAGTTGGTGATGGACAGGGAGGCCTGGCATGCTGCAGTTCCTGGGTTCGCAAAGAGCTGGACGTGACTGAGCGACTGAACTGAACTGATCGAGGTGGGATGAGTACAGATGCTGGTAGGGAGGCGACATGCGGACAGAGGTCGGCAGGAGGGAGGGACCATCACAGAGGCCTGGGAGGCTGTGATGCAGATGACCGAGAGGGGTGGGGCCATGGAAGAAGCAGAACTTTAGTGGGATGTCTGTTGCACTGGTCCCAGCCATCCAGGGGGCTGGCTTGGGAAGCACTTCCACTGTTGGGAATCGTTTTTGGGGTTAGTGGCCCATTTCCCAGACAAAGAGATTGAGGCAGAGGAAGGAGCATGAAGGGCAGACCTGCTCCCAGTCCTCCCCCCTACCCTCCCTGGATACGGGGTTGGCTCAGCAGACTCTGGCTCTATGCAAACCGTCTGTGCAGAAGTGAAGGTGTGAGCAGACACAAGCCTACAACACACCCACTGAGAGGTCTGGGGATGACGGTGGAGTCACAGGCCCCCATGCTAAGGAAGTGCTCCCCAAGACCCTCCGTCCGCTGCCCGGTGGGACCTTCACAGGCTCCCTGGGGCCGGGTGTCCCGGCACCCCTGCACGCATGTTCTCATGGCCTCAGCAGCTGCAGTCAGCTAATTTAGCCGTCCCCCCCACCCCCCAGCTTTCTCATCGAAAAGGAATTTGATGTGGGAAATGATAAGGAAACAGCAGCAGAGCGTAGTTAAGACACTCACTTGGGGAAAACAAATCAGCCATATCCGATCCAGAAACCTCAGTGCGTGTCTTAGGACGAAGATATGCAAAAAGAAAACAATGAAAGACAGCGTAGGAGGCAGCCTAGAAATGCAGAAAGGCCGGTCCTGCGGGGGAGGAGGTGCGAAGAGCCCCTTCCTGACTGTGTGTCTGCCGAGAGGGCCCTTCGCATACACCTGTCCCACTGAGGACCCAGGGAGCTGGGCGTCCGTTCAGGAATGGGAAACTGAGGCAGAGGCCGTGGAGTGCTGGAGTCAGGCCTTGAACTCCACCAGTGGGGGCGAGGGTCAGGAACACAGGCCCTGGAGCACGTTCCTATCTGGGCTGGACTCCTGGCTTCACTGCGTCCCAACTGTGTGACCTTGGGCCAACTACTGAACCTCTCTGGTTTCTGTTTCCACCTCTATGAAATGGGGTGATCACGGTGCCTCCCTCAAGGTGGTTGTGGAGCGGGAGGCGTGAAGCCAGGCGGAGCTCTCGGGGCAGATGGGAAGCCCTCGGGGGTGGCCAGCGGTCAGTGTCCATGGATGACCAGCACGCCGGGTGCACGGCCGGGCTGACGTGCAGCCACAGGTCTGGAGCGGGCGGGTGGGGGCAGCTGGTTCCCAGGCCTGCGGGAGGGGCACGTGGAGACCTCTCGCTGACTGCCTGCCGCAGGCTGCTTTGGCCCGGGGGAGGTGATGGGAGGGCACCTCGGCTCTGCATGGGCGGGGCACCTGTGAGACGTGGTGATCACCCCCTCCTGGCCGCTCCCAGGCCGTCGCGTGTGAGCAGTGACGTCCCAGGAAGCTGAGATCTGTCTCACCGTTGTCAGCAGGTGTCCCCCAGATAGGCCAGAGGAGGGGCCACAGCCCACCCTGTCCCAGAGAGGGGACAGGCGCTGCAGACCGACAGCCCCCAGGGCTATTCCGGGAGACGCGGTCCGTGCCCAGTCCCACAGTCTGCAAGTCCGTCCATCACAGGCATCTGTGTCGAGGAATCTGGGCAGGGCTGCCTCCCTCCGTCCACATCCGGACCCTCAGGCTGTGGGCCGGCGCCCTCACCACCGTGGACAGGGCTGATCAGTGGGCCTAGCCGCAGCCTGCAGATGCCAGCACCGAGGAGGCTGGAAGCGCAGGCCGGGTGCACCTGTCTCCCTGGGGCGATGGCTGGGGCCCAGGACACTTACCCAAGCGCTCAGGTGTGGCTCCTCAGAAAACAGCGCCCACTCGGGTCTCCTATATGTAACCCAGGCCTGGGCACTTCTCTTCCTCCAGAGGGATTCATCTGAAAGCAGCTGCGGGGCCTCTCCAGGCCCGGCCTCCGCTGAAACGCTTGTGTGTGTGACCCACGAATGTTTCAGCACCTACTGTGTGCCAGGCCTGTGCTGTGTGCACGAGAGACAGCGGGAGTCATGCCCCATGGCCACCCCAAGGGGATCACACTGTGTGCTGGGGGTGATGATGACAATACGGCATGAGGAGAAACCACAGAGGGCGCCTAGCTGGGCTGAGAGCCTCAGGAGGGCTTCCTGGAGGAAGGGAATGCCTGGGCAAGGCCAGAAAGAAGGGGGTGCTACAGCAGCTCGTGTCCAGGGCCTCAGGAGAATGAGAAGACAGCAAATGCCACTGGGAGGAAGCTTGCGGTTTATTCAATACCTGCACCGCCAGATTCTGCTGGGGACCCTGAGCTGTGCTGCTGGTTCTTTCAGAGGAAGAAGCTCAGGGACATCTCCTCTAACGGTCTCAGCATCCCCCTGAGACTGGTGTTATCAGCCCTATTCTACAGATTAGAAAACTGAGGCTCCAACAGGTGGAGGATCTGCCCACCATTGTCCGACTCCCTGGGCTCTTTCATGGCATGTTTTCCTCTCCTCGCCTGGAGTGCAGCACAGGTTTCTCTGCAGCCTAGAGTCTGGGGTGTGGGGAGAGGCTCCTGTGGTGGGCGTGGGGTGTCAGAAGGACTTTGCTGAGCCCAAGAACTGCTCGGGGCATTTAGCCAAAACCCCAACCTCCTCCCCAGACAGACGCTCAACAGGTCATATGCACCTTTGAGGCTACCGCCAGGACCCCAAGGTTGAGCAGCTGTGGCCTGAGCAGATGATGGTGGCCGGTGGATAAGACCTACCGCTCCCTCCCCGCCAGCCGTCACGGCCCCTTCACCACCCGCTCTCTGCCCTGCCACTGCTCACCCCAGCTGGAACCCCCCTGGCAAAGTGTAGCAGGGGCACCAGAGGCCACTGCCAGACCCCCCCCCCCCCCGCCACCATCAGCGACAGCACAGTGATGGAGAGTCAGGGCGGGCGGCTGGCGGTGGTAGTGAAACAGGTGGTTCCAGTCCACTCGAGGCATGAGCAAGGGCACAGCCACGGGCCTGGGGCCAGGACGGAGCCCAGGTCCTTTGCAGCCTCCCCGCTGGGAGCCGCAGCTCTCATCTGGGACGTGGGGCAACGCCCGCCTCACAGGGCCCTGTGGGACTCAAGGAGAGGCAGGCCCCCCGGGGGCAGGGGGGTACAGGCTGGGGCAGCCGGGGCCGCCCGCACTCTCGGCTTGCGAGGGCACCTCCTTCCACACGCGGCGCTGGCAGTGCTCCAGTGTGCCGCACATCCGGGCTGCCTCCCGGCTCTGGCACCAGAAGCTCGGGCCCAGGACGCACTGGTCAGTGCCCAGCACCACGTCTCCGGGGTCGCGGCAGGCGCGCAACTTCGTGCAGAGGGTGGTGGGGTCCATCATGTCCCTGAGGGTCTCCATGAGCACGGGCTGGTACTCGCTCACGAAGCGGCCGCACTGCACCATGAAGGGCAGCGGCAGGATGCCGCAGGCGAGCTTGAAGGCCCGCAGGACGCGGCGCTCGGTGCTCTTCTGCTCCAGGTTGTGGACAGACAAACCGAACAGCCGCCGGCACCCCCTGCAGAGGCTGTCCTGGTCCAGGAGGCCGGGCAGCGGGTTCGCGGGGCCCTCGTGGACCGCCCGGGCCCGCCTCCATCCTCTGCACAGTCGGACGACTGTGCACATCTTTTCCGGGGTGATTCTGCTCAGGAGGTCCACCAGCGTGGGGGTGTAGGTGTCCACCAGCTTGATGCACTCCCGGCCCACGGGAGGGGGCAGCACGGAACACACACGCTCCAGGGCCTGGCTGATGAGGGTCTTGCTGCTGCTGCTTTCCAGCCAGTGGTCCAGCCTCTGCACCACCTGCAGGCACACGTCACAGGCCACGGGACCCTGCATCTGCACCTCACTCTTCTTCCACGGAGACGCCAGCTCCAGGGCGGGGACCCCGTCCACGGCAGCCACGTGAGCCGAGCGGGCGGGTCCCTGCCGCTCCTCACAGAAGCCTTCGTTTTCGCAGATCTCGCTGGGCGGCATGAACCTCAGCGTTTGCTCAGCAGGAGCAAAGAACTGGTGGACGTAGTTCTTGCAAAGGAAAGCCAGGCCCAGCCCCAGGGACTCACACTGCTCCCGTGTGGTCACCTGCGCCAGGCTGGACAGGTCGGGCCCAAGGGCACCCTGGAGCCGGGTGACCAGCCGGACACAGTCCTGGCACACGGTGCCCGTGGGAATCCGCTGATGGCGGGAGCTGAGGAGGCCATTGGCCACGAACGGGGCCACCATGTTGTATATGTCCTCCTCAGAGAGTGGCCCCGGGGTGGCCGGGCGCCTCTGCAGCGGCTGGCAGAGGGTGAGAGCCATGCACACCTGTCGTGGGGCACTGCCCAGGCCCCCTCCAAGCACGCTCAGGATGGCGGAGCCGTGGGCATCCACCATCCCCTTGCATTTGACCGAAGACTCCTGGTTGGGAAGCCACTCACAGGTCTTCATCACCGCAGCCAGGACGTTGGTCTCAGCAGCCTCGGGGTTCAGCCCGTTGCTGGCAGTGGTTGCCACGTCCAGGCACAGGTCACAGGGCAGGGACCTGGCGGTGGGCTGGCTCCAGACCGTGATACGGCAGTGCCCAACCGCTCCGCATTGCGTCGCCGCCTGCAGGTCCCGACACCACACCACCGGGCCCTTGGCGCACTCCTTGGGGCCAGAGACGGAGCCGGCCAGGGCGGCGCCCAGCACGCCCGGCAGAAGCAGCAGCGCGCAGAGCATGCCTTGTCACGGGGCCAGTTCCACTGCGCGCGCGGCCTCCCCGCAGCTGCTATAAAGCCCCGGGGTCCGCCTGGTGGGCGGCCCCGCCCTGCAGGCTCCTCCGCAGCCTGACTCATCGCCCTGGTGTTCCCTGGTTCCCTGCAGGACTTGCAGGGCACTTCTTCCTGGAGCACCGTCCTTCCCTCTCCCCACCCCGCTGCTGGATAGACTCTCACTCAGCTTTCAAAACCCAGCTCAGTCTTCAATAAAGCACAACTCACCTCTTTCCTGGAAGCCTGTCTGCCCCCTTCCCCACAGCTCATCCTCCCACTCCAATATCTTCTGCTGGCTAGGTCCCCTCCTAAAAAGAGAGCCTCTGATGTCTGTTCGTGTTAGTTGCTCAGTTGCGTCCAACTCTTTGCGACCCCATGGAACATATCCTCCTCTCCAAGGAATTTTGCAGGCAAGAATACTGGAGTGGGTAACCATTCCCTTCTTCAGGGCATCTTCCCAAGCCAGAGATCGAACCCGGGTCTCCCGCACGGCAGGAAGGTTCTTTAGTGTCTGAGCCACCAGGGAAGCCCAGGATGAGAGACTTGGGGGGATTTTTGTCCCCCTGTGGGCGGCACAGGCATTCTGTCCTTTTAATGCCAGAAGGTGCAGTGAGTTTAATGACTGACCACCTACGGACGCCCTGTTTCCTGCATCTGCCCCTGAAATGGCTCGCCTGGCTGGCTCTGCTCCTGGCCCGGGTCTGCAGTGCCATGTGAGGGCCCCTCATGTCTTCATCTGTGATGCGAGTGCCCGTCGGCCTCCTGAGACAGCCGCCGGGGAACAGGTCTGGAAACTTGACCGAGAGTGGGCTGGCCCACCCTAGATATGAAAGTGTTGGTTGAAAGTACCCATACACAGAAGGAATTTGTCTCATTTCTATGTCACTCGTTATCTTCTTATTTTTCTGGCTTAGTTTTTAAATGAGTTATCAGTCAAGTGGGTCAGATGTCGGACACACCCAGGCGTCCCCAGCTGGATCCGGTTCATTAAAAGGAGGATTCCACAGCCAGCCTCGCCTTTGGCCTGCTTTCCCCTTGGCTCATGGCTCCCACCTTTCCGCTTGGCTCACCCACCGCCCTGGGGTCCTCCCAGGCAGGGTTGGGCGGGTTGAGGGCCCGAGGGCAGGGGGCTCCCCTGGGGTCGCCTGCACCCCTTGGAGGGTGTAAGCCCCCGGCACGGTGCTGTCTCTCAGATTCAGAGGGGCAGTCCGCACCTCCAGCTATGTGGGTCAGGCCTGGGGGCCCGAGACTGCAGCCGCCTCGTGGAGGAATGTCGCTGGGGTGGCTCCATCCACCTCCTCTGGGTCCGGGGTTGGGCAGAGCATGCGGAAAACAGCATTTGCTGAGCTCTTCACACAGGCCCTAGGACTGTGGGCGCCCTGAACCAGAGGAGGGACAGCCTTTGGGTTGAAGTGAGCCTGGGCGCTCAGCTGCCCGGCTCCCGGGTCTCACTTGCAAAGCGGGGCCTGGACACGTGGGCACCCCATCCCGAGCTGCCTGGGGCAGGCAGGGGTTGGCTCACTTTAACACCCTTTTCACGTGCCTGCTCCTCACTGAGCACATCACCTGAGATTCCTGAGCACCCTCTCGCATCCCACGAGGACTGTGGGCACCAGGCCGGCAAGCAGGAGTCCCTGCCCACCGCCCTGCGCCAGGGACCCGGCCGGGCAGCCCCAGACTTCTGCTTGGCCTTGACTGCTGCCACGGTCTCCTTCCCCAGGCACCGCCCTGCCCAGAGGCCCAGAAATCTCTCCCTGCTGAGGAAACATGAAATTGTTTTCTTTTTATTAAAAAATACATCAGTCAGTCACTCAATCAGTTCAGTCGCTCAGTCATGTCCAACTCTTTGCGACCCCATGGACTGCAGCACGCCAGGCTTCCCTGTCCATCACTAACTCCCAGAGCTTGCTCAAACTCACGTCTGTCGAGCCGGTGATGCCATAGGAGACTTTTCTCTTGGACTTTCTAATATTTTTTAAATAATTTATTTCGTTATTTTACCAAGCCACGTGACTTGTGAGATCTTAATTCTCTGACCGGGGATTGAACACAGGCCCATGGTGGTGAGAACATAGAGTCCTAACCACTGGACTGCCAGGGAATTCCCTGTTACTTTTAGAATTTTTATTAAAATATTTCATGCATACAGGAAAGGGCACAGATTATAAGTGTTCAGCTCAGGGAGGATCCACAGACTGAGCGAGCGCCCGGGCCCAGACAATGTCCATGATTCTGGGCAGCCCCAATGCACCTTCCGGCCACCGCTGCCCCGCCCACTGCCGGGAACCCCGATTGTTTCATCTCCGGCTTCTTTGGTGCGGTACTGGGCCTGTGAGCTCCGTCTGGTCTGCTGGGTGGGTCCTCATTTCTGTGCAGAATCTGTCGGGTGAATTCACATTTTACTAATCTCTTCTACCCTCGTGGGTATTTGAATCAAGTCCAGTTAGTTTGGGGCTGGCGTGGACACTTCGGTGCCCATCTAGGGATGCGAGTGTACCCCCTTCTCTGCTGGGTTTTCTCTAGGAGCAGAATTGCAGGGGTCAGAGGGCAAACATCCAGTAAATGCCGACAGACGATATTCCACGGTGGTCGTGCCCACTCCCCTCAACAGGGCTCAAAGAGCTCTGGTTGCTCCACGTCTGTTTTTTTTCTGGGGGGAGGTTGTTTTATTTTGATATAATTTCAAACTTAGAGGACCACTGCAGAAATAGAGCAAGGAACTCCTGGCCAGCGGTCACTTGGGCACCTTGGCCAGATTTGCTTTGTGTGTCCCTCCCGCCCCCGCTTCCCTCACGTCTACCCACCCAACCGCCTGCGTTTGTATTTACAGACACTTGTGTCCTAACCTGTTGAGAGCATAGTGATGTCATGTCCCTTTATGCCAGCTGCTCCGGTGTGTTTCTGGAGGATGAGGACGTCCTCCCAGATAATCACAGTGCATTTGTCAACACCCAGGGCTGTGATGTTGATACAATCCTACTGTTTAACCCGCAGCCCTTGTTTGGACTATGCAGCAGCCCCAGGGCTGCCCTCTGACCGTGTTTCACCTCCTGGTCCCAGCTCTAGGTCAGGGGCTATGTGCGCTCACCACGGCCCCTCTGTCACCTTTCATGTGTTTTTCTTGACCCTCGAGTCCCTGTGGGTTACTTGTAGGATGCTCTCCCCTTGGATCTGCCCCGGTTCCCTCACGGTCAGACATGGCAGGACCCCTCTGTGCCCCAGGTGGGGAGGGTGGATGTGGGCCCACCCGGTACTGCGGATCTGGGGTCACTTGCTGGAGACCTGCTGCTTCTTCCTCTGTGAAGTTACTGTTTCCTTTTTTGTAATTAATAATATTTAGAAAGGTACTTTGAGAGTATGTAAATATTCTGTTCTCATCAAATGTTTACTCACTGTTAGCATAACTGGTCCTTTGCTAAGTCCATCTTCCCTCGGTATTTTTAAGTTGGTATTCTTATATAAAAAAGAGCTTTTCCTCCCTTCCCTCTTCCTGCCTCCTTTCCTTCCTTCCGTCCCTCCTTCCTATGTAGACTTGTGAATGCTTATTTTATTTAACAGATTGTAGTCCATGCCTTTTTTGCATTTCTTTTTCTTGCGGATGGTCTTGCTCCCCGTCTCCTGTATAATGTCATGAACCTCCATCCATAGTTCATCAGGCACTCTGTCTCATCAGATCTAGTACCTTAAATCTATTCCTCACTTCCATTGTATAATTGTTAAGGGACTTGATTTAGATCATACATGAACGGTCTAGTGGTTTTCCCCACTTTCTTTAATTTAATTCTGAATTTGGCAATAAGGAGTTGATGATCTGAGCCACAGTCCACTCCCAGTCTTGTTTTTGCTGACTCTATAGAGCTTCTCCATCTTTGGCTCAAAGAATATAACCACTCTGATTTCGGTGTTGGCCATCTGGTGATGTCCACATGTAGAGTCTTCTCTTGTGTTGTTGGAAGAGGGTGTTTGCTATTGTTTGTTGTTGGAAGAGGGTGCTGCAGTCCATGGGGTCGCAAAGAGTCAGACACAACTGAGCAACTAAATTGAACTGAACTGAGTCCATGCCTACAATTGCTCTGATGCCTAAACGGCTCCAAATCAGCTCAGTGGGGCCCTTTGAGCTGGCCTCTGTGTCTCTGACATGTGTCCACCATTCTTAGAGCACTTCTCTGCTTTTAAATGAAGATTTGCTCCAGGCTTATCTTGTGCATTCCTTGAACCAACCCTGGAACCAGCCTGGTTGGTGTAAGGTAGTGTTTAGGAACCAAGATCCAGGCATAGATGTGCTCATTGAAACTGTGGTGTCATCATAGCCACCTTGGTGAACAGAGTAGTGAACACCTTACCTCTTCTTGATGCGGGTGATGGAGGAAGGATGTGCTTACATAGAAATGGAGACAGACATTTGTAGGTATGAAGACAGGCATGTGTATACATATAGACACATGTGCACTTGCAAGTATCATCCATTCACCGTATGTCTTCATCAGACAATGAGTTCACTTTGATTCTTAGGCAACAACACCTTGGACAACATTCTAGTTTTCTTCCTTTACATATTCTTAACTCTCCCGCCCAATAGTCAGGAGTCTGGGTCCCATTATCCTTAATACACTTACTCATTTGCTGAACTCTAAAATATAAAAAAAGTTGTTTCAGAATGCCTAATCCTGGGACTTCCCTGGTTTTCCAGTGGCTAAGACTCCATGCTTCCAATGCAGGGGGCCTGGCTTCACTGGTCAGGGAACTAGATCTCATATGCTGCAACTAAGAGTTCACATGCTGCAACTAAATATGCCGTGTGCCACAACTAAGACCTGGTGCAGCCAAATAAATATATATTAAAAAAAAAAAGAAAGATAGAAAAGAACACCTAACTCCTACCACTGTGAAAAGCAAAACTTATCAACTAGACTTCTGCATTTGCACACATTCATCTTTACCCTTTTGACATAAAATTTACATACAGTAAAATGTACACGCTGTAACTGTGCAATTTGGTGTATCCTGGCAAACACACACACGTGTGTAAACCACACCCATCGCCCCTCAACCAGAGCAATCGCTTTTCTGACTTTCTTCACCTTTGATCAGTTTCACTTCTTCCTGAATCTGCATCAGTGGGGTGGGCATGTGTGTCCGCTGCTTTCGCCCTCTGGACAAGACCCCGCCCTGTGGTCCCTGGGCCTCACTGTCTGGCAGTGTCCCCCTGGGCCAGCTGCCAGAGTGTCCTCATCGCCAAGGGCTGGCATCGGTCGCTTCTAGTTTGGGGTTATTCAAGTATCGCTGCTTAGTACATTCTTGGGTTCATTGTGCGGTGGGCAGAGTGGGCAATTCTGTTGGGTGGGTGTCTGGGGGAGGACTGTAGGGGCCCAGGGTCGGTGTGTGCTAAGCAGATGCACCAGGCTCTGATGTGGTGGCCCTGGGCCTGTCCCCCCTGCCGCGTTGCTCCACATGGCTCTGATGTCACCCTACAGAAAGTGCTGGAAATGATTCGACCAGCATTCCTCCACTACCTACCATCCAACGAAAGGCAGCACTTGCTGTATATTTTATAAATTCCATCTGTTTAAAAAATTTCCCTGGAAGGTATTTACTTTTTCTTCCTAAGTAGAGATAAGCCTGGTCCCAATGGGATCGGGGGGTGAGAGGGGGGCATTTTGTGGGTGAGGCCCCGTACATTGAGCCAGGGTCAGGGAAGGGACCCACAGGAGGTGGGCATGAAGCTTGCAGATGGCCTGCTTCCCAGAGGACCAGCGAGGAGAGGGAGGGAATCGGGAGCAGGGCCCACTTGTCAATGCTTTGCCTGGCCTTCTGGCCTCCATTTCACCCTCAGTCCTCAAGGCCACCATGCATGTGGGCAGGGGGCAGCTGTCCCCAGGTACACGGTGACACGTGCACACTCTTCTGCCCACATGGGGGGACACAGGCTCCAGCCCCGTGGGGCTCCCCAGCCCGTGTTCTGGAATCTCTGAGCAAAGAGGCGCCGGCTTCTCCGACCTCCAAGCCCTTTCCTCTATCCTGCCTGTTGCTGATGCCCCCCGCCACCCTGACCCAGGGCCACCTCTCTTTCTGCCTTTCCTGCCTCTTCTGGGTGACACTCCCATGGTGCCGGGCCATACTGAGGGTGTTTCCCGCCTGTCTTGCAGCCCCTGCTGTGGGCTGGAGGCTCAGCAGAGAAGGAGATGGATGAGGAGTGGATATTCGGGTCCTAGGGACAGAACACAGACGAATGAACACTCATGACCCCTCTCGTGCCAGGTGGAAACGACTTCTATGCAGTAAAGAAAAGCAGATGAGGTTCAGTGGCATCAATTCGTCTGCACTCAGCTTTCTTTATAGTCCAATTCTCACATCCATACATAACTACTGGAAAAACCATAGCTTTGACTAGATGGACCTTTGTTGGTTAAAGTAATGTCTCTGCTTTTTAACATGCTATCTAGGTTGGTCATAACTTTCCTTCCAAGGAGTAAGCGTCTTTTAATTTCATGGCTGTAATCACCATCTGCAGTGATTTTGAAGCCCCCCAAAATAAATTAAACCACTGTTTCTATTGTTTCCCCATCTATTTGCCATGAAGTGATGGGACCAGATGCCATAATCTTAGTTTTCTGAATTTTGAGGTTTAAGCCAACTTTTTCACTCTCCTCTTTCACTTTCATCAAGAGGCTCTTTAGTTCTTCTTTGCTTTCTGCCATAAAGGTGGTGTCATCTGCATATCTGAGGTTATTGATATTTTTCCCAGCAATCTTGATTCCAGCTTGTGCTTCTTCCAGTCCAGCGTTTCTCATGATGTACTCTGCATATAAGTTAAATAAGCAGGGTGACAATATACAGCCTTGACATACTCCTTGTCCTATTTGGAACCAGTCTGTTGTTCCAGGTCCAGTTCTAACTGTTGCTTCCTGACCTGCATGCAGGTTTCTCAAGAGGTAGATCAGGTGGTCTGGTATTCCCATCTCTTTCAGAATTTTCCACAGTTTATTGTGATCCGCACAGTCAAAGGCTTTGGCATAGTCAATAAAGCAGAAATAGATGTTTTTCTGGAACTCTCTTGCTTTTTCAATGATCCAGCGGATGTTGGCAACTTGATCTCTGGTTCCTCTGCCTTTTCTAAAACCAGCTTGGATGTCTGGAAGCTCACGGTTCACGTATTGCTGAAGCCTGGCTTGGAGAATTTTGAGCATTACTTTACCAGCAGTGGGTTCATGCCGCCATTGGTGCAGGGCCAGGAGGCCAGGGGGTGCGGGCGTGGGAGCCTCCTGAGTCAGCCAGCCCCTTCCCAAGAGTCGCTGTTGCTTCTGAGATGGTGGAGGTCGGATTTACCTGAGCTGGTCTTTGTGGGCCTCCTGGTAGGGGGTGTGGGCAGGCAGCCCAAGGCGGGGGTCAGAGCCTCCCCCAGGAGAGCACCCAAGCTCACCAGAGAGCCCCGGGGAAGCGGACAGAGCTCGACCCCACAGCCAGGCCCTGGGGTGGCCTGGCAGAGCCAGGCGGTGAGTGGGGGCGGCCAGAGCGGGGTGAGGGCTGCCGGGGAGCCGGGTGAGAGGCCAGGACTGTACCTGAGCCAACAGGTGTGGGTGCGTGGGTGAGCCGGGCAGAGTTACAGGCAAGAGCAGGGCCGCGGAATTCCTGAGCAGGGCTGGGATGGGGCGGCCGGGGGTGATGTGTGCCAGGAGGCCTGCTGAGCATCTTCAGTGCCCTGGAGAAGAGCTGGACAGGCAAGTCCTGCGAGCCCAGCTCAGCGCCATCTAACACTCTTCCCAGGGACCGGCCAGCTCGCCTGCCCCGCGCCTCGAGACTGAGGCACATGCGCTCCTGCAGGGGCACTTTCTGGGACTTTGGGGCTGCCCGGCTACCCTCATTTCACAGATGCTCGATGTGGGCAGGGCAGGGGCGGGGCCCGGCAACCCAGCGCCAATGTGGGCGGGGCGAGGGGTGGGGCCTGGCACCTCCGACTCCCATGTGGGCGTGGCGAGAGGCGGGGCTTGACGCCTCCGGGTCCAATGTGGGTGGGGCCCGGGATCTCCGGCTACAGTGTGGGCGGGGAGAGGGCGGGGCTTGGCATCTCCAACTCCAATGTGGGCGGGACGGGGGTGGGGCACGACATCTCCGGCTCCCGCTGAGCCTGACACCGCCCCTGCCCCCCTCACCCGGGACGGCCTGCCCTCATGGGTCCCCCTTGAGGCCTCAGCTTCACGGTAACAACAGAGGAGAAGACCATGCCCGCCCCCACTTACACCGTCAGAGTCTGAGAACAAGGCGTTGGGAGGCTGAGATCCGGGGCAGGGGGGAGATCCTTCCCTGTCTCTTTCTGGGCTCTGGGGGCGGCCAGTAACCCTTGGTGTCCTTGGCCCGTGGCTGTCCCCCCAGTCTCTGCAATCACATGGCTTCTCCCTGTGGGTCTGTGTCTGTATCCAAATGTGCTCTTATTAAAAGCACATTCATCATGAGGGTAGGGCCCACCCTAATCCAGCATGACCTTCTCTTAACCAGTTACATCTACAGTCAGTCAGTTCGGTCATTCAGTCGTGTCCGACTCTTTGTGACCCCATGGACTGCAGCACACCAGGCCTCCCTGTCCATCACCAATTCCCGGAGTTTACTCAAAGACATGTCCATTGAGTCGGTGATGCCATCCAACCATCTCATCCTCTCGTTCCCTTCTCCTCCTGCCTTCAATCTTTCCCAGCATCAGGGTCTTTGCAGATGAGTCAGTTCTTCATATCAGATGGTCAAAGTATTGGAATTTCAGTTTCAGCATCAGTCTTTCCAATGAATATCCAGGACTGATTTCTTTTAGGATGGACTTGTTGGATCTCCTTGCAGTCCAAGGGACTCTCGAGAGTCTTCTCCAACACCACAGTTCAAAAGCATCAATTCTTCGGCGCTCAGCTTTCTTTGTTTTCTTTTTTATTTTTTTTTCCAGCTTTATTTATAATCCAACTCTCATATCCATACATGACTACTGGAAAAACCATAGCTTTGATTAGATGGACCTTTTTGGCAAAGGAACGTCTCTGCTTTATAATATGCTGTTTAGGTTGGTCAGTTTTTCTTCCAAGGAGCAAGAGTCTTTTAATTTCATGGCTGTAATCACCATCTGCACTGATTTTGGAGCCCCAAAAAATAAAGTCTGTCGCTGTTTCCCCTGTTCCCCCATCTATTTGCCATGAAGTGATGGGACCAGACACCATGATCTTAGTTTTCTGAATGTTGAGTTTTAAGCCAACTTTTTCACTCTCCTCTTTCAGTTTCATCAAGAGGCTCTTTAGTTCTTCTTTGCTTTCTTCCATAAGGGTGGTGTCATCTGCATATCTGAGGTTATTGATATTTCTCCTAGATTCCAGCTTCTGCTTAACCCAGCCCAACGTTTCTCATGATGTACTTTGTATGTAAGTTAAATAAGCAGAGTGACAATATACAGCCTTGACATACTCCTTTCCCGATTTGTCCCACGTCCAGTTCTAACTGTTGCTTCCTGACCTGCATACAGATTTCTCAAGAGACCCATGTACAAAGATGCTGTTAATGTTTCTAGAATAAGGTCACATTCATAGGTGCCTGTTTAGGCCTTCAGCCTGTCTTTTATGGGGCATGATTCATTCCATCCACAGCAGAGGGCTTCTGGGCCCTGCTGACCTTGACCTCAAATGCTAGCTGTGGTTTGGACCCAGCCTTGGCCCTGGGCAACCTGGGGTAGGGACCCCCCTCTGCATGGAGAGCCTCTGGGTTGGGGCCAGGCACCTGGGTGTTGGTGGAGCACTGTGACACGCCAGCCACCAGATGCGTCTGTGAAGCTCCTCTGAACCCCTGGAGAGTCACGTAGGATTGGAGTTTGACTCCAGGACATGCAGGCTGAGGGTCAGGGGTCTTTGAAGGGCAGACCCTAGTTCTCCATCCCTTCAAGCCTACTTGGATCTTCCAGCTCCAGTGGCCCCCACCTCCAGGCATTTAGGAGCCCCTCTAAAGGCGTGGTAAAGAATCTGCCTGCATTGCAGGAGACCCAGATTTAATCCCTGGGTTGGGAATATTCCCTGGAGAGGGGAATGGCAACCCACTCTCGTATTCTTGCCTATAGAATGCCATGGACAGAGGACCCTGGTGGGCTACAGTCCACAGGGTTGGTAGTAAAGAGTCAACATGACTGAGCAGCTAACACTTTCACTTTCTAAAAGCTGTGAAGCTATAGCCCCCAGGGTGGAGACTGGTGATCAGCGAAGCTGGGACGTGAGGACGGGGTGTAGACACAGGTGTGTGGGGCTCAGGGCCTTAGACACATGAGCCTCCACAGCCCGGAGACCTTCCCTCGAGGGGCCGCACGTCTGCGCTGGTCGAGGGTCTCATGCACCCAGCGCCTCGGGGTGGTCCTGTGTATCGTCCCCTGAGTCCCGCCTTCCTCCTGGTGTCCCGCCACTGCACAGGTGCCATCCTGCCCGCCCCTCCTGGTGGGGCAATCCCCGCCTTCCAGGGCCAGGCTGCAGCTCCACCAGGGTCTTAACCTAACAAGCCCCACCTGGCCGGCCTGCTTCTGGTGGGGTGGCCTCCGGAAAGCACCTGGGGAGCTGGCAGGGCCTCTCTGGCAGGTAAAATAGGTCATCTCATCCCCACAGGCTCAGGGAGAAGGCTGGGTGTGGGCAGAGTTCCTCTTACTCTGTTAGAAGAGAGAAAACAGCAGATCCTAAGGACAGATGGGCCACGCTGTGCCTGTTTTGCTTGACTTTCACGTACATGTTCAACAATGAGGCATTGTGGCCCTATTAGGGGCTCAGTGCTGCTGTTCTGAGTACTGGGGACATCTGAACTAGTGAAATAGAGAAAGCCCCATGTTCCTGAAACTAGTGGGAGGGAGCAGAAATTAAGCAACAATTATAAAACACAAGTAGGTGTTTTAAGATGGGGAAAGGTGATGAGTGAGAGGGAGAGAAATTACATGCAGGGTGGGCATGGTCAGAAGTGGGGGTGGTCAGTGATGCCACAATACTAGGGTAAAGACTTGAGAAGGGATGGGCGAGAACCAGGTGGGTGTCTGGGGTGAGTATGCTTCAGAGGGACTGTGCAAAGGCCCCATGGCAGCAGGAGGCAGGAACAGCAAGGACCCCTTAGGAAGAGCCAGCGGTCACTGCAGGGAGGCAGGTGAGCTCCAGGTGAGGGCCTGGGTGACAGGGAGGGCTGGTAGTTCTGGGCTCTGCTGCATCTGTGAAGTTAGAGCCGACGGATGTGCTGCGTGTTTAGATGTCGGACATGGGAGAGAGGAGGCAGGGACCAGCCGCATATCTGACCTGAGCAGCTAGCTGGGAGGCTGGTCTGGAGGAGACGGACCCGGGCAGGCAGACCTGTTGGCCCATTGTTGTGACATCCAGGTGAGAGGCAAGCGCCTGATCCAGGGCACGGGATGGAGGAGGACGAATGGGGTAGGGACACTCAGGACCCGACCTGTGCCCTGGGTGGTGAGACGGGGACGAGGGTGTGAGGCGGGGCTTCCTCCCAGGAGGAAAGGCGTGGTTTAGTCAGTCAGTTCAGTAGCTTATTCGTGTCCAACTCTTTGCAACCCCATGGACTGCAGCACGCCAGGCCTCCCTGTCCATCACCAACTCCCGGAGTTTACCCAAACTCAAGTCTACTGAGTTGGTGATGCCATCCAACCATCTCATCCTCTGTCGTCCCCTCCTCCTGCCGCCATCAATCTTTCCCAGCTTCAGGGTCTTTTCCATTGAGTCAGCTCATTGCATCACGTGGCCGAAGTATTGGAGTTTCAGCTTCAACATAAGTCCTTCCAGTGAACGCCCAGGACTGATCTCCTTTAGGATGGACTGGTTGGATCTCCTTGCAGTCCAAGGGACTCTCAAGAGTCTTCTCCAACACCACAGTTCAAAAGCATCAATTCTTTGTTGCTCAGCCTTCTTTATAGTCCAACTCTCACATCCATACATGACTACTGGAAAAACCATAGCCTTGACTAGATGGACCTTTGTTGGCAAAACAGCATCTCTGCTTTTTAATATGCTGTCTAGATTGGTCATACCTTTTCTTCCAAGGAGGACATGTTTTTTAATTTCATGGCTGCAATCACCATCTGCAGTGATTTTGTAGCCCCCCAAAATAAAGTCTGTCACTGTTTCCACTGTTTCCCCATTTACTTGCCATGCAAGGTGTGGTTTCGGGAGGGCAAGTGCTGACCTCTCTGACCATGGTAGAGTGGCTTTGGGACAGGCAGGCAGCCCTCAGCGGGAAGGTCCTGGCCGGGGTGAAAGTATGGAAGACCACCTCTGGGTGGTCTTTGAGGGGCTGAGTGGTTGAGAACTTGCTAACAGCCTCCCAGAGGGACTTCTCGTCCCAACGCAGCCTGCACGTCAGCAGACAGCCTTGTGTTTTCTCCCGTCGGTCCTCATGTTGGTTTCCTGGGCTGCGTAACACAGCAGGCTGGGGGCATGAACAACAGAAGTTTATTGTCTCC
The DNA here is from genome assembly GCF_963930625.1 of Muntiacus reevesi. Classification (NCBI taxonomy): domain Eukaryota; kingdom Metazoa; phylum Chordata; class Mammalia; order Artiodactyla; family Cervidae; genus Muntiacus; species Muntiacus reevesi. Next base: position 3,719,718 of record NC_089270.1, on the reverse strand, counting down.
AGTTTCGGAGGTCAGAGTCCAAAATAAAGGCTTCAGCAGGACTGGTAACTTCTGAGGTTGAGAGGGAAACTGTCCCAGGCCTTTGCCCTGGTGTCTGGGGTCCGTTGGCGATCTCTGGTTTCTAGAAGCATCACCCCCATCTCTGCTGTCCTCGTCACACGGTCTCCTCCCTATGTGCCTGGCCATGTCTAATTTCCTACTTTTCATAAGAACCACGGATGAAGGGGCTCACCTACGTGGTTCAGATGGTAAAAGAATCTGCCTGCGGTGTGAGAGATGGAGGTTCAGTCCCTGGGCCGGGAAGGTCCCCTACAGAAGGAAATGGCCACCCACCCCAGGATTCTTGCCTGGAGAATCCCATGGACAGAGGGGTGCGGCGGGCTACAGTCCGAAGAGTCAGACGTGACTAAGCAACTGACTCTTTCACTGTCACCTACAGCAGCGTGACCTCATTTTAACATTTCCTTCTTGAATTGTCCTTGCAGTTTTGTCAGAAACTCAATTGACCATATATGGGCGGGTCTGTTTCTGGACTGTCTGTTCTGTTCCATGAATCCATATGTCAGTTCTCCTGTCTGGACCATATTGTTTTGTTTATAGTAGGTCTTGAAAGCAGGCCATGTGAGTCCTCTGAAGTACTCCCTTTGGAAAATTGTTTTGTCTCTTCTAGGGAGTGCTTTGGTGATTTCCATATGCAGGATTGTAAGAGCCCTCCACCCCCAACTTCATCCTGCCCACAGGGTGTGAAGGACCTACGTGGGCCAGGTGCTGTGCTGAACCCACCCAGGTTCGCCCCCATGTAGCCCCCCAACCCCGCCCCACCCCGCCGCCCAGACGGAGGCACTGTGCCTGCCCCATGCCACGGTGCGATCAGGCGGTTTAAGAACCCGCAGCTCAGAATTAGTGGCAGCCGGGGCCAGGATTCCAGGCAGGCGGCCGCTCTCTGAGTCCCCAGGCCCTGTGTCTCCGGCTCCCTGGGAACCCTCTGCCTTCGTGCTGTCTCTCCACACCCTGGGATCTTTGGATCCCGAGGCAGCCGGGGGAGGAGGGCCGGGATTAGGGTTATTCTGGTGCTGTCGCTGTGGAAACCGGGCTGAGCGCTCCCAGGCGTGGGTCCGGTCCCCCTGTCCGGCTCATTCTCTCCTCCCTCCGTCCGGGAGGGCCTGGCAGGGCGCTGGGGAGCCATGCGAGCTGCTAGGGCACAGGAGGGCCTTGCCAGGCAGGTCCGGGCTCCACTGGGAGCCTGGGCAGGCCGGGGGTGCACAGGCCGGGCTCCCGGGGCACGGCCAGGGGACCCTTCGTAGAGAGGGAGCAAGCCAGCTTCCTCTATGGGCTGAAGGGCGCTGGCCGCCGTCCCCACCCCCTCCCAAGCAGCCCTGACGCCACAGGGGATTTCCTTTCATTCTGGAAGAGAGGCTGAGAGTCCGTGACACAGCTGCTGTGCCTGGACGGAGGTGCCTCCTTTTCTGGGAGGGGCTGTGGGGCAGACAGCTCTGATTGACAGGGAGGGCCTGCTGTCCCAAGGCCCCCAGCTCATGGGACCCGCCTCACGGTGGCCTGTCCTCCCCTATACTGGTCACTCAGGACAGGCAGGGTCATGGACTAGCTGCTCACCCCTTGGATACAATCACTGCTTCTCCAGGATGACCTTGCGGGGCAGCGTGGGGTCCACTCTCATCCATTTCACAGATGAGAAAACTGAGGCTCGGAGAGGCCGAACCCCTTTCCTTAGGTTCAGCCAGTGTGTGCTTAGCCATCGTCTTGGATCTGTCACTTCCATTGTTTGCTAGTCCTATCCTAGAAAAAAAGGTTCTATTTTCCACGGAGGGAGAGACGCACGGTTGGCATAAGTAAATGAATCCGCATATCGGGAACTGTGGAAGTCAGGGTCAGCCCCTGGGGTCCTTCAGCCGGGCAGGCGGGCTCAGGACAGGAAGCGTGGCTCCTGCCACCCGTCTGGAGGACCCTGCTGCCGTCAGAGATGGATGCTAACGTTAAGACACTGCAGTTATGAAGCATTTCTGGCTGTGGGAATGCACAGCACTGACCCTTATATGTCGGCGGACACTAGGCAGATGTTACTGTCTTGCATACGTGTTGGGGGTTGTTTGAGAGCAGTTGGAGCATTGCAGACACAGCGAGGCCGCCGGCCCTCCCCCAGCCCGTGTGACCCCCACTCTCACTCTGATGTGTTCCATCCTCGTCCGTGTTTTCGTGGTTTCACCACGTCCGTCTGTGTCCATAAGGCAGCCCTTGGGTCCTGTGTTTAAATCTGCATGCATGGTCCCAAGCTGGACCTCTCTGCTGGAGGCTTGCTCTTCCTCACTTGGTGTTGTGTTTATAAAATGGATCCCTGTCGATAGGTGGGATTCTGCTGTGTGGATAACCCACAGTTGATCTGTTTCCCTTTGGAGAGATGCTGTGTTTTCTTTCTCCCATTTTTGTTTTGTTTTGGATATTTTGGCCAAGTCCAACACAGCCAACAGCCTTGCGTGGGTCTCCCAGCACACCTGCGTGAGCCAGCCAGGATATTAGGTGTGGTCCTCCGGAGGCCCACACCTCCCACATCCCTCCGGATGCAGAGCATAGCGCATCTCCTGAATCACTGACGTGGCCACGGTTGCCCCAGGGCCCTGTGCCAGCCAAACCTGGAGTTTGTGTGTCCAAAAGAAGACTTTTTCCCCTCCCTCCCACCCAGTTCCTCCTCTCTTTCCCTCCTCCCTCCCTCCTTCCTTCGCCTCCCCCCTGCACCTGCAGCGTGGGATCCATTCACACGGACCAGGAGTTTCATCCTTGCTTTCCCAGCCACTTGTGGGTGAACTGGGGCAGATGTGCACGTGGTGTTGTGGTTCTGTCTCCTGGGTGTGAGGTGGAGCGATAATTCCCTTGGGGAGGCTGCTGGGACCCGGAGTCACCCTAGATGGGCGGTGCACTGGACAGGGTTTTCAGTAAATGTTGGTCGGCGTCTTCTGCGGCTTCAGCAATTCATCGCTGCATTCTTCAACGCTGGCGTGGGTGGGCCGGCTCCCTGACAGGCTCCCCGGAGCCTCCTGCCCGTCTCCTTCCCCAGCAGAGCTCTGAGGTCAGGTTCTCAGATGGGTTCTGTGTTTGTCTCCACCGTCTTTGGTCTGGAAAATTGCTCCAGTTTTCCAGGAAACTGACTGCCTCCTCCCCTGGAACTTCAACAGCCAGAAATTCCACCACACCCAGGGGTCCCCAGGGAGCCGCCCCTTTGGCCCCAGAGGGGCGTTTGTGAAGCAGGCACCTGGGCCAGCCAGAGGGTTGGGCCTGGGAAGCATCTGGAAATTCTTGATCCTTGAAATTAGTTAAACAAATACCACTTACTCTCTGCTTTGCCCTTCAAACCACCCGAAGAGGAGGGGCCCCCCGGGGATGCCTGGGCAGCTGGGTCTTCCTGCTCTGGGGAGCAGGGTCCCACAGGGGTGTGGGGGGGCCTGCGGAGCCGCCAGATGGTCCCGGGCTCTGGCGCCCTGTGTGCGGAGCGGCTGTGACTTCAGCCCTCCCTGCCCTCTTCCCTCACCTGTGTCTAGGGGCTTTGCTGGAGGGTCTTCTCTGACTCATGAGATCTACCTGGTGAAGCTGGGTTTCCCAGTGGCACATTGGTGGGTGCCGCCCGCCCCCCACCACCCAGCGGAGGGGAGGAATTAGGAAAACCAGGGGAGCTTCAGCTGAAACAGGGGTAGCAGCCCCCGGCCGCTAGTCCCCCAGCTGCGGCCCTTCCCCAGGACCCTGCGGTTCCCAGCGGCTGTTAAACTTCACGACCGAGGCTCCAGGTGAGACCATCTCCTCTTCATGCCTGCCCAGAAGCAGCCTGGTCAACCTGCACGCCAAGGCTCCCACACCATGTGAGGCGCCCCCAGTCCCCCAGTGACTGTCCCCCAATCTGCAGGCCCTGTTCCCAGCTGTGTAGCGCTCACCGCAGCTGCAGGGTTCTTCGCTGAATGCTCCGATCTATGCCTGCTTCTCCCAACACACGCGCCCCAGCCTTCCAGGGTCCTCCTGTCTGATGTCCGGCACCGGGGTGGGGGGCCAGCATCTGAGAGGTGACCGTGAGCCACAGAGCGAGGGAGGGAGGGAGGGAGAGAGGGAGCGTGTGAGCGAGTGAGGGAACAGAGGAGTGAGTGGGTGAATGAGTGAGTGAGTGAGTGAGTGAGTGAGTGAGTGAGTGTGTGAGTGAGTGAGTGAGTGAGGGAACAGAGGAGTGAGGGGGTGAATAAGTGAGTGAATAAGTGAGTGAGTGAGTGAGTGAGTGAGGGAACAGAGGGGTGAGTGGGTGAATGAATGAGTGAGTGAGTGAGTGAGTGTGTGAGTGAGGGAACAAAGGAGTGAGTGGGTGAATAAGTGAGTGAGTGAGTGAGTGAGTGAGGGAACAAAGGAGTGAGTGGGTGAATAAGTGAGTGAGTGAGTGAGGGAACACAGGAGTGAGTGGGTGAATGAATGAGTGAGTGAGTGAGTGTGTGAGTGAGTGAGTGAGGGAACAGAGGAGTGAGTGGGTGAATAAATGAGTGAGTGAGTGAGTGAATGTGTGAGTGAGTGAGTGAGGGAACAAAGGAGTGAGTGGGTGAATAAATGAGTGAGTGAGTGAGTGAGTGAGTGAGGGAGGGAGGGAGGGAGGGAACAGAGGAGTGAGTGGGTGAATAGGTGAGTGTGTGAGTGAGTGAGTGAGGGAACGGAGGAGTGAGTGGGTGAATAAGTGAGTGAGTGAGTGAGTGAGTGAGTGAGGGAACAGAGGAGTGAGTGGGTGAATGAATGAGTGAGTGAGTGAGTGTATGAGTGAGGGAACAAAGGAGTGAGTGGCTGAATAAATGAGTGAGTGAATGAATGAATGAATGAATGGGTGAGTGGGTGAATGAATGAACAGGTGAGTGAGTGAATGAATGAATGGCTGAGTGGGTGAATGAATGAAGAGGTGAATGGGTGAATGAATGAAGAGGTGAGTGGCTGAATGAACAAATGAACAGGTGAGTGGGTTAATGAATGAACAGCTGAGTGGGTGAATGAACATGGTGACCTGGGCCCAGGCCTAGACCTGAACAGGAGAAGCGGCCTGGCCTGGCGGCTGGCAGGCCCCACCACAGAGCCACCTGGAGCCCTGAGGCAGAGCCTTGGCCTGTCCTCAGCCCCGGTCTCCCCTCCAGGCACGGGGGAAGTAGACTCCTGGTCCCAACCGCTCCCAAATGTGCGCGGGGCACCCCTGTGCGGGGCCCGTGTGGGCTTAGGAAGGCCCAGCCCCCGGTCCCGGGTCCCCGTGCGGAAAGTGCAGGCCGGGGAGGGGACCAGCCCCCTGCACACCCACCGCCCTGCAAGGACTGGAGGCCATGGGTGTCCCGAGCGGGATGGTGTGGACGGCTGAGCGGCGCACACGGCTGCCCGGAGCAGGCTGGGTCGGGACGAGCCTGGGCAGCCGGGGGGGAGCGTGGGCTTGGTCTCCAGGGTGGTGGGAGCCGCAGAACAGCTGCAGAACTGCAGGGTGTACTGAGACAGGGAGCCCAGAGACCCATGCTGAGGCCACGAGGTAGGGAGGCCGCGGAGGTGTCGATGGTCTGAGCTTTGTCCGTCGAGGGGAACCTGCACACAGCCTGAGGCCCTGTTGGTGGGACAGGTGTCTGAAGGGATGTGTGCGTGACAGCCGGAGAGAGAGACAGACGGATGGAGAGACAGAGACAGAGGAGTGGCCGACAGCCGCCCCCGCCCCGGGGCCTGGCTCTCTTCTCAGAAGCTCTGTGCTCTGAGATCTGCTGACAAACAGGTGAGGTCCCCTGTCCGCGCCCAGCTGCCCAGCAGGGAGGAGGCCGTGAAGCCCCCCGGCTCTTCTCAGCTCACTCTCCATCTCTCTGCTCTCCACCGTCCTCCTGCCCTCCTTGCGTGGTCTCAGGAGGACCCTAATCCCTCTGAGCTGCTGTTCCTTCAGATGCAGGTGGGTGGCGGGGAGAAAGGAGAGTCGGACAGGTCAAGGGCTTGGGAGAGTGGCCAGCCAGCCCTCCCCTGAGTCTGCCTGGCAATGGCCCCCGCTGACCCCTCCCCTTCATCCTCGTCCTTCATCCTTTCACGGTACTGATGCTGTTATCCCCATTTTACAGGTGAGGAAACTGAGACCCGGGAAGCAGGAGACTTTCCCCCAAGGCCGGCTGATGGCTAGTAAGCAGCAGAGCTGGAATTCAGTATGCCTACCAACATAGGTTGCTGGCCTCTGTCCTCCTACTCTCTGCTCTGAACAGGCAGGGGGGTTTTAATTGAGGTCCCTTGTCAGGCTGGGCCTCACCCTTCTCATCTGGAACTGGGGACGATGAGCTCCTTGCAGGCATAGGTGGAAAGCCCGGAGCCCGGCCACCGCAGGCCCTGGCCAGATGGTCAGCCCAAGGTGTCCCCCCAACACACAGGCAGCCCCCTCCAAATGGCCAGAGTCAGTTTGCCAGAGTCAGGCTCTCCTGGGGCCAGAGTCAGCCAGGACCAGCTAGTTCTGACCTTTTGTGTAGCTAAACCGGTTCCTCCTGCATCTTAGTTATCTTGAGTCATAGGAACTGGGACGCAAAGGATGTTTTCCCAGGAGGCCCAAGGCTGCTTGAGAGACACCAAAAGGAGATGCTCTGTTTCCAGGTGGGCCCTGAAGGGCAGGGGCCCCTCCCCACCTCTGCCCTGGAAGCTGCTCTGAGCCGTCAGGGGGATTTTCTGGACACACAGGTGGCCTCAGCAGCAGACAGGTCGCTGGGTCAGGCCTCCCTTCTGCTCACACCCCCGCCTCCCTCGGGCTGGCAGTATGGCAACAGGATTGAAGGGCAGGTAGCTGATCTTAGCGGGTCACAAGGGGACCCACTCTTCCCATCAAGGCTGAGAACAGTCCAGCCTAGGAAGTGGGCTTTGGAGTGGAGCTTTATGGGGGAACGGTTGCAGGTCCTAGCGATACCTGAGCAGGCCAGCATGGACAGTGTGGGGGACACTGGGGTGTCTCCTTCCTTCCTTTGGAGAGAAGAGGCTCACCCAGGCAGCGGTGGGGAGGCCCCCTGGCACCACGGCTGTGTGACCTTCCGCAGGTGACTCAACCTCTCTGAGCCTCCCATGTCTTCCTTCACCTTGGAGGAGCTGGGTGGAAGGAGCCACCTCTCTGCATCCTGCCTCACCCGCTGACCCCCACAGCAACCCCCCACAGGGGCCGTGATGCCTGGTTAGAGCCCAAGTTTCCCAGGACAGCCCTGGCCCTCCTTGTCTGTGAGTTGAATGAATGAATGAATGAATGACACGCTTGCTTTCCGATCAGGAAACCAGAGGCGCCAAGGGGCTGCTCTCTGTTTTATATTCAGGGCAGGTGACGAATCCGCCTTTTTGTGCATTTTCCCGCTGTTTCCCACCCACAAGCTCGTGGTGTGCGGAGGTGGGAGGGACCCCCTCTGCAGGACAGAAACCTCGGTAGGAGAGAGGCAGCCTGGAGCGGGGGGGGGGGGGGGGGGGGGTGGAGAAGCCCCGCGTCCCTGGGGGATTTGTTTCTGAGCCCACCAGCTCCGTCTCACCTGGTACACACGCATGGGAAAGCAGGAAGGGGCTTCTTGGCACAAAGGCTTGGATCGTCGCCGGCGTGAACGAACACTTCCCCGCGCACCTGGGTCTGAGGCGGTGGAGAAAGCGGATTCCCAGCCGCTGGACTCGGGGAGCCCGGCTCTGTGGCCACGCTCACACCCTGTGATGCTCAGCCCTGCTGTTTCCTGGTTGCTGACCCTGGCAGGCCCCTCCCCTGCTCTGGCTCCATCTTGCCCCTGACAAAGAGAAGGGGTGCCTGCTGCTGGGTTGTGTGTGTGGCAGGGTGAATAAGAGGGAGCCAGCATGAAGGCCCGAGCCCTGCCCAAGCATTTCAGCCCCACGTGGACGCCGTCTTCCTGTCTCCCCCTCTCCGAGGCATCCCCAGGCCTTCCGGGGGCTGGCACACAGTAGGTGCTTCACAAACGTAGCACCTACTAGGGCCACAGACAGACTCCCCACCGCCCGGCCCTTCGTGGAGGGTGTTTTCTCTTCCCGAGCACCTCGTTTGTTCTACCCGATTTCTGACCTCTCATCTCGACACTGCTGGCCTCAGAGCTGGGCGACTTTATTCCAGAAAGGACGGGAGGCAGACTCGGAGGCCAGGCCCAGCTGGGATGGGGAGGGGACACCAGCACCCTGGCCCCAGGCGGCTTTCAGGCAGAAGCCAGCTGAGCCCACGGATGTCATCCCAAGTGACAGATACGGGCCTGGGGCTGCGGTGGGGCGGACGACTCAGCAGGGGCTGCTCCAAAACGCATTTTCCTTGGGTGTCTCCACTTGACTAGCTCAGCTTTCTTGGCCTCAGGGAAAGGCCAGGAAGGGAGACCAGAGGTCCTTGAGCTTCATTTCTGAGCTGACGTGCTCAGGCCCTGCATGCATTGGGCCTCTGCAAAGGGGCCTGACCTCCAGGGCCAGGGATCTCTGACCTGCAGGCTTGGCGGGGTGGGTCTCGGCGGAGGGGATACACTGAAACAAGCCTGCCTTGACCTGGGTGGGTGGCATCCTACTACTTTCGGGCATTGTGGAGGCACAGTATTTCTCAGAAAAATCTGAGGGAGGGAAGAACTTTCCAGGGACAGAGAATAGAGAAGCCTGTGTGAAGGCAAGGCTCCCACGAAGGCCTTGCGGGGGGAGGACGTGTGGGGCTGCGGGCAGGGCCGGCAGGGAAGTTTGAGGTTGGAGGGTGGGTGCTATGAACTGCACAGGCGGGGACAAAGCACGATGGGTACTGGGGAGACATTGGATGTTGGTGAGCGAGGGAGGCTGTGTGTCGAGCCAGTCTTACACGTTACCATAGTAGTTTCCCAGCTTTCTTCAATAAGCGAGACTGATGTATCATTCAGTTGTCATTTATTCATTCATCAAGTCTGACCTGAGCCTCCTTCCTCCGGGGCCTGGCCTGAGCGATGCTGGGAACTCAGGTGCTCAGACACAGTCCTGGCCCAAGAGGAGCCCACCGTGGGGGTGGCAGGAGCCTCAGAGCTCCGGGCTGGGCCAAGGGGAGCCCCAACACCAGGGCAATGGGCCCTGCCTGGCGGGCTTCTTGGTCTAGATGAAAAGTGAAAAGTGAAAGTCGCTCCGTCGTGTCTGACTCTTTGCGACCCCATGGACTATAGAGTCCACGGGATTCTCCAGGCCGGAATACTAGAGTGGGTAGTGGTGCCCTTCTCCAGGGGATCTTCCCGACCCAGGGATCAAACCAGGGTCTCCAGCATTGCAGGTGGACTCTATACCACCTAGGCTGCTAGGAAAGCCCTTGGGGGAGGTGATGCTTTTGCAAAACACTAAAGGGTGAGCTGGAGACGGAGGCGGGACCCGCGAGTGGGGAGGTGTGGAGATGGACAGAGCAGCCTGCGGTGGGGAGGACCTGGGCTCCCGCCTGTGGAGTAAGGGTCCGAGTGATGGGTTAGGAGGGGGTGTGCGGGGCGGGTGGTGGGGGCTCACATGAGTCTGAGGCTCTAAGGCCAAGCCCTGGAGGCTTCCCTGCACGGGCCCCTCTGGGTAGGCGGCCAGCCTGGTCTCCCTGAGCCCTGTTTTGAAGAAGCCATGCAGAGTGTCGCCTTGAGGCGTGCAGTGCAGACTGCGTGACATTGAACCAGGCCCCGGGGGCTCAGATCCCAGGCTTCTGGAGCTCGCAGCGTCCCACCGCAGTGCCCCCGCCTTCCCCAGCGCTGGCTCCATCACCGTCCTCATTGGAGACTCCCCCACGAGGCTGACCGTGTGGTTTCAAGGGCTTTTCTGGGACCCTTTGTCCCCAGTCTCCTAGAGCCGCTCTCCTTGTCCCCCTCTCCCGCCCCGGGTCAGACTCATCTGTAAGTGGGCCTCTGCCCCAATCCATCCAACATCCATTCATTCATCCGACAAACACCTGTGGATCTGCTGTGCGCCAGGCAGTTCGCAGGGCGTGGGGATCAAGGAGGACTCATGCTCATCACCCCCTTCTTACAGGGGGAGGACCGCAGCTTGGAGGGGCTCCCCTGAGGGTCGGGGAGGGTGGAAGGGAAAGCGGGTGGCTCCATCCTTCGCTCTCTGGCACATGGATGTCCTTCCTCCAAAGGCCTCCCTGGCCCTGTCCCCCCACCTGGGTGACACGCACGCGCACCTTTCACAGGGCTCCGGGGCTCCGATGAAGGTTGGCACTCACCACTCTGGACCGTGCTTGTCTTAGGAGCCCACCGCCCCCACCACGTTGTGGGGGCAGAGTGATCTCACACCCCCGATGGAGTGAGGCACCCCCCAGGCGTCCCAGGACACTTACCGCACTGAAGTGCGCCCAGGGCTCACGGGCACGAAGTAGAGGCCTCCAGCCTGTGGCCACGGCAGCCGTGAGACTTCCATGCACGCGCCTGAGGTCCAGACAGGCTGGGGGCCAGCCCCACCCTTCGGAGCTGCCCCACGACGGAAAACCAGCCTGAAGCTGCAGCTTTAATCCCGGACTCCCCTAAGGGTCTGATTCCTATTCCACTGCATGCAACGTCAAGAGCGCTTTTCCCCTTCGGCTTTCACAAGCCCCGCGGTGCCCTTGGATCCAGAGCCCGCCCTTCACGGCCATCTGGGTGGCTCAGCGGAGCGGCACAGTGAATTTCCGTGTCGGTGGGAACAACCGCAGGCTTGTCGGAATTACACGCAGAGAGCTGTGTAATCGAGATTGGGCAAGACTCGTTTCTTGGGAGCAGGAGTCTGGTGGGAAAGTTAAGACGAGATGACTTGACTGGACGTTCGGATCTGGGAGTAGCAGACGCGTCCCCCACCCTGCTTCCCCCATCCCGCCCCAGCTGATGGAGCGTATTGACTGTGACCCCAACCCCACCACAAACTTGCCTTGCCCACCCCCCAGCCCCGACCCCTGAGGCCTAGCATACACGTACGTGTGCATTCAGTATACACGGGTTGAGTGAGTTATTTACATGTTTCATGCTGACACGCTTGAGAAAAGGCACCACATTTCGGGCAAGGACTTTGTTTCTCGTCCCTCCCCGCCCAACCCCATCCTCCTTTCCTCCCTTCTGGTCACCTCCCGCCTGGGAGCGTCCAGGAATGCCCACCCTGGAGGCAGAGCTAAAGCCTGCTGCTGGAAGGCTCTGACCCACCTCCCCCCACACCACGCCAGAAATGTCAAAAGAAATTGGAGAGAAAGAAATGTTAGGCCTGAGGACGTAGAGATTCAATCCGTGGTGTAATTCTTTCTGCAAATTAAATTATTCATCATTCCCTGGTCCTTAATAAAATAATTACTCCCGTAGCTTTATTTCCTGCCTATAAAGGGACTGACTTTGCGTCTGAATGTGTAAGAAGCTATTAGAGCTAGTAAAGCAGCCCCAGCCCTGTACTAGGGCTACCTAGGACTGTGCCGCCTGCCTGCACCCTGACTTTCTGCCAGGATTCGGGCTCACCCATCGCCTCTAAGGGGCTGAGTTTCCCCTCGGCCTCTGGTCCTCCAGCCTGGCCTGTCCTCCACCTGGTGGCCGCAGATTCTACGTGATCGCTAGGAAAAAGGTGGAACCTCCAACCCAGAGAGGGATTCTCATTCAAAAGCTAGGATTTTATGGATGTGATAAAAAAAAAAAATAACATGCTCAAAATAGACATTTTGAAAGGTGAGATAAAATGTGAAATGGACCTTTACTATTTTCACGCGCGTGAGGCTCATTCTGGGAGCCCCGCTGGGGGAGGAGCCAGCCCAGCGATGAGAGGTCTTGACTGGGGCTCTTCCACCGCCCACCTGCCTCCTCCGGGGCTGGAGCCAAAAGCTGGGCAGGGCGTTCCGGATGCAGCACCTCCACCCACTGCCTAACTCACACCCCTGCTAGGCCCAGTGTGGTCAGAACCTGCCCCAGACCTGCCCCTGGGGTCATGGGGACAAACCGAAACTCGGTCCCCCTCCAGCCCTTCCCGTCCTCCACCCCCTCCCGCAGCCCCTGGTTCCCACCCTCCTGCTTTCTCTCCGAGTTTGACTGCTCTAGGGACCGCATATAAATGGAACCATGTCTGTCTTTGCATGACTGCTTTATTTTACTGAGCATTATGTCCTCAAGGTTCATCCTGGTTGGAACCTTTGACAGGATTTCCTTCCTCTTTAAACAGTGAACAACAGTTCATTGTGTGCAGAGATCTTATTTTGCTTATCCGTTCTTCCATCCGTGGGCATTTGAGTCTCTTCCTCGTTTCAGTTGTTCTGAACAATGCGGCTATTGTGAACAAAGCAGTTATGAGTACACAGGTACCTCATTAAGACCTCACTTTCAATTCTGTGGGGCTATTATCCGGAGGTAGAAATGCTGACTCACCTGGTAATCCTACCTTTGACTTTTTTAAGAACCTGCCGCGTTGCTAGGGTTGTTGTTCAATTGCTCAGTCGTGTCTGGCTCTTCGCAATCACGTGGACTGCAGCACGCCAGGCTTCCCTGTCCTTCACCATCTCCCAGAGCTTGCTCAAAACTCATGTCCATCGAGTCAGTGATGCCATCCAACCCTGTCGTCTCCTTCTCCTGCCTTCAATCTTTCCCATCGTCAGGGTCTTTTCTAAGAAGTTGGTTCTTCGCATCAGGTGGCCAACATGTTGGAGCTTCAGCTTCAGCATCAGTCCTTCCAATGACTGATTCCTTTAGGATTGATTCAGGACTGATCTCCTTTAGGATGGACTGGTTGGATCTCCTTGCTGCCATACTATTTTCCTTAGTTTTATATTCCACCATTTTATTTTCATTTTATATTTTATATTCCCACGAACAGTGTACAAGTGTTCCAATTTCTCCACATCTTTGCCAACACATTGATGTGTGTGTGTGTGTGTTTTAAATAGCCTTCCTAATGACTCTGAAGATCAGTCCTGGGTACTCACTGGAAGGACTGATATTGAAGCTGAAACTCCAATACTTTGGCCAACTGATGTGAAGAGCTGATTCATTTGAAAAGACCCTGATGCTGGGAAAGATCGAAGGCGGGAGGAGAAGGGGACGACAGAGGATGAGATGGCTGGATGGCATCACCAACTCGATGGACGTGAGTTTGAGTAAACTCCGGGAGTTGGTGATGGACAGGGAGGCCTGGCGTGCTGCGGTTCATGGGGTCATAAAGAATCGCACACGACTTGAAGTGACCTAGCACCCATGCATGCTAATGACTGTGGGGTAGTATCACACTGTGGTTTCGATTCTCGTTTCCCTGGGGACTAGCGATGTTGAGCACCTTTTCGCGTGCCTATGAGCTATTTGTTTATCTTTGGAGGGGGAAAAGTCTATTCAGTCCTTTGTCCATTTTTAAGTGGACGGTTTGTTTTCCTGCTATTAGAGAAGCACATTTGATGGTCTGCAGAGGCTGTCTACTTCGTCATCTGATCTGCACATAGATGGGCAGGAGACGCTGGTTCCCGTTTCACAGGTGAGGGCGCCGAGCGCCTTGTTGGGGCCACACTCCTCGGTGAGCAGCAGCGGCTTGGAGCCCAGGGCCCCTTCCTCCTGCCCTGGGCCTGGACTCCTGTCTCTGCTGAGTGAGAGCCACGGGGGCCGTTAGCCTGTGTCCTGCCCGGCACACCAGGGCTGAGTACTGGGTTGTGTAAGTGGCCGGTGGTATAGGCTTACCAGATCACTGTAGATGCTGGATCACCACCACCAGCAAACATGTCCTCAAAACACGCAGGCCCAGCCAGAAACCTCCAAGATGGTGGCCCTCAACCCCTGCGGTTTTGGTGTCCACCCCCAGACCTGGTCCCCCTGAATTAGACCCTCGAACGCTGGTTTTTGGAGAGGGGAGGGAAGGCGTGAGAGGGGACCCTGGGGTGTGAGCTTTGGGGTTGGAGCTGACTTGTGACTGCCCCTTGCTAACATGGACCTCAATTTCCTCATCTGTGAAGTGGGGGCTCACGTGTAGAGTGAGTGCCGTAACATGCAGAGCCGCTTGTAAACAAAGGGAAAGGAAGACGCACTTGGTGGATGTGAAGACAGCTGCTTTCTTGGCTGATGCCTGGGGACGTGGAGACACAGCCTGGTGGAGCGCATAGAGGGGGCTTTGTGGTGAGAAGCTGCGTGCCGGTTAGCTCTCACGGTGTTACAAACCGCTCCGAGCTTTAGGGACTTTGCAAGCAACCCTTTCTGTAGCTGACCTCGGAGGTTAGCACCCTGGGCCGAGCTGACTCAGGCGTCTGCACTCAGGCGCTGGTCAACTAGGCGGCTCTGCCCCCAGGGACCTGGGGAGACCGGGCTGCCTGCCTCTCAGATTCCGAATGCAGGTGGAGGAACAGACCCGCCCTTATGGAGGCACCATGACATCGACTGCAAGGCCACAGGTGTTTTCACGACCTGCAGTTATGAACCGGGCACCCACGCGCATCAGCTGAATGTGTCGTGTCTTCCTAAAGCATCTGTTTCTGTGAAGCAGGGCTATTGACACCCATCTAGCCAGAGAGATCCGTGGATCATGTCACCGATGGCTGCGAAAGAGCCCAGTGCTGGACTTGCACGTAGTAGGTGGTCGGTCCTGCTCATGATTCCTCCTCACCCAGGCCCTGGGCCAAGAGCTAGAGGCCAGGACTGGGCAGGGAGAGTGCATCCTCCCGAGAGAGGAATCGGGGAAGTGAGTGTGGGAGAGGCATCCAGACAGGCGTCTGAGCCAGGCAGTGAGAACATTCCAGAACAGGGCCCCGCTGGCTCCTCTCCTGGAGGAGGGCGTTGGGAAGAGAGGCTTGGAGTTTTAACGCTGGGCCTTTGTGTCGAGAGCGTGGAGATGGATTTGCTGGGAAGGGCTCCGTGGAGATGGTGACACGCGGGTCAGCTGGGTTTCCAGAAGGAAAGAGGAGGTGCCCAGACAGCAGCCTGTATGTTCTCGGGGGGCTGAGTGCTCTGGGGGGGCGGTGGGGACGCTCCTCTTGGGGTGTTTCCCTCCAACATGTACCCGTTGGGCTGTGGCTTCTTGCCAGACAAGCCCAGTCCGCCTCTCCCAGGCCTCGGTGGTGAGAGCTGAGTTCTCATCGCTTGGATCCCCCCTGTCCAGAGGCCGCTGGACACAGCTTGAGTCTGACAGTCATGGGGCCCAAAACTCCGAGGAATAAAGCCGAATCTTCAAGAGAAGCTCAGTGAGTGTGTCAGGGAGAGGACAGATGGGCAACACTCGGAGAGTCTGTGAACCAGCTTCCCCTCTGCTGGCCCCGGGGCTGCAGGTGGAAACCATGAAACCACCGCAAGGGAAGGGGCTGGCCCCCACATCCCGTAAAAACTGCAAATATTGGAGCTGGCAAAGCAATTTGCTGTTTAACTTTGGAGAAAAAAATTAGAGCAGTGATTTGTGCTTATTGAATCTGGAAGTAGTGGGGAGGAAGATTGGGAAGATTTGGGGAGACGGTGGTTCCGCTCCTTCGAGGCTCCGGAGCACAGCCCGATGCATACAAATGGCCCCGATTAATTGTTCGGCAGGAGACCACGCCGCCTGCATACTGATGCGCTTTAGACTGATGTGACGTGTTTTCCTGGTGGACGCATGGGGAGCCCAGACACAGCAGCAGAGACTGGGGTGTGGGGCAGCTGTGATTTCAAACCAGTCCCCCGAGCCCCCCGTGCCTCTAGGTTGAGGGACGCAGAATGAGAGAAAGCAAGAGCATCCTTTCTTTATTTGGCTTTGGGGACCACTTGTGAACCTCAGTATTACTTAATTCAATCATTGCCCTCAAGGAGCGTGCGTTGAGCTTCTCCTCCGGCCAGAAGTGAGCTAAGAGCTGGAGGTGTCACAATGAAGGACACAGCTCTACAATGCAGACGCTTCCAGTCGAGAGGAACGAGATGGACCCAGACAACTCCACTATCCTGTGGGGCACGGTGTCGGGGCCCCATCCACTGACCCTCGTGGGGGAGCCGCTGACGAGCCGAGGGAGTCAGAGATGCCTCCGTGGGACTGGGGTGGGCGGGGTGTTTAGTGATGGGCCTTGAGGGATGAGTAGAAGTTACCTGGAGGGCAGGAAGCAGGCGCTACAGGAGAGGATGCAGCCGGAGCTCCGGGGGCCCGAGGAACTGCGGCCTATTCAGGAAAACAGCAGCGGCCTGAGGACGAGGAGAGGGTTGGATGGGGTGGAGGGAGGAGAAAGGAGATGATGACGGGGCTTGAATGCTGAGTACCCACAGGCGGAGGCTGGGTCCTGACAGTGGGGAGCCTCGGAGGAGGGCCATGGTCAGATCTGTCATCTGGGGAGACAAGTGTTGCAATCAAGAATGGGTTGTTTTAGGGTGTTTGTATCCATTCAGAGAGAACTGGGAGGACCCACACCCCTGGGGACCCACAGAAACAGTGTGCCCTTTCCATTGAAATCAATGAAGAGTGAAAACCAGGACAAGAGTCCACCCTAAATTTTCCCCGGTACCCAGACTTTCTGTAATTCCAGCAGGCACAGGGCCCTGGTGCAGAGGTGAGGAGCCCAAGTGTGTGCCTGGTGGGTGGAGGTGGGCAGCTGTGCCCGGCTCTGCTCACGGCCCACCTCAGAGACGCCCAGCACCACCCCCCTCACTTCATGCTGAGGTGCAGGGAGCCCTCGGGGGCTTTGCCCCAGGTCCTGGGAGTCCCGGCCAAGTTACCTGACCTCTCTGAAAGCGGAGGACTAAAAGCGCCCACACAGGACTGTTGGGTGTTCCAGCTTTCCCGCGGCCCAGCAGGCCTGGCGTCATGAATGTCCTCCTACGTGTAGCGGTGAAGAATCCTCTGGGCATCAATATTTAATCTTCACGGTTACAATTCTCCTTTGCGCTGCTAATACTCTCTTTCATTTTAATTTAGTGGAACGGTACAAATCCTGCAGATTTCCTTACAATGTAACACGCGCAGCGTCTTGGCTTCATTCCACAACCAGTGGGACTTGGGCTCAAGTGCAGGGAGGCAGTGAGTCCATGGGGGAGGAGCTGGGCTGCGTGGCGTGTCCTTGTTTCTGCTGATTTTTATGTTTATAGTGACACGTCTCCCATCTCCAGGGGGCTGTGCTTACGGATCCATTCACCATTTTTTTTTAAAGTTTGTTTTTTTATCCTTTATAAAATTACAGCATCTTTCTAAAGTCTCCTTTATAAACAATACAGAGAAAATGTAGGACATGTTGACAAGAAAAGACTCACCTCTAATCCCACTTGCCAAAGATGAGAGGCTTTGCTCCTTGTAACGGGTATGCATTTTAAATAGGGCTAATGTTTAATCTCTGTAGACAAACACAGAAAACAAACCAAGCAGAAAGGCGACTTCCTAGCATCTCCTGTTCCAGAGATGAATGGTTGCAGGACCATCCCAAGAGGGGGGCTGGTCTCTTGTTCCAATTTTGCAGATGAGGAGACAGAGTCAGAGAGCCCAGGGCAGAGCCAGGGCTGGGGGTCAGACTGGCAGAATTAAAGCCAGATGGACCCAGATCTCACTGGCGGGAGCCTCTCCGCTCTGCACATGGGGAACCTTCCTCCAGCTTCCTCCACACACGGGGACGCAGAGCCAAAAACTGTCTCAGGGTGTTGCCTGCTCCAACCCACAGCCCCAAACCCGGAGGCGTCTTCCTGGCCTTGCACAGCCTGCTGCAGCCTGTGGAGTGGCGAGGGAGGTCTTGGGCTCTACTCCCTGCCATCATTCAGGGGCCCAGGCTCCTTCCATCTCGTGGCTCCTCTGCCCTCCTCGGGGGCCTCAGGGAGGCACACAGTGGGGGGTTTAATGGGCCAGTCCAGAGTGGGACCCAGACCGCTGACCAGGGTTCCGTCCCACGGCCTCGCCTCACACAAGGCAGCCTGGGAGATGATGTCTGGGGGTTTGTCGGGGTTGGGGAGGTGGCAGGCAGTTCGGCGAACATTTTAAGGAAATTGTATCTTCTCTGTTACAACCTCCCAACCTCTGACACCACCTGTTTCCCAAAGTGGAATCAGGGCTGTGAGATCCCTCTGGCCGCTGGTGGACAGTGGGTTTCAGGGAGAGTCTGGCTGAGACCTGGTGAGGCCTGAGCTGGGGAAGGAGGGAGGTGGGGGGGAGGGAGACTCATGACCAATTTAAGAGGCAGAACTAGCGGGCAGCTGATGGCTCAGATGTGGGGTGACGGGGAGGGAGACTCCTGGAGCAGGGCCCTGGCTAGGCTGTGGGTCCTGCAAGACAGAGGCCCTGGGGAGGGCCCAGAACCCTGGCCGGATGCTGTCACCTGGATTCTGTTTGAGGTGTGGCTGCCTGGGAAGGGTCCGTGGGGGGCCCAGGGGTGACACGTGGCTGCACGTCTCCCTCTGGAGTCTCGTGGGGCTTGTGGGTGCCCACGGCTTCTTGGAGGAGTGTCGAGGTCTCATGGCTTGGGTCTCAGCCTGGCTCCAGCCCAGGTGCTGGCAGCCGCAGCTCTCCTGTTGCAGCAGGTCACACGGGCCCCTGAGCATCCGGACGGCAGTTTGGGTGATCCATGGGGCCCGTGTGCTGCTGCTAGAAGCTGCCGAGCGTGGCCGAGTGACAGGTCACCCCACACTGCCACCTTCGTCTGCGTGGACCCTTGCTGGGGATGGCAGCAGCGGACAGGAATTTTCCAAGAAAACTCGGATGCATCATTCTTTCTCAGTCCCATGAGATAAGGAGACCATGGCCCCAGGGCCTTCTCCAGCACAGGGACCCTTCTTCCTGGGTGATTGTCCAGCACTCAATGGTCTGTCCTGCTGACAGGCTGTGGCCGCTCCAGCCCAGTGCCCCCTGTCATTGGAGGTGCCTACAAGGCTTCCCCTGGTGGCTCAGCTGGCAAAGAATCCAGCTGCAATGTGGGAGACCTGGGTTCAGTTCCTGGGTCAGAAAGATCCGCTGGAGAAGGGAAAGGCTACCACTCCAGTATTCTTGGGTTTCCCTGGTGGCTTAGCTGGGAAAGAATCTGCCCGCCATGCGGGAGACTGGGGTTCGATCCCTGGGTTGGGAAGATTCCCTGGAGAAGGGAAAGGCTACCCACTCCAGTATTCTGGCCTGGAGAATTCCATGGACTGTATAGTCCGTGGGGTTGTAAAGAGTCGGACACTTTCACTTTCAGTTTCACAGGGTTGATTGGGGTGGGCATCTGTCTGAGGCTCTGCCCTCCTGGCTTCAGAAGGGAGGTCTCTGCCCCTCACGCCATCCCCAGCTCCCAGCTCCCATGCTTGAGTTCAGCTCCACTGTCTCCTGAAAGGCATGGATGGATCTCTGCCACCCTCTTGTGAACCTATTCCGGTTCCGTTTCCCCGCAGTCACTGGTCATGAGGCTTCTGTGTGACTGGCCCAGGTCCCAGGAGGACGCCCAGCCTGCTTCTAGCTACGGAGCAGTGTCTCTTAACGTAGCCCCAGGTCGCAGCCTCGCTTATGGTGGCTAAGCCCCGCACCACGCCTGGCTGGCTTCCCTGCCCCATGGTACCCAGGCCTTTTGCACAGGCTGCTGTCACGCTCTTCATGTCCCTCATCCGCATCCCAGTCATTTCAGCATCCGTGGGACCAGCCTGGACCTGGAAGACAGCTGGGTCTCCAGAACGATTTGAGGAGCCTGCTCTGCAAAAAGACGAGGGACAAGCATCGTGGGGTGGGACTTACCCTCTGCTCACGCGAGAGCTGGAGTGGCCTCAAGGTTCTGGGTGTGAGAGGAGAGGGGTACTTGGGAAGGTTTGTGGGGTGGATGAGTGCATGAATGAATGACCTGAAACACTGAAAGAGCAGGGCCTTACTTTTCTCCACACCCAATTTGATCCTCTTCCGTTGAAATGCTCTGCCTGGTCTCAGCTGGTCGCTTGGATTCTAATAATCTCCTCTACCTTGATTGATTCTCACTGTCAGCACCGTGGGGGGATTCGATTAGGGAAAGGCAGGGCTGTTCCTGGGCTTTGAGGAATTTGAGTCTTGACGTCTTTCCCTTCCCATTGTGCCGCTGTGTGCTCAGCCGCTCAGTCGTGTCTGACTCTTTGCGACCCCATGGACTGAAACCCACCAGACTCCTCTGTCCATGGGATTCTCCAGGCAAGAATACTGGAGGGGGTTGCCTTTTCTTCCTCCAGGGATCTTTCTGACCCAGGGATCGAACCTGCATCTCTTGCGTCCCCTGCATTGGCAGGCGGATTCTTTACCACTAGCACCACCTGGGAAGCCCTCCCTTCCCAGTAAAAGCCCAAATCAGGTGTCAAGCAGACATGCACCCAAATCCCCAGTGTACCATCTTGTGGCTGTGTGACCTTGAGCAAGTTGCTTACCTCTCTGAAATACCACGTGTTCATTTGGAAAATAAACTGCAGTATCTTGAAGTTGTTGTGAGGTCAGATGTGAGGAAAAACAAGGAGGCATTCAGCACAGAGCTTGACAATGGATGTGAGACAGCAATGATGTCGATGGTGGTGACATGGTGATGCTGGGGGTGAGGAGGATGATGGTGGTGGTGATAGAGGTGATGGTGATGATGGTGGTGATGATGGTGGTGATGATGGTGATGATGGGTGATGATGGTGATGGCGGTGATGATGGTGATGATGGTGGTGATGGTGGTGATGGTGGTGATGATGGTGATGATGGTGATTGTGATGACGGTGATGATGGTGGTGATGGTGATGGTGGTGATGATTGTCATGATTGTCATGATGGTGATGATGGTGATGGTCATGATGGTGATGGTGATGGTGGTAATGGTGGTGATGATAGTGATGATGGTGATGATGGTGGTGATGGTGATGATGGTGGTGATGATGGTCATGATGGTGGTGATGATGATAGTGGTGATGGTGATGATGGTGACTGTGATGATGGTGATGATGGTGATGATGGTGATGGTGGTGATGATGGTCATGATGGTGATGGTCATGATGGTGGTGGTGATGGTGGTGATGATGGTGGTGATGATGGTGATTGTGATGATGGTGGTGGTTGTGATGATCGATGTGATGATGGTGGTGTTGATGGTGATTGTTATGATGGTGGTGGTTGTGATGATGGTGGTGATGATGGTCATGATGGTGGTGATGATGGTGATGATGGTGTTGATGGTGATTGTGATGATGGTAGTGGTTGTGATGGTGGTGATGATGGTGGTGGTGATATGGTGGTGGTGATGGTGTTGATGGTGATTGTGATGATGGTGATGATGGTGGTGGTGATGGTGGTGATGATGGTGGTGGTGGTGATAATAATGAAAATCACAGCAAAGAACTGAAAAGAGGATGACAGACAGGGATCTTGGGGTTAATCTGATGGATAAGAATTGTTTCTCCAAGAGCTTCAGCACCCTGAGAAGTCACAATTGACTTGGCACAGACCCTGATGGTAAGCGGTGTGGTTTCTCTTCCCTCGGCTCTCTGGATGACTCCTGGCAGATCAGGTGATGGATCAGAACCTACAGGTGGGATGTTGATTATCCAGAGAGATTCTGCTCTCAAAACGCCTGTCTAGTCTGTTGCATTCTTCTAGCCACCAAGGGCTGCCGAGTCTCTAGCTGATTGGTCCCCAGTCTCTGAGGGTGCTTTAAAAATTACAAGCCTAGGCCCCACCCCCAGAGATTCTGAGTAAATTGGACTGCAGTAGGACTCTTGTGTCTGTTTAAAAAGCTCCCCCAGTGATTTCAATTTGCAGCCAAGACTGAGAACCCTGCAAGGAATTTCATTTTTTCCCACTGCAGACCTGTTTAAAAACAATCTCCTACCTGACATCTGGCGGGAAGGTGAGATTAGTGTCACAGCCAGAGTGTGTCATCAGAGAGAGGCAGCTGTTGCCAGACAGTGGTCCTCACATTCAGTCATGTTGGGAAAAAAAAGAGAGAGGAGGTCAGAGGTCACAAAGGAGGGGTACAGGTGAACTGAGGTCACAGGACTAGGGGTTGCAGTCTTCCTCAGGCAGGTTTGTGGCCAAGGGAAAACTTTCCTTCTCCTCCTTGGGCCTTATCATCTCTTTTCCCCAAATGAATAAATGGGACTCATAATTGGGTTACGGAGTTACTCAGGGACTCACAGAAAGTTACCATATCCACGCGTCCACCTGCCTACCCACCCACCCACCCACCTATCCATCCATCCATCCACCCACCCATCTACCCATCCATTCACTCTCCCACCATCCATCCTTCTTTACATCCATCCACCCACTCATCCATCTACCCACCCATCCATCCAGTCTCCCACCCATCTATCCACCCATTCCATCCATCCACCCACCCATCCATCCACCCACCCATCTATCCATCCATCCATCAATCCAACCACCCATCCATTCACCCATCCATCCACTCATCCATTCACTCACCATCCATCCTTCTTTCCATCCACCCACCCATCCATTCACCCACACATCCATCCACCCACCCATCCATCACCCATCCATTAATCCACCCATCTTCCCACTTTCTTATCCATCCACTTTTCCACCTCAGTCTTGTTAGAGAGGAAGAAAATGAAGAAGCATTCTAGTATGACTAGGGGGCACCCCGTGCTGTAGCCCCCTACGGGCATCCCATTCACCTTCACCAGCACATGAGCTCTTTCCTGGCCCCTGGGCCAGGCAATGCTGGGATTTAAAAGGAGATTAAGACAGGGTACAGCCCTCAGGGGATTTGAGGCTATGACTGGGGAACAGCAGACACCACCGACAGACACGAGATTGTGAGCAGGGCTGTCTGAGAGGCAGAGGAGAAGGTACCCAGGCAGGGAGTGAGGCTGGGAGAGGCCACCTTCAGATGAGCAGCTCAGGGCTGTGTGGCTCAGGACACCCGCTTCCACCTCTCTGGGCCTCCCCTTCTTCATGCACACAGGGGTGCTGCCTCGTACTTCGCTGGGGCCATCATGAGGGTCTCTCCCTGGGGCATCTGGAGAGGGTGTGATTATTTTAGGTGCTGATAGCTTTTAAAGTTATTCTGCCTATGCTGATCTCAGAGGTCACCATAGGTAGCTGGCATCTGAGTTCATTCTCTTGAAGATTTTCAGGAGGGGGATCTGGGTGGGAGGGACAACTTGGGCAGGAAAGAGAAGGCAGGAGTGTCTGGGGCCATCCTGAGTCCAGAGGGTGGTAGGGCTGGTGGGGGCCTGTTGGACAGGTGCAGGGGCATGCCATGGAGGCCTTGGCTGCCAGAAGTTAAGTCGGTCTGCCTCGGGTTGAGGGAGCCAGAGGCTGCTTTAGAAGGAGGACCTGTTGTAATGGTCCTGGAGAGATGCCTGGGGACACACAGGCTGGACCCTGAGCCAGGAGGAGAGAACTGAGAACCATCAGGGCTGAGCATTTGAGCAAAGTGCCCTGGCCCCATGGAGCTCACAAGCCCATGCAGAAGGGCTTAGTCACTCAGTCGTGTCTGACTCTTTGCGACCCTGTGGGCTGTTTCCTGCCAGTTCCTCTGTCCAGGGCATTCTCCAGGCAAGAATACTGGAGTGGGTTGCCATGTCCCTCTCCACCCATGCAGAAGGCAAGCCATGAAAAGAAGAAACACTGGTGATTTACCCCGATGGCACTGCCGCGTCATCTGGAGCCCACGGCAGTGCTCGGTGATGGGTGAACGTTTTGTGCATGAAGATAAGTGACGTCAGAGTGATGAGTGGAGGAGGCAGGTGACCACGATGGAAGGAACGTGAGCTGGCATCTCAAATGGGTGGTCAGGGAGACCCCCCTACCCAGGAGGAGCCATTCGAGGGCAGCGGCCAGCCCTGGAGGGGCCAAAGGAGAGAGAGTTGCAGGCCAAGGAAGAGCTGAGGCCAAGGCTGGAGGCCTGGGTCGTGTTTCTGCACCTCTAGGTCAGGCCCCACGGGGTCAGAGCAGCTTGGGAGGGGCTTCCTCTGCCCAGTGTCCCAGCAAGCATCCTTTCCCACCGCCCTGACCCTTCCGACTCACGGAACCCACTTCAGATGCCAGAGAGCCATTACACGCCTGCCCCCCTCGTGAGGACAGAGCCTCTGCGCTCGCCCGTGTGAGCGTCTTTTTAATTAAAGCCCATGCTGCGGGGCTCCAGCTGTGAATTCATAAGCAAGGCCTGCAGACCCGAGCCTCCGCCCTGCCCATACGCCTTTTCAACGGCACTGTAGGTGGTGAGGCAGGGCTGGGCATCCCAGCCACGCCACAGTCACCTTCCTTCCAGGGAAAGGGCAGCGGTGCTCCCAGGAGGGCTCACTGGGCCCCCGACCCTCCGTCACACAGCACGCTGGCCGGGCACCCAGGGGAGGTCTGAGCCGCTCTCGTCCCCTTGATGCAGGGTGCTCCTGGGAGGAGGCTGTTCTGTGTGTGGACCAGGCAGGTCCTGGGTGCTGCCGGACCAGCGATGAGGCTCCTTCCTCTGGGTCCGGAAACAGGTCTTGCTTTGCAGAATGATCCCCAAAGGGCAGCCTTTATACAGGCTTTGCTGATAGGGACTTGCAGGTCATGGTCCAAGGTGTCTTGCCCCATCTGCCCCCCTGCCCCATGCTTCTAGAAAGTAAACCTTAAGGAGTAGGAAGCCAGGCTCCAGATGAAGGCCTGGGCATCTGAGTCCTCTTGGCAGTTCATAGCACCTGGACCCTGACTTCTGAGGTTCCATTTCCTTGTCTGTAGAGCAATATGAGTGTCCACACCCTGGGTTGCTGGGCGAATGGTGTCGACTAAAAAAAGATGTACAGCTTGAGAGTTGTGAGTTAAGTTTTATTTGGGGCAAAATGAGGACTGCAGCCTGGGAGGCTGCATCTCAGATAGCTCTGAGAGCCTGCTCCAAAGTGGCAGTGGGGGAAAGTCAATATACAAAGTTTTGGTGAAGGGGGAGTTCAATACCATGAAGCACTCAATTTACAAAAGGCTTTTTGTTAGTCATGAGGGTCTGATGTCACCATGAAGGGATTTAGTGCTTCTCTGGATATGAGGAGATGCAAGGATGGAGATCATAAAATCTGTTCCTAAAAACATCCAAATATCTAAAGACCTGTCCCACCGGATTCCCTGGAGCACAGAGGGCCTCACTCCACCCTGGACTCCCTCAGGGGGTGTTGAAGGTCAACAGCTCTAGCAGCATGGGGTTCAGTCTCCGTAGAGGCAGATGGCAAACGCCTTTGTCGTTCAGTCATGGGCAATGTTCTTGGTAAGCGCCAGTTTGTAGTCGACACTGGCAGGTAGCCCAGGGCACCGAGGGATGCCCTGGCTGCCAGCTCTGTTCCCGGGGCCTCCTGGGCTGGGACTGCTGCTTGGGGAGGGTTCAGGGAAGGTGTTGGGAGGAGCAGTGGGCAGGTAGGGATTTGCTGGGTGGGGAGGGGCCAAGGAGCGGGAACCAGGCTGGGTGGACGCCCCACCTCAGGAGAACAAGGGGACGTGGAGCCTCCAGAGAGCCCCCAGCTGGTACAATGGGCCAGCTATGGGGGGTGCAGGTGGCAAGGACGGAGCCCAGGCCGTGAAGGACCTAGCGTGTCCGTATCAAATCCAGGTGCCCAGTCACCGCCCTCTAAGAGCGGCCTGTGAAGAGGCGGAGGGATGGACAGAGCCCTCTGCCCACCCTTCGCCCCCTCCGCTGTTGCCTTCCCGGATCCACGCTTCTCAGAGGAGCCGGAAGCAGACACTCAAGCCAGGAGCAAGAGCCTCCAGCCCTGCCTCCCGCCAATCCCGTTAGGAGGGGTTCCCTGAGTGAGACAGGGCGGGTGGGTCCTCATCATGTTTGTCATCATCAGCGTCCCCCTGGGGGGCCCCCCAACCCTCTGGGACCCATGTGACTGGGAGGCGGGACCAGATTAACTGAACAAAACTTCATCAGTTCAGATTGTGGAGGAAAGCAGGACTTGAGTGTTAATAAAAAAATAAAACAGCACTTCATCCTTGAGACCATAATTGCCAATTAGATACTTTGTTTCATTGATTTCTTTCACAAAGATGGTATGGCCTCTGGCGTGTGCAGTTCTGTATGCTGGACACGGAGGAATTTGCTAGACTAACACCTTTAGGCTCGCGATGTCCGCCAACCTTTGTTCTAAGCATTGATCGTTAATTTTTTGATATTAAAGCATCTAAAGGAGGGATGTTATCAGGAATGCAAAAAGCTAATGAGCAAAGATGAAAAGCTGTTTCTAGAACAAATATGCCATCAATAAAACATCAGCGTGTGTTTGCTGAATTGAATGTGAGGAGTTGGGTCAGCAGCTGGGGATGGCAGGTGGGGGTCTCCTGCATTCTGGGTGTACGGAGGTGCAAGGGACACTGTGTGTCCCCAGGGAGCCTGGTGGGGTGACTCAGGTACCTAAAGGTACAGTGATGTCCAGCGGGGGATGGGTGGTCAGGAGACACGTAGGAAGAGCCTGCCTTGGCCAGGGACAGCTCCAGAGATGGGGGTGAGCTGATGGGCTCAAGTGGGGCTGGAGGGTGACTGCGCCAGGCCGAGGCAGCAGCAGGTGCAGAGGGTCAGAAGCAAGACGTCTGGAACCTTCCAGAAGGTTGGTAAGCAGAAGTCTAGGGGTCATACTATAAGGATCCTGGTGGGATGAGGCTGGAACCCCAAGATGGGATCAGTTCACAAAGGGCCCTGAACGTACACATGCATGAGTGCAAGCATACACACACGTGCACACACACACACACACACTCACACACACACACAGTTTTTGGCTTGGACTCTGGTGCTATGGTTTGGGGCCCAGCCTGGGCCTTCAGAACACAGCGCGGTGACTGGCCCTTCTCTACTGCGCAGAGAGGGCCAGTGGGGGCTTGGCACCTGAAAGCTCTGGTCAGGACAGACTGGGTCCCTGGCCCTGAGGGAGCGAATGAGGCACTGCAGTGGGCACCATGCCAACGCCCAGAGCGGGGCAGATGGGCGCTGAGGGCAGCCTCTGGCCAGTGTCCAGTGGGCCCTCTTTCCTGAGAGGCTCCGCAGGTGCGAGGGGCTCGGGCAGCGTGTCAGCCAGGATGCTCCAGAGAAACTAAAGTAATGGGAGATAGAGGGGTAGGTAAATGGATGGATAGAGAGGTGATGGGTAGACAGATAATAGAAAGATGTATCCAGGCCATGCCAAGTCACTTCAGTCCCGTCTGACTCTTGTGACCCCATGGTCTGTAACCCGTCAGGCTCCTCTGTCCACGGGATTCTCCAGGCAAGGATTCTGGAGTGGATTGCCTTGCCTTCTCCAGGGGATCTTCCTGACCCAGGGATCGAACTCACGTCTCTTACATCTCCTGCATTGGCAGGCAGATTCTTTACCACTAGTGACACCTGGGAAGGCGTAGGTTAATAGATTTATTTTAAGGACCTGGCTACTGTATTCGGTGGTTAGCAAGTCAGAAAGCTG
The DNA here is from genome assembly GCF_963930625.1 of Muntiacus reevesi. Taxonomy (NCBI): domain Eukaryota; kingdom Metazoa; phylum Chordata; class Mammalia; order Artiodactyla; family Cervidae; genus Muntiacus; species Muntiacus reevesi. Next base: position 3,692,518 of record NC_089270.1, on the reverse strand, counting down.
CAGGGCAGACCTGCCGGCTGGACCCTCAGGCAGGAGCTGATGGTATGGCCTTGAGGCAGAATTTCTTTGGGAAACTTGCTGACAAGTCCTTGACCAGGCTGGAGGAGGTGCCCCGGCATGATCAAGGGTCACCGTCTCGGTTCAAGTCCGGCATAGGTGGACTGAGCGTCCTAGATGCTAACCACATCAAGATTCCTTCACTGCCAAGCCTAGACACGGGTTTGGGGGAACCGCTGAGGCTGCGGTCTGGCCCGGTGGACCCAGGAACCGTCACCGGTGGCTGGCCACTTCACTCACAACACACAACGGGGACATGGATGGGCCTGGGAAAAATCAAAATGGAAAACGCTCCTGAGAAGCCAGTGCGCTGCCGGCCAGCTGCGCCCAGGTCCGCAGGACTGGCCCTGCCTCCCATCCGCCCTTCCCCCTGCGGCCCCTCCCCCGCAACCCCGCCTCCCACCCCTCCCCTCCCCTGCGGCTCCTCCTCCCACCCCGCCCCTCCCCCACCCACCCCGCCTCCCACCCCGCCCCTCCCTCTGTGGCCCCTCCTCCCGCCCCTCCCCTGCGCCCCTCCCTCCCTTCCCCTCCTCCACAGCAGAGTTCCCCCAGCACCTGCTCAGCTCCCCCTACCCTGCCCCTTCCCTGCGGCCCTGGTCCTGACTCCACATCCCAGGGCGCGGGGCTGCTGTCCGCTTCCCTTCATGGAAGGGCTGGTCTTCCTCAAGCAAGCAGTTCCAAAAGCCTGTCTCAGCGCTGGGTCTGGGAAAGTGCACATCTGCTTGGCTCTCCTGGTATCTAAGACAATTTCCCCGAAGATGCTGTGAACTTGCCTGTCCCCTTAAACTCCAGGGCCCCGCTGAGGACATGGCTGGGTTGCCAACGACCCCCCCGCCCCGGAGGTCTTGCAGTGACCACGACAGATTGTCAACCATCCTCAGGGTCCCCTCTGGGCCCTGGGGAGGGGTCTCAGCCAACAGGGTCAGAGGCACAATGGTGTTTGGCAACGTGATATGAGACGTAGCCTCTCGTGTGTGGTGGGTCCCAGTCTTGGAAAGAGCCAGCATCTCTCATGCAAAGCCCAGTGGGCGATCCTGATGGCCGTGGGGGAGCCTGTGGGGGACACACATTGGGAACTGTAGAGCCACAGGGCTCCCGGCCGGGGGACCAGAGCGGCTGAGCGACCCCCACCCCTGTTTCGGATTCTGTGTTCACACAGAGTTCAGGCTGCTGGTGGCTCCGACCCCAGGGGGGACCGGGGGATGGACAGCACCCCGCCTGCTCTGAGTGAAGATGGCACAGCTGGGGACGACCGGGTGGAGGGGGCTTTGACCCTGAGCAGCCCAGCGCCCTTCCTCACAGAGCCCCCAACCTCCCACTGGCAGAGGCTGCAGCCAGCACCCTTCCCAGAGCCGCCCGCTGCTGCAGAGATTCAGCGTCAGCCGTGCAGAAGGCCGGCCTGCAGACGTGTACGTGTCCCTGATCCTGGGACCCACGTCCCTGCTCCTAGCCCCCCAGCCCCGGGCCCCTTTCACCCTCACATGGGTGGGCGTGAGGGTGCCTTGAGGGGGCTGTGTGCTAAGCAGCCCCCTGTGAGGAGCTCGGGACCTGGGTCAGCCTGTCCTGGGAGCCCCCGCTACTGCGGCGGCTGGAACGCTTGCTCAATGAGGCGATTTAAGAAGACCCCTGGTGCATAGTAGGTGTGCAGTAACATACACGCTCAGACAGAGAGAAATGGCTGAAAATTCAGTGATGGCGAAGGAAACTGCAGCGCGGGCTTCCTCTTGGGGCTGTGGCCGGCCCAGGAGACCGGCCCCCCAGTCTGTGTGACTTGCCCCCACCTCCTGGGGCCTGTGCTGAAATGCCCTTCGGGGCGAGGCCTTCCATCTCCCCCAACACGCTGCTACTCTCCCCGCTGAGCACTGACCCCCGGACTCCACATTGTTCCTGTGTGTCCGCCCTCCATGCCAGGAGGCAGGGGGCTTGGTCTGTCCAGTCCTCTCCCCCGCAGGAGGACAGGGCAGCTGGAAGCGCCCTCTCTACACGTTTCAGGGGCTTTTTCTGCCTGGGGACAGGTCTTCTTTGGTTACCCCAGCCCCCACCCGCAGTGTGTTTGGGGTGAGCTTCCTGGCTGTGCGTGCGTGGGTGCGCTGTGGCCCAGTCGTGTCTGACTCCCTGTGACCCCGCGGGCTGTACCTGCCAGGCTCTTCTGGCCGTGGGACTCTCCAGGCAGCAATACTGGAGTGGGTGACCGTTCCCGCCTCCATTCCTGGCTGCGGGTGCCTGAAGACTCTTGGTCAGTGCCCAGAAGGTGGGGGAAGCGGCCTGGCAGCCCCTGTTCCTTGTGATCAGTACAGAGAGGGGCACGGGGCACACACCAGGTGTGTGGTCGGTGCACAAGCCTGGGCAGAGCAGGGGAAGGTGTGAGAGCTCGTCTGGGTCTGCTGATGCCTGTCCCCAGGATCAAGGGAGGGGGAACCTTGCAAACAGTCCCGGGGTGCATGGGAGGGACCACATAATGACAGGCTTATCACAGCCTGGATTGTCACTTGGCAGGTGTGAAACTGGGTAACTCGGAAGATGGGCGCATAGGACACCGGGATCCGGGGAGGGAAGGGCGGCAGACGCCCACACCGAGGCCGTGCGAAAGCCAGACCACGCCTCTGGGACCCCCCTTCTCTCTCTGGCTCTCTCTCCTGGTGTATAATCCTGCAGTGTCTGGAGCAGGAAGAGCTGAGGGTGAACCATGGTGTGTCCCAGTTAGAGCTCTGCAGGTTGCAAAATAGAAACTGCTTCCATTTGACTTAAGTACAGTGAGGCTGGTAGTTGGAAATCAAACATGCTCCTAAACCCAGGGGCAGACAGTACGCGGGGCAGGGCAGGGCAGACAGTACTGGGTGGTGAGGATCGTGGGGTGGGCGCGGGGCGGGGCAGATGGTACTGGGGGGCGAGCATCGTGAGGTGGGGGCGGGGCTGGGGCCTGTCCCCTCCCTGCTTCATCAGACACTTTCTCCTCCCTCCTGTCTGAGGACGCCTCTTCCCCTGCTGGCCCTGCAGCGGGGTTGCTCTGTCTGCTCCACAGACGTCCTGCTCATCACGGCAGCCTCGGACCATGAGTCCTTATCAGAGAACAGCTCAGAGGCCCCCTCAGCCCACTTCTCCAGGCCTAGTTCCAAATTCCCAGGAGGGAGAAAATGTCCCATTCACTGAGGTCCCGTGTCCAGGCCTGGCACAACCAGCTGCGGCCAGACGGGCAGGGTCCTGCCCTCACCTGAGAGCCCTCCCTAGGTGGTTCTCATGGACGGGAAGGGACTGGAGAAAACCATGTGCATCCCCTCGGGGCTCCTCTGTGGCCCTGCAGAGCTCCAAGCCTCAGTTTCTTGTCTGTGAAATGCAGGGGTGGGCACTTAGACAGCCCCCTCTTGGGGGATTGATGGTGGAGAATGAGACGCTCTGCTGAAATGCACTTGGAACTACCTGGACCTTGTATCTTCTGCCACAGCCCTCCTTACAGTGTGTGGCCAAGCGAGAAATACAAGCACGGGGCCCTCATGTGGGGGACAGCCCATCTTGGCCCCCCACTCACTGGCCACGTGGCCTCAGGACTTTCCAGGCCTCTTGTATCCGCTGTTCTGCTGGCCTTGTGGCTTTGCTAGAAAGGCCCAGTGAACTAAGGTTCAAGAGTACCTGGCTCACAGCAGGTCCTTGATGTGTGTATGTGTTTTTAATAAGTGAGTGAAAGATAAGACATTTTTGGTAATGTTTTCCACTAAGGTAAATATGAATATAACTTTGTTTTATATTAATTCATTTATTCATTCACTCATTCTTAGTTTTGGCGTTCGGGTTCTTCCTGAGCAGTGCTGGCCTCTGCCTCGCTGTGGCGTGCAGTCTAGCACGCAGGCTCAGTAGTTGGGATGCGGGGGCTCAGTTGCCCCGTTGCATGTGGAATCTTAGTTCCCCAACCAGGGATTGAACCCTTGTCCCTTGCCGTGGAAGGCAGATTCTTAATCACTGGGCTACCAGAGGAGTCCCTGAAAATACCTTGGAAATCAAGTCTAAGCAGAACTTTTTCCACCTGGGTTCTTAGAATTGTGGGACTTTGAGATAATGTGGTGCAAACCTTTCATTTATCAGAGGTGGGGCCTCCAGGGAAAGAGAAACTCACACTGCTTGGGCATCCACTACAGGCCAGGTCCCAGGCCAGCCATCTCCCAAGCATCTTCTCTTTTATGGGTCTATCAGTCCCTTAAAAAGGGGAGTATCCCTGAGTCCCCACACTTGGGAAACTGAAACAAAAAATGTTGAATCCTGCTGACTTAGAAAGTAGCATTTCTGGATGTCAGAAAGTCAGGCTGTTCTATATCCACAAAGGTTACTTCCCAGCTTCTTTTTTTTAGCTTCCTTTACTTCTCTGGTGTTTCCTAGAAAACACAGCGCGGTAAAAATCAACATGAGATGAGAGGCGTCTCAGAGTTACCACCCCAAGGCCCCCGCCACCCACTCGCGGGGACTCCCCCGCCGGCAGCTTGTGCTTCTCCAAGTGTGTTTTCCAAGGTGATGGATTCAGGTGTGGGAGAGTTACCGCTCTGTCTCCCCCTCGGAGGCCGGCGCCGTCACACGACTCACACCCCGCCCCCCGCCCCATATTTCCCGAGTCGGGAACCAGCGTGGCCTGCACAGCCTTGACTTTATCTTCCTCATATTTCATGAGTTCTCTTTCTCTTGGAGCCGAGACGGAGCGGCTGGACGGGATTACGATGGCCTTGCCGTGGGAAGGAACACGGTCTCGGGGAAGCCTGCTGGAGCGAGATTTGTGGAACAGACAGCAGTGTGGCCCTTTGAGATCTGAAAGGCTCTGGGTAAAAAGCGCTGATGGCAGTGTGGAACGAGGAGGCTTTCAGTCCTCAGCTTGCTTGCTGCTCGCACCCCGGCGGGGTTTTCTTCTCCTTTTTACCTCCTCCACTCTGATCTCATTTAAAAGGAAAAAACCCAAAATGATGCTGTCTTTAAATGAGAGAATGCTGAGCTGAAAGGGACGTTACAGATTAAATGTCAGCCTTCCCTGCCCCCGACTCCTTCCCTCCGCGGGGCCCCCCTTCCTTTCTCATGTGTGTGTGTGTGTGTGTGTGTGTGAATTGTCCGCTGCTCCTGATGCAAAGGGGGCCCCTCCCCAAGTGTGGAGCCTGGCTGACTTGTTTCCCGTAGGGGCACGAGCTGAGTACTTAAGGGGTGTCTGTTGAATGAATGAGTGAGCAAGCGATGCGGGACTCTGGCCCCAGGCTGGACCTCCCCATGGACACAAGCCCCGCGGGAAACCTGCGCACGCTCATTGCCTTTCTGGGTCCTCACAGCACCCCCTCGCCCATCTCCAGGTGAGACCCGCTCGTCCCTTTTATCTCCGTGGACAGCCACGTCCTGCTCTTACTGGGACCCCGAGTGCCTGGAAACACAGCTGCCTTGGGCAGGATGGGCTGCAGGCAGAGCACCGGGGTCTCACCAGCCCGGAGCCTGGGGGTCCCCCCGACTTGTCCACCACACGGGGGTCCAGCCTGGCGCTGCAGAGCCCCCTTCATCTACACAGCCTCCGCCGAGCCCCACGGGAAGCTTCCTCCTCCAGCTTTGCCTTTACAACTCCCAGCCTGCTGCTCCTTTCCTCACGATGGAGAGCACCAGCTGGGAAACAGAGGTCAAGGGGTCGGCCGGCCTCCAGGTCCTCATGCTGGGCCTTGGTGTGGACACAGCGGAGGCGGGGAGCTGGGGGTGGGGGCCAGGGTGGGCGGCCCCACGGCCAGCCCCTCCAGGAAGGGCAGCTTCCATGGAGACAGCCTGTGAGATGCAGGGAGGCAGGTGGGGGGAGCCTTTAGGGGCCTGCCCTGGGCCCAGGGGAGCCAGACTAGGTGAGACCCAGAACAGGCTGAGGAAGGGCTTCTCAGGTGACCCTAGTGGTAAAAAAAAAACCCTCACCTGCCAGTGCAGCAGACGTAAGACACACGGGTTTGATCTCTGGGTCGGGAAGATCCCCTGGAGGAGGGCATGCAACCCACTCCAGTATTCTTGCCTGGAGAATCCCATGGACAGAGGAGCCTGGCGGGCTACAGTCCATGGGGTTGCAAAGAGTCAGACATGACTGAGCACTTGTATAGTGTTAACTAACACATGATATTAACAGTTTATAATAAATATTAACATGGAAATGCTGGTTCAATCCCTGGATCTAGAAGATCCCCTGGAGGAGGGCATGGCAACCCACTCCAGTATTCTTGCCTGGAGAGTCCCATGGACAGAGGAATCTGGCAGGCTTCAGTCCATGGGGTCACAAAGCGTCGGACATGATGAAGCGATTGAGCACGCAGAGGAGAAAGACTAGATGCTGGATTGAAAGGCTGGGGTTGGGGAGGGTCCGGAAGGATGCTTAGAGCAGGGAGGCCTGCGGCTCAGGACCAGGGCTGGGCTGCGGCAGCTCGGCCCCAGGCAGCATCCCTTAAACCCGCCAGCACCCGCAGCCCCGTCATTGCCTGCATCACGCTCTCCGTCCTGGCCGCTGTCTGATGACTCACTCCGGCTACCAGGCACCACGGCGCCCTCGAGGTCACCTCACCATGGCCTTGGATTCCTGCTCCCGGGAAGAAAGGTCTCTTTAGTTTTCCACTGAATTGCCTGGAGCTCCGTTGGCCCATAACGGCAGGCTCCCCAGCATTCTTGAGGCTTTTTTCTAAATGCTCTTCCCAGTGGTTGAAAATGAGTCCTGCCCAGTCTGAGGGGCCACAATACACGGCCCTGAGTCCATGTGGGCCTGCAGGGCGGCTGTCAGCAGAGCCGGAGGAGCTGGGTTCAGAGGGTCTTCAGGCCTCAACCGCACCCAAGGCTGGACTCGGCCTCCTCCTCGGGGACCCCCTTGTCCCCGAGCAGGGTCACCAGGGTGGAGCCCCTTTTCTCACGAGGAGGTCCCGTTCAGGGGCCTCCCTGCCTGTGCGCCTCGGGTACCGGGGCTGAACCACCCCTCCTGGCCTGGCTGAGGTCCCCCTGATAACCGCCTGCATCAGTGTCCCAGGGAACAAGTTACTGCAAGCTGGGGGCTTAAAAATGACTTCTCTCAGGGTGTGGAGGCCAGATGCCTGAGAGCAAGGTGTCAGCAGGGCTGGGCTCCCTCTGAAAGCTGTAGAGGGGGACCCTTCCTGCTTCTTCCAGCTTCCGGTGGCCCCTGGTGTCCTTAGCTAGTGGCCACATCACTCCAGGCTCTGACTCGGTCTTCACACGGCCTCCTCCTTACGTGTTTCCTCTTCTGCCTCTTATACTTTCTCGGATAATGCAGGGTGATCTTGTCCTGAGATGCTTAACTTGCTTGTATCTGCAAAGACCTTCCTTTTTTTTCCCAAATAAGTTCATATTCACAGGTTCTAGGGATTAGCATTCAGACACATCTTTTGGACGTGGCTATTCAACCCCTTGGGTCTTTGCGGTAAAGAAGAGGCAGGTTCAGTCCCTGTGTCGGGAAGATCCCCTGGAATAGCAAATGGCAATCCACTTCAATATTCTTGCCTGGGAAATCCCACGGACAGAGGAGCCTGGCAGGCTGCAGTCTGTGGTGTCGCAGAGTCGGACACGACTCGGGGGCTGAAAGAAAGCAGTTCCAGCCCCTTGCAAATCCCAGAGGGAAGATGCTGAGATTACAGTCTCTCTGGCCAGGATGCTCCCCAGTCCCCTGGGAGGGGGAGGTCCTTCCCACTGCCCACCTCCCCAAGGACCAGCTCAGAGGGCACAAAGCCCCACCGCCCTCCCCTGCCGGCTGGGGCTGGGTGACTCACCTTCCACACACGCACAGGAGGGGTCCCAGTGTGACCACTCTCTGAACAAGAAGCCCCCGACCTCAGAAGCAGCAGGATTCATCTCTCAGGAATAACTGAAGCTCTGCTTTCCCAGGTCCCCGGACATTCCATCATCAGAATGAGACCTTCCCCTGGGGGCCAAATTGCCCCATCTTTCAGGGGAAGGGATGGAGCCTTGAAGAGGCCATGCGTGCCCAAGATCCCCATGGGGAGAGGCAGAGTGCGGTCTTGAACCTGAGACTCCCGCCCCCTGTCCAGGCTGCCCCAAGAATCTCCTCCAGCACAAATACCTGGGCGGTGGCTTATTGGCTGCGATGTAAATAGTATGGGAAAGCTATGAGAATGGAAAATTCTCTCACCTGCCTGTGTTGGAGAGACCAGGCGGCATTCTGCCGGCCTCTGCCCTTCCCGCTGTCTGGGGATTGCCAGCCTGCGGGGAGACCGCCTGCTAATACCAGCTTCCACAAGACTCTGCTTACTGTGAGGATCCGGCCCATTTCAGGAGCTCAGAGTCGCCTTGGAGGGGGCTCGAGTCCCCCGCCCCAGCCCCCCGCTGCTTGGCCGCACACCTCTGTGCGCCTTCCTCTCAATTAAGCCCCAGAAGCTCCGGCCCCGAGTGATGCTGGCTGTGTGGGCTCTGTGTCTTAATTTGGGGTCACGGCGAACGGTGTGATTTCCCAGGCTTGCCGTGATTCTGTGAAAATTCCTCTTTGTAGACCTCAGGCACGCCCCGGTTCCACCCAGGGACAGAGGAGGAAGAATCCAGGACAGAGAGGCTTGCTCTCCAGCAGGTCGTGAGCTGTTTTCCCAGTGGCTCAGCCTAGAGGGGGCGAGGGTTTTCAGCATCAAAGGTAATTTATTAGTAGGTCGTCTGGTACCTGGACTCTGAGCTGGGAGACACTCTGAAATTAACACAGCGTGGTGATTGATTAGTGACGTCTGCCACGGACTCAGGGGAGGGCCCTGGGGTCTGTGCACCATCGATTTACCTTTCTGGCCAAGTCTTTCAGGTCTGGCCAACCTGGTTTGCTGTCACCCAGGGAGTATTTCCATCTCCCAGAGCTTTCCTAGACCCATGGTGGGGGCCGCAGCTGTGCCGTCTTTGGGAGGGTCCCACAGCGAGTGGATCATGGGGCTCTGATTGGGGCCCCATGGGTCAGCTTAAGCCTCAGAGCTCGGGAAGTCAGGCTGGGAAGAAGGGGCGGTTGTCTCCATGTGCCCCGCTTCCCCCCCTCCACACGGTATAGACCAGGGATCCCCAGTCTCTGGGCCACAGACTGGTACCCACCATGGCCTCTTAGGCGCTAGGCTACACAACAGGATAAAACCAGCTAAGGGTGAAACCAAAGCCCTCTCCTGTCCTCCATCCGTGGAAAAACTGTCCTCCACGATACCAGGTCCCTGGTGCCCCTTGGAGACCACTGATATAGACACCCTCACATATGCAGGCCCTGGTCCACGGTGCCAAAATGTTGGAGACCGCCGATACGGATGCCCTCACCTGTGTAGGCCCCCAGACCCACTCTGGTGTAGACACAGCCTCCTGTTGACCCTCTGCCGGGTTTTCCTGGTGCTCCTGCTCCTTACACAGACTCTTCCAGGCCTGCCTGCCGGGGGCTCACAGCCCCTGAGACTCTCAGGAAAGGGGTGACTGCTTGTTTACAGGCCCAGTGAAGGTGTTCCCAAACTCAGGTTTGGCTGCTCATGGCTCGAGAATCCAATACCTAGAGCTAGGGAGTGAGGGAGTGAAAGTCGCTCAGTTGTGTCTGACTCTTTGTGACCCCGTGGATTATACAGTCCATGGAATTCTCCAGGCCAGAATACTGGAGTGGGTAGCCTTTCCCTTCTTCAGGGGATCTTCCCAACTCAGGGATCAAACCCAGGGTCTCCCACATTGCAGGCGGATTCTTTACCAGCTGAGTGTAGGGTAAAAGGAAGGATTGCTTTATTGAGGATGCCGGCAGTCCTGGGGAGAAGGTGGACTCATGTCCCAAAGAACCAACTCCGCATTGCTGATCAGGAGCAAGGCTTTTAAAGGGGAATTTTAGGGGAGCACAGGTGGGCAGGGGTGGAGGTGGTGGGCTACGTGTAGAAACAGCACAGTCAGCTCTGTCACCTTGAAATTGGTCCTATGGTGGTCTGATCAGCGTCCTCTTGCTTGTTTTAAGTACAGTTCATCTTTAATTCCAGGGTTGATTTTGTTTCTTGAGGCCAGTTCTCAGAACTGCAGCCACTTCACGTCATGGCGACAGTCTGGTCTTCGTGTGGCTAAGTTCTTCCACCTGGTGGGGTTTCAGTTTCTGAAACACTGCTCACAGGGTGTGGTTAGAATATGATCTCTAAGCCTTGGGAAGAAAAATAAGGGTCCTTGACTTTGTTTAATGGCTAAACTATTCTTTTGTCCTGTTTGACTAGTTTCCTTTGCTTCTGCATTTTCTCACCCTCTTGCTAAATTTGTTCTTTGGCTGAAGTTTCTCTCTAGACAAGAGGCAGCAGAGGACATGGCGGGGGGAGATCTGTCCTGGAAAGGCCACGTAGAGCCCTGCCCCATTACAGAGGGACCACCGGTGGCTCCCACATCACTGGCCACCTCATGTTAAAACGCCCCACTGTGTTTGTGGACGTGTGACCCGTGCTGACCGCTGCCCGTGCTTCTGTCTTCTGAGCCCCCAGGAGACGTGAGGAGACCCTTGCATCTCAGAATAATTGTACTACTGAAACCAATTCTGGAGTGTGGATCCTCCCCAACACCAAACAGTTCTCGACACCAGGTGGATGTCCTACCATGAAGCTCAGTTCCGACGCTGTCTGCCTGTAGATAGCATCAGACCCTACAGGGGAAGGGCTTGAACCCACCAGCCTGCCCAACTGTTGACACCAGCTTCTGACTGACCAGCTACAGATCGGGGGGTCCCCTCCTTGGGTTCCATTAATGTTCTAGAATGGCTCCCAGAACCCAGAGAAACATTTTACTTACTGTATCACCATTTTATTATAAAAAGTATAACTCAGGACTGGTCAGATGGAAGAGATGCTCAAGAAAAGGCCTGAGGAAGGGGCTGCAGCCTCTAAGCCCTCCAGGCTCCTCTTTCCCCGCACCACCTGGAAGCTCTCACAACCCTGTCCTTTGGGTGTGGGGCATTTAATGGAGGCTTCATTATATAGATACGATTGATTAAATCATTGGCCATCAGCTGATTGATGCAACCTCCAGCTCCTCTCCACTCCCTGGAGGTGTTGGAGTGGGAGTAGGGACGGAAAATCCCAACCCTCCAATCAAGGGTCAGTTCCACTGGCCAGCAGCCCAAATCCTTCGGTGACCCAGGGTCTTTCCAAAAGTCACCTTTTTATGTTAAAAGGACACAGCTACGGTTCTGTCCCTAGGAAGTGAAAGTAAAGTGTCTGACTCTGCGACCCCATGAGCTGCAGCCCGCCAAGCTCCTCTGACAATGGGATTCTCGAGGCAAGAAGACTGGAGTAGGTTGCCATGCCCTCCTCCAGGGGATCTTCCCGACCCAGGGATTGAACCTGGGTCTCCTGCATTGCAGGCGGATTCCTTACCGTCTGAGCCACCAGGGGTTCCCATCACTAGGGTGATGCTCGAGAGTTGTCCCTCAGAGGTCCTCAGAGGTCCTCCTGGTCAGTGTGTGGACCAGGCAGGGTGAGCGCGGGCTCCAGAGCCAGTGGAGGGGTCGGCAGGGCGGGGCACAGCCGGTGCGGAGGGGCGGTGAGCACCAGCAGCAAGCTCTGAGCACGCCGCCCCCAGGAGGCTGTCCGTGGCGCTGAGTGCCCCTGAGGCCGTGTTAGGGTGGGACACCCTCGCCTCTGCCCCCACAGCCACTCTGCTCCCAGTCACATGCTTTCCTGCGCGTGACTGTGTATCAGACCTGCCGCCTCTGACCCGGGTCCCCATGAGGGCACGTCCTGCCCGAGGGCAGACGTAGCAGCTGCAGTTTGCATGCTGCTGTCCCCGGATAGCCAGGCACCGGGCCGGGGTGTGGCATACAGCAGGTGCTCATTTCATGCTTGTTGACTGAATACATGCAGCGCAGCCGCTGTGATGAAGATCTGTCTGGATTTGACTCTTCCTGATACTATGTGGCAGCGCTAGTGGTAAAGAACCCGCCTGTCCATGCAGGAGACATAAGAGATGCTTGTCCAATCCCTGGGGCAGGAAGATCCCCTGGAGGAGGGCATGGCAACCCACTCCAGTATTCTTGCCTGGAGAATCCCATGGACAGAGGAGCCTCGTGGGCTGCAGTCCATGGGGTCTCAAACAGTCGGACACACACTTAGCACACACGTAGCCATGATACTGTGTGACCTTGGTCACATCATTTAACCTCTCTGAGTTTCCATGTTTGTGTCTGTAAAAGGAACTGCCTTTAGCAGTAACAGCTGCTGTTTATTTCCATTGTATTAAGTCCTTTATCACAAGCTCCTCTGAGCCCTTTCTGTATGCACGGTAACTCATCCAAGCCTCACAACACCCATCCAAGGCAGACAAACAGTTATCCCTGTTTGTCAGGTGACGTTAGGAGGCTGGCTCGGGGTCCCACAGGCCAGGGGCAGTGGACTTGGAGATGGTGTGGCCTCTTGGACCATAATCCAGCCTCAGCACCATGACCTCGCTTACCCAGATGAGATGCTGAAACTACCAGGACTTTGAGATCGGCATTGATTCGGGCCCCAGGGGATCCTGGGATCCAGCGGAGTAACAGGAGATGTGGCAGAAAGTGAGGACTTGGGAGTGAGGCGAAGCCAGGCTCAAATTGTACCTGATTCCTTTGACCTGTGGGACCCTATGGGTCCCCACACTTCTCTGAGCCTCGGTTTCGTCACCTGCAAAATGGGCACAGTCCCGTCTTGCTCACTGAGAGGTTTGAGTGCCCATGGGGAGATGCCCAGCACGCAGTTTGGGCTCAGTAGATGTTACCTCACATCCCCTTCATGTGCAAACACACTGCCCTGCACTCGTGTCTTTTAAAGCTAATCTCCCAGGTCAGGGATGGGGCTGCAGTCAGCTGAGGTCTGGGGGGCGGGCCTTCCAGGCTGGTTTCGGCCCCCATGACCTGCTTCCTAGTGGGGCCGGCTTGGGGGATCTGGGCTAGGTCTCTGGTGGGCTGTGGTCTCCTCCAGCTTTCTCTGAGGCTGCCCCTCTTGGCCCCCTGTCCCCTCTTCTGATCCCCTCCCTGGCTCCAGCTATCACTGGGATGTGCCCACTGACCCGGGAGAGATGGCCGAGCTTGGTGTTTGGACTTTCCCCAGACCTAAGCCCGAGTCTTTCTCCAGCCCTGACCAGTTGGGGGTCTGGGAAGTCTTTGTGCCTCTTGGAACCTCAGGATCTTCATCTGAAAAGCAGGAATACTCAGGCTGGCCTGGCCTTGCTCTCAGGAGAGAGTGTGTGTGTGGAGGTATCCCCTGGACTGGAAAATGGGGGGCCCTGGTGACCATGGTGGTGTCTGCACCACGCCCCACAAGGGGCCTCCTCCCACTTCTGGTGCTGACAAAGGAGACTCTGGCTTCAGCAGGACAGTGGATGCCGTGGGCAGTCCCCTATCCTGAGCCCCTGGTGTGCATGTTTCCGCCCCGGCAGTGGCCCCTTGAGTCGGGAAGGGGCACGCCGAGCCCTGAAGTGTGCCTGCTGCCTGCAACCTCAAGGCAATCTCATGAGGCTGTGGTGGAGCCCCATCGGGCAGTCGGGAACTCAGAGAGGGTGTGCAACTTGCCTCAGGTCACACAGCTGCGTAGCGCTAGGCTGGGATTCAAGTCACAGTCCATTCAGCTTGAGTGTGGAGCTGGTCCCAGGACCCCAGGCTGCCTGCTCAGGCCGGGCCGTTAATGACGCGAGATGGCCTTCTGCCTCCTTTGAGGGCTCCCGAGTGCAGTCAGCCAGCAAACACGGCTGCTCGGCGTCCAAAGCAAGCAGAAGAGGCGGGAGGCTGCCCTCACTCTACAGGGAGAGATGAGAGCTCAGAGCCCCCGATCCAGGCGCTGGGTCTTGCCTCCAGCTCGCGGCGGTTTGGGAAAGGCCCTCCCCATACAAGGATCGCACAAGATTGCGCAGGGTGGACCCAACAGGCTTGAGTCAAAAATGCAGAAAATGAGAAACACACGGCCTGGGAGTCAGGAGCGCAGATGCGTGGCCACGAGCGCAGCGCTGAGCCCTCAGGGCAGCGAACGGGGCTGCCTTCAAACACCCTCCTCTGATCCACGTGCGCCAGGGAGACCTGGGGGCAGACTTCTGCCTCCAGCAGCTGTGTGTCCCGGGGCAGCTCTCGCCCCCACTTCTCTGGGCCTCAGTTTGCCATCCATTAAATGGCAACGGCCGTTGTCGTGAGGTCAAGTGCTGTCCCAGCTCAGGTCACAGGTTTGAAGATTCCCTCCTTGACACCCCCACCCACCCAAGCCTGAGTGTTCCCTGTTCACCTTGGAAACAAATCACTCCAGGGCTGACAGCTCACAGCACAGCCGGAGGGTCGGGCGGACCGTGAACGTCAGAGGCCTCGTGGCGCAGATGGGGAAAGTGAGCCTGGGGAGCGAATGGCGAGGCCATGGTGTCCGCGGTCCTGATGCCCGGCCAGGCTCTGGCTCAACAAGAACCCTTTACTCTTGACTCTCAGCTTCCTTATCTGAGCTGCCTGACACCCTTGTGAATGCGTTTCAGACCAAGGGACCCAGGAAAGAGCCTGAACTCCAGAGAGCTTAGTGCTTTACTGGGGTCACCAGGGAATTGGGGCTTTCGTGAGTTCAGAACGTTGATACTTGGTTGTAAAACAGCTGGCTCAGCACCTGGCATATCAAGGTCTTTAGTAGCACTGGTCCTTTACCTTCCCCCAATATGTTGTACCAGCACCTTCATCACCATCACCATCGTCACCATCATCACCACCATCACCACCATCATCACCACCATCACCACCATCATCACATCACCATTATCACCATCATCACCAACATCACCACTATCATGACCACCATCAACACCATCACCACCACATCACTACCACTATCATGACCACCATCACCACCATCATTACCACCATCATCACCATCACCACCATCACCATTATCATCACCATCACCACCATCATCACAACACCATTATCACCATCATCACCACCACCATCACCACTATCATCACCACCATCACCACCATCACCACCATCATCACCATCATCACATCACCATTATCACCATCATCACCACCATCATCATATTACCATCACCACCATCACTACCACCATCACCACCACCATCAACACCATCATCACCACCATCATCGCCAACATCATCACCATCAACACCACCATCACCATGACCACCATCACCATCATCACCACCATCACCACCATCACATCACCATTATCATCATCACCATTGTTACCATCACGACCTCACCATCACCACCATCACCACCACCATCATCACCATCAAGATCATCACAATCATCACCATCACCATTATCATCACCATCATCACCATCACCACCACCATCACCACCAATCATCACCACCACCACGATCACCATCACATCACCATTATCATCATCACCATTGTCACCATCCCCACCATCACAATCATCACCATCACCATTATCATCACCATCACAATTATCACCACCATCACCACCATCATTATCATCATTTATTGAGTATTTGCCTTGTGCTAATTCTTTCATGTGAATTATTTAACAGGGGAGAACTTTAAAGTCGGATTTTAACATCTTGCATTCTCTCCATTTTACGGAGGGACTAAGTGACTTGGGAGGTCCAGGTAGCTGGTTAGGGGTGGGGTTGGGGTCTGAGTGGAGAGGCTGCAGTCCTGACCACAGCGTGGCACAGCCTCCCATTTGCACAGAGAGCCCAGCAATCAGGTCTTCATGGTAACAGGCTCATCGTTCGGACTCCTTCACTCTGGCCGGGAGCTGTGCTGAGCACTGGGTCTAAGATCTTAAGACTGGGTCAGGGCTGGTGGTGAGATGTGAGGCTGGGCCTAGTTTTTGAAACCCTTGGAGCCTAAGTGTGTGGCAGTGGTGGGCTGGAGAGGGGTGTGTGGGGTGGGGTGGGGTGGGGAAGCTGGCAAGGGAAGCCTGAGGTTGCAGAGCACAGAGGACCAATGCCACTGTGCACTTAGCCAGGACAAGAGAAGGGCCAGGGCCTAAATTAACGAGGGCTGAGCCACCAGGCTGGCACCGACCTTGACAGAGGGGGAGGGTGGGCCTTGAGGAAGCAGACAGGAGCGCAGCGGAGAGGGTTGGACCCCTGCCCCTTGTAGCTCAGGGCCTGGCGACTTCCTGGGCCTCCCCTTTGCTTGTACTGTCCTGCTGCCCCCAGGGGGCAGAGAAGCTCTGGGAGGGTGGGCCCCACGCCAGTCCTTCTCCTGTGTCCTTGGCACCTGCCCAGGCCTGGCAGAGCAAAGTGAGAGAGAAGGGGTGAGGCCTGGCCACAGAGGGAGCAGGCCCAGACTCAGAGGACCTGGGAGGGACAGGTCAGCTCCCAAGTCCTGCAGGGTAGAGTGGATGGGGAGGGAATTTGGACCTCTATTGAGAATATTCCAGAAGAATCTAGTGTCTTGTGAATTTTGCAGTATAAATGGGGAGATAGAAGCGGTGGGCCCACTTGGTACCAGCATCACCACCCATCCTTGCATCCCTACGTCACAGAGCTCTCAGGAAGCCTGCAAAGAACGTCCTCTCCTGTGTTACTCAGATAAGAGACCCAAAGAAGCGAGATAGATGCCCACCCAGCCCGCCCAGGGAGCAGGGTATGAGGATTCCCACTGGAGTCTGACTCCAAGGCCCCTTCCCTTCCCACCTCCCCACCCCGCCCCCTGGAATTAGAACTTTCTGGAAAGCTACTGGAGCCCTCCTCACCCATTCCCTGACCCCTGATGGGCAGGGGGCGGGGGGGGGGGGGGGGCGGGGCGGCAGTGGGGGCCGACGGGGCAGAAAGCCAGAGGAGCTCCACACAGATGCTGTAAAATTAGCAACTTAATTTTGGCTGTCAGGATAATCAGTTGAGAGAAAAATGAGTTTCCAAGAGATTCGCTTTCTTACAAACCAGCATGATAAAAATAAAGAGAAAGGCCAGCTTGCAGGGAGAAAGGACGCTTTCTAAATTTATAACAGGGATTCATTATTCATGGGCCACGTTGGAAAAGGCCAAAGCCACAGAAAGGAAGTGGGCATGAGTGGAAGGGCCGCGGCTGGAAGAGGGGGCCTGGCTGGGGAGCCAGGAAGGGGGTGGTGGCCGCAGGGGGGGGCCTGGTCCTCAGGGCCGGGGCCGAGGGGCTGTGGACATCCCGTGGCTGCAGGCAGAGCTGGGCTCTGTCAGACAGGCCAGGGCCACCTGTGCAGCCCTGGCCTCGGGGCAGAGTGCCTGCTCATTAGGTTGGTTTGTGCAGTTACCCACATGTACTGGGAGGGTCTAATACACCCTGGGCAGGGGCTCTTGTTGTTATACATGTGATCTGATCTATTGCAAACCCTGATGCTGCGAGTGCCTACTGGCACTGTGCAGAAGGGGACAGTGAGGGTCAAAGAGGGACAGAGACACAGCAGCGTCACGTGGCTGATGTCAGCGGCGGAGGTCTCAGCATGCAGGGCCCCACGGCCCACTGTCTTGCCCCACCCACCGTGCTCTGACATGCCTTTTTCCCTCGGTAGGGCTGTTTGGTCCACGAAGGATGGAGAGGAAGGAGGGTGATGGTGAGGAAAGGCCTGCTGCGCCTCTCACCCTGCCCTGCCTCCTCCGGAGGGAGAGTCTTAGTCAGCCCTCCCCACAGCCCGGTGAGGTGGCTTCTGTTGTCAGACGAGGCGTCTGAGGCTCTGGGAGGTCCAGGACTTACTTGCCCGGGGCTGCAGAACTTTGAAAACCAGGCGGCTCCTCCCTTGGCCAGCACCCAGCACCGCCGAGAGGGGGAAGCCGTCTTGCTGCCCGCCACCCAGGAGCATCCCAGCATCTCTACAAGAGCCTGACCCCCAGTGCCCTCACTGCCTGGCTGGGTGCCCGCGAGGGTCACGCAAGTCACACTATCACCTCCGTTCGATCATGGTCACCGGCCTGGCCACCGTGAGGGTGAGCTCCGTGCTGGGCTCCACACTCAGGACCCGGCACGGCTCATCCCTTCACGACCCTCAGAGCGGAGCTTCTGTGATCCCGCTGCACAGAGGGGTAAAACTGAGGGTCGCCAGGGGAAGTGACTTCCCTGATGGCTGCCTAGTGTGAGGGCTGGATCCAGACCCCACACAGGTTACTCCTCTGTCCCAGAGCAGAGTGATCCTACGAAACCTTTCCCAAGTCAAAATGGCATAAAGCGAAGTAGCCATTAACTTAGAGTGCATCTTGCTAACACATACACGGAATATCAATACATGGAGGTAACGGGCAGAGGATCACAGATGCAGTTCATGGCTCTGGCGGCTCCCTGCTGAGAGGCTGAGGGTGGTCTCTGGGCCAGGAGACTGGGGGTGTCGCTCTTGCTGCTTGGCAGGGGGGACGGTGCACTGCCCCTAATACCTTGCTGCAAAACGCACTGAATGTTAGCTTCACTTTTCACCCTTTTTTTTCCCCATAAAAACCGAAGTCCTTTTCAGATAGCTTTCAGTTAGTGAAAACACGTACTAATGCAGGTCTTTTGTAAAAAGCAGAGTGGCATAAAGAGAACTTTCACAATCAGAAAGGCCTGCTGTCCTCTTTTCAGAAAATTCCTTGTCGTGAAACGCAGAAGCCAGAGGGCCACTGGGAATTTTGTCTAAAAAAAAAAAAGGCAGATAAGTGCACAGACAGGAAGAGTTTTGAGAGATGGTTTTCTACTGTGATTCCTCCCTGGCTTGGGCGGCACACAGATAAGACGGGGACGTGGCAGGGGCGCTCTGGCATGTTTTAGCGGGAGGAGCAGGGTGTGGGGAGCCGGCCGCCGCCACCCTCCTGGAATCTTTATTCTCAGTGGGACTTGTGTGCGGTTTGACCATTGGCGTCTCAGGCACTAGGCTGGTGCTAGTGGCCAGAACTGAAGGCTGGCCTCGTGGGGCTGGTGGCTTGGGCACCTTCCCCCGCGGTGAATATACCAAAACTCATGTACCAAAACCCAGGGCCAGAGAGTAGGCTTCTCTGCACCCCAGCATCCTGCTGACAAAAGGGGACCTTTTCGCTGTCTGACTGTGTCTCTGCGCCTTGGGGCTGAAGGAATCTGGAGGTGTGATTCCCCCTCTTCCTCTTACTTTCTTTTTAAAGTACGCCTCGTCTCGTCTCGACTGGGGAGATCCTCCTCCACTAAGACACAATTAAGGTTCTCAAGTTAATTACGCACCTGATAGTTGGGTTAGTGATTTTCTGAATTTCGCTGTAATTACACCGGGAGAAGAGTCAGCCCCGGCTCTCCCAGGAAGGAAGCGTGGGCTCCAGCAGCCAGCCTGGGTGTCTGAGGAGCCTGAACTCTGCCTGTGGACTCGAGACAGACGCTTGGCCCAAATGCACTGTGTCCTTGCTCCTTCCCTCGTGAGGTAACCTGGACGGGGTGGGGTTGTCATTGGCCCGTTTCAGGAGGAGCACTCTCAGAAGCGAGGAGATGGCCTCAAGGCCCTGGAGGTCTACCTGTCCCTCAAAAGAAGGATTGTGAGAGGTTCAAAACAAAGGGTCTTACCAGGGAAGGTTTGGGAAGTCAGAGCAAGGCCTCACGGGGCTCAGTAAACTGTACCTCACATCGCTGTCTCAGGGTGACTTCTCCCTGGTTGGGGAAGATGATCCTGTGGTCATAGTGGTCCCCACGAGGCTGATCAACAATTCTGAATCCTGAGCTGGGTAGCAATCCCTGTTCTCAAAGAGGTAATTTATGTGAATGCAAATGAAAGGCATTAAAATGTGGATATGGGATAGTCAGGGTGTGATGAGAATGGTTTTATTCAGTCACTCAGTCGTGTCCAACTCTTTTCGACCCCAGAGACTGCAGCACACCAGGCTTCCCAGTCCTTCACTCTCTGCTGGACTTTGCTCAGATTCGTGTCCATTGAGTCGGTGATGCTATCTATCTATCTCATCCTCTGCCATCCCCTTCTCCTTTTGTTTTCAATTTTTCCCAGCAACAGGGTCTTTTCCAATGAGTCAACTCTTCCCATCAGGTGGCCAAAGTGCTGGAGTTTCAGCTTCAGCATCTGTCCTTCCAGTGAATATTCAGGGTTGATTTCCCTTAGGATGGACTGGTTTGATCTCCTTGCTGTCCAAGGGACTCTCAAGAGTCTTCTCTAGCACCAGATTTCAAAGGTATCAGTTCTTTCTGGTTCAACTCTCATAACCATACAGGCCTACTGGAAAAACCATAGCTTTGACTATACAGACCTTTGTCGGCAAGAGAGAGATGATTATGAGACGATTATGTGAGAATGGTGATGGCTGTTTATAAAGAAGAGCTGGTGGACCCAGGTGGCCTGTCCGTGAGCACCGCTGGTCGCCTTTGTTGCTTCTCCTCTTTGGCCTCAGTCCCCGTGATCACCTCGTCCCTCCCCTGACTCCTGCTTTCAGATCTGTCTCCTTCTGGCCCACCACTCCTTGAGGACAGGGAGCACACGTGAGGTGCAGAGGATGGAAGTGACTTGCCCAAGGCCACTCAGCAGGAAGGGGCAAAGCCAGAATTTAAACATGACCTCTGTGCTCAAAATTACTGTGCAGGAGAACCAGAGGCTGGCCCTTCCCTCCAAGGCAGCCCAGAGACGTGGTTTGCTCCAAAGTTTATTTCTTCAGACTCGGCAACCCAGGGGGGAAAGAATATTCAAAAACTATTAGGATGGCAGTGACCCATGGGGAAACGCAGCCTGTTTAAATGTTATTTCATTTTTAAACAGAATCTGGCTACTTCCTTAAATTTCATTGCATTTATTGGACAAGTTCCACCTGATTTCATGTTTTAAAATTAAACAGCTGAGCAGAGAGGCTTTGCCCATAATAGCATCCTGGCACTTAGATCATAGACCTGTCTCTGTATGTGAGCCCAAACTCAGCTGAGGCTTGGGAGATTCAAAAACTAATAATAAATTTCAAAAAATATGTATGTTTTACATAAACTTATATATCTTATCTTTGTCATTTTTTTCAGAAGATGACAGAAGATCCCCCAAGTAGAAGTGTTATTCCTTCATAGAGTAGGGAAATCCAAACTCAAAAGGGGAAAAAATGCACAGACATTTGTGACCCCTATTCATAGCCTTGGAATTCCTGGCCTATTGAAAAAAAAAGGAGTTAGGCTTAGAAATTAAGTGACAGAGTTTTGGGTACAAATTTTTAATATCTTCTAGAAATATAAGTGAAAATCATTCATTCCTGTCCAACTCTCTGCGACTCCATGGACTTTAGAGTCCAGGGAGTTCTCCAGGCCAGAATACTGGAGTGGGTAGCTTTTTCCCTTCTCCAGAGGATCTTCCCAACCCAGGAATCGAACCGGAGTCTCCTGCATTGCAGGCAAATGCTTCACCAACTGAGCTATGGGCTTCCCTAGTGGCTCAGATTGTAAAGCATCTGCCTGCAATGCAGGAGACCCAGGTTCGATCCCTGGGTCAGGAAGATTCCCTGGAGAAGGAAATAGCAACCCACTCCAGTATTCTTGCCTGGAGAATTTCATGGACAGAAGAGCCTGGTGGGCTACAGTTCATGGGGTCACAAAGAGTCAGACCCAACTGAGCGACTAACACACATAGAAATGCAAAGCTGGTGGTGACCTTGACTTGAATCTAGTCCATACAGATTTGCCAGCCCCAACCACAAAGAGATAAGATGGAGATGGAGATGCAGATTCAGGAACAGATGGAGATGGGTATAGATGGAGGTCCAGGGAGAGATACAGATACAGATGGA
The DNA here is from genome assembly GCF_963930625.1 of Muntiacus reevesi. Lineage (NCBI taxonomy): Eukaryota > Metazoa > Chordata > Mammalia > Artiodactyla > Cervidae > Muntiacus > Muntiacus reevesi. The sequence goes on along the minus strand of NC_089270.1, from coordinate 3,670,845 downwards.
CATGGAAATGGAGGCGGATGCAGATCAGAGACAGATACAGATGGAAATGGAGCCAGAGGTGGAGGTGGCTTAGATGCAGGCACAGATGCTGAGGGAAATGACCATGTGCTCTCCAGGGGCTAACACGGGCCCAAGCCCAGGATAGATGCTCATGCTGCTTGCTTTGACCTAAACAGACAGGCCTGACCCCTGGCTGGCTGGATATCACATTTCAGTACTTTTCATTTTAAGCTTCACAGAGAACCATAGGATGGAGGCCAGGTGTAAGGGGCTTCTTTGTTGCCATGGAAGATGCTTCTGAAGCCCCTCCGAAGCTTGTTCTGGGGCCTAGAAGAGAGAGGTTTCCCTTTGCCGGCCCCTCCCCTCTGACTTGGAACTCTGGTGCACCCCGCCCCCCAAGGCCCTGGGTGGAGAGGAGGAGTGGGTGCTAGTGAGTTCGTACCACCAGCCCTGAGCCCTTGCAGACCTCACCGTGGTCCTGCCTGGGCCTCCTCACTGCTCTCCAAGTGCCAGAGGTGAGGGCATGGCCTCGTTCCTGTGCAGTCTCTGTCGTGGTCTCCCCTAAGCTCTTTGAAGCTCAGCCATCAGATTGGAATTGGGAATGACAGATGGGGGGGCTTCTGGCTTCTGCTCAAGGCTCTTTTTGTTACAGTATGTGCCATTGAAATGCTGGACAGCTGTTCATCAACATCATTCAAACCCACATGCCATTGGTGAACCTAGAACCCAGTACAGAACCTGGAATATCTTCAAGTGGGTTTTGGCACTAGGTTCGGTTCTTCCCTTGTTCATGTGACTTCGCTGGGGCTACAGAGTGGAAGACTGGGAGATGCATTAGGTATCTATCTGCTGCTGGGGATTCCACTAAGACCTTTGATAAATATCAATCCATTTCATCTGAGTAAGAGTGCTTTTCATTTTATAAACTAGGAAGCCAAAAGTGGCGAGGTTAATCACTGTTATCATCATTCAGCTAATAAGCAGGGATTTGAACCCACATCCTTCTGATGACTCCAGACCCTGGACTTGGTGACCTGTGGGGTCCCCAGGCCCCCACACTCAGCAGATCCACAGGGTTGCATGCTCTCCTGCTGCCATCTTGAAATTCCTGGTCACTTTTGATCTCGGGGCCAGAAGTTTCACTTTGCCCTCGGCTAGTCTTGCCTGAACTTGTGATATTTCTATCACCACATGCCACCTTCTTGCTCTAGTCGAGCTGGACCCTGACCCTCAGGGACCCTGAGAGACCAGTGGTGAGAAGGGAGGTCCAGAGGCTATGTGATGGCATGGGAGCCAGGCTGTCCTGCCAGCCTCTTGCCCGTGCTCCTTGTTGAAGTGGAGAAATTCCAGCCCAGGGCCAATCAAAGGACCAAAGCTCTAGTCTCTCACCTGTAAAGTAAGCAGGATCCCAAAGGTGGAGATCTGGAGTGTAAATGGGAGTGGGAATCACGATGGTGGATCCCATGGCAAAAACTGGATGAACCAACAAATATGATGGAAACTTGAAGGTGTGGAATTGATAAACAGCTTTCCCTTCGCTGAGACCTACTTAATTTTAAGAGGAAGTATGACTGCATCAGAGGACAAGGCTACTTTCTGTGAAAGGTGTGCAGGGGATGGGTCCAACACGGTGGTGGTGGATGGTGCATGGTTGGGGAGGGGTGGTGTGGAGAGCTGCCCTTCATCTTGCCTGCAGGGAGGGGCAGGCACTGGCCTGGGGCCCGTCCACAGTGAACTGTCTCATCAGTTCCCCCCAAACAGGCCATGTGAACCCTGTGTGCCCATGAAGACAGCAGACAGCTTGGCCCACCCACACCAGGAGGGACCCTAGTTGCCCAGCCCCACACGGGGCCTCAGCCTGGCCTCTTCCCTTTGGAGGTCTCAGCCTCTTCCTGGCTCTCCTTGAACAGGAAGCTTGGACCCTGTAGGCATCACTGTCATCAGATTCTCCTCGCCTGCTTCATTTTAGTTCCAGAAGTCAACTCTTGGCCCCACAATGTTCTTGACCCCAAAGTGCTCTCGGCCCCAAAGTGCTCTTGGCCTGTTCTCCTCTGTTCACACGACTGACCCCCCCCCCCCCCGCCACCGCCCCAGGCTGGCACTCCCCCAACCCCGACCTCCTGCACTGCAGCATAGGTCACCCTTGACCAGCTCCAGGGCATTTGAATGATCCTTGTAGATCAGTCAATTGCGCCAGGGCTGTAGAGAAGGAAAAAGATGTCCTGCATGGAAGCAGTTTGCATCCAGGCTCAGGACGCAAGGCCATCTCTCCCAGCAGGTGGACAGTGAGGGGATTAGCTGTAGGCTGTTTGAGTCAAAAGCCTGGTTCTACTGTGTGACCTTTGTGAGTTAATGAACTTCAAAAGCCTCAAGTTTTTTTCATAGTAAAAATGGGGCTGTTGTTGAATGGTCCTCCTGGAACTAGAGTGAGGATCTGGTGGTGGCACGTGAAGGATGCTTCAAATAGAGCCTGTCGGAGCGTGTTACAACCTCTGACTCCCCTCTGCCTCCATTTCCCCATCTGTGCTTGGGGTCACAGCACTGAACTCCCAGAGTGGTTCCAAGGGTGTCAGGCATAGGAAGCAGTCACACAGCACCCTGCTAAGGGTTAAATCCCCACTATCTAGTCAGGCATTCATTTGGGGCTGGGGGGAGGCTGCTTGGAACTGGGGGATCAGGGGGGACAGTCCAAGGGCTTCACTTGCTTCAGCCGTGGCGTCCGCCTTGCATGAACCCCAGGAAGCAGCGTGTGGGAAAGCAAACTTACTGAAGTCTGGATAGACCACTTCCACCAAAGCACAGGAGGCTGCCGTGGTCCGAGCCTAATGAGGCCTGAAGATGTCCGCCGTGGGGGCTGTGGCCGGTGGGACATATATGGCAGTCAGCTCCATTGGACACGGCTATATTTGCGCCATGAGCGGGGGGCGGAATTAACTCCCTGTTTCCCACAACAATGCATGTGTAGTTTTCCACTTAGCAGTTCCCAGAGGCTGCAGGCAGAGCTGTTTTATCTGTGTGTCTGTCCATCCATTCAGCTATTCAGTCCTCAGCAGACGTTACTGAGATCTCACTGTTAGGGCAGCAAGATGGCCAGGAGTGTGAAGGAGCCCCAAGCTGGCCGTGTGTCCCTGGGCGGGTCATTTCACCTCTCTGAGCCTCAGTGCTCCTACCTCTCAGGTGTTCTGACCTTGCAGCGCTGCTGGGAGGTGTGAATGAAACAATCCTGAGAAACGGCATGGACTGTGCAGATAGTAGCAGCCGCATAAACGTCGCCTGAGGCCTTGTGCAGTCAGGGAGGGCTTCCTAGAGGCAGCAAAGTCTGAAATAGAGCTTAAGAGATAGACACTCGCCCACCAACACATAGCTACAAAACAAAGCAATGTAAGTGCCACAAATTGAAAATTACAATAACCTCTTATATTGAGACTTTAAGAATGACCCAGAGGGATGGGATGGGGAGCGAGCTGGGAGGGGGGTTCAGGATGAGGAACACATGTACATCCATGGCGGATTCAAGTCAAGGTATGGCAAGACCAATACAATGCTGTAAAGTAAAATAAATAAATAATTTAAATTAAAAAAAAAAAAAGAATGTTTCCCCCACATTAGCAGGTTTTTTACAGGATCGTTTGAACCGATGACTGCGTCAGCATCTAATTGTCCAAAATACCCACAAAAATCCATGATAATTGGCAGGAGGATGTGACTATTAGAATTAAGTGTGTTTCCGAGAGTTTCTGACTTATTCAAGGATTGTGGCATCTGAGACCCAATATTTATTTAGCCCTGGGGTTAGCAGTCTTACTGTACACAAATGAACACGGATCAAATTCTCCTAACGTTAAGTTCAAGAATAGCAAACATTTCTAAAAACAGTAAAAGAAACCAAGGAAAGGGAACTTGTTTAGAAGCTATTAAAACTTACCATAGAGTAGCTGCCCTCAGAAACAGTCTATCAGTGGGTGAATCAGCCCCTCCCCGAAATAGACTCCAAAGGACGGACTGGCACACTGACAGATAAGAATTAATGAGGAAGGTCTTTTATCAAGTCAGTGGGGAAAAATGTCACTGGCCGATTTGATCTTCCAATGAGGGGAGAATTGTGCCCTGTTTTTGGTGAGGGACTAGATGTGAACATGGGGTTGTCTAGATTGAAGACATGTGCCCAAATAAAATTCAGACACATCAGTGAAATTTAAGCTAAAAAGAGGGATTTCCCTGGCAGCCCAGTGGTTAAGACTCGGTGCTCCCCGTGCAGAGGGCAGGGATTTGATCCTTGGTTGGGGTACTAAGATCCCACACACCACACGGTGCAGCCTAAAAAATAATAGTAAAAATTTTTTAATTTAAAGAAAGGTTAAAAATCAAATATTGTAAAGATTTGGAGAATATTGTAAGGAAATACCTGGAGAATATTGCAAGGAATATTGTAAGGAAAGGAGAATACATACAGTCATTTAAGCAAGAAAGGAAATTCAGAATTTATAAGAGACCATCTTGATGCATTTGATATATAAAATGTAATTGCTTGTAAGACAAGAACACTGAAGCTAAACTCACAGATAAATGAGTTGATGAGAAATGCAGCAGTTCGACGAGGACAGGGTTATTACTGAGTAATAAGTCGCCCTGAGGGGTTTCTAGGCAGCCCTTGTAAGGGGAAGAAGGGCAGATGGATGGGGGGTGGGTGGAGAGTCACGGAACGGCCGGGTTACCTGGTGGAAGCCAGTTACCTGGGGGAAGATGCTCTGTCTCTAGGCAGCAGGGAGAGGCGAGGGAAGGCAGGACTTTGCCGTTGTCTCCTGGTCCATCAAGGAGACTTAAATAAGGCGGAGACAGGAAGAGAGAGAGAGAGAGAGAGGAAACCTTTTCTCAGTGACCTCCTGGAGAGGGTGTGAGAGGAGCCGGCCAGCATCCCCCGTGCTCTGGTGGGATGAGTCCGCTAGCAGCATCCGGCACCAGGGGAGACCCGCGTTCTGCAGTCCCCTGATGTTCCCCCTGGAGCGCTGAAGCAGTGGTTTTGAGGTTCTCTCGGTGGACGCGTCCCTTCCACCCAGCCTGGCGGATGGGACAAGGACAAGCGTGCTCGACCGGGAGCGAGGCGGACGCCCGGAAGCAGTGCTCTGCAGGAGGCCCTTCACTCCAGGGGGCCCGGGGCAGCCACTGGGGGGGGCTTCCACCCTGTGCTAAGTGGACAGCCGCCCCCGCGTCGACATTTGTGTGTGCATATGCGTGAGTTTGTGCTCCCCCCCCCGTCGCCCAGTGGTAAAGAATCCGCCGGCCCACGCAGGAGACGCAAGAGCCGCGAGCTCGATCCCTGGGTCGGGAAGATCCCCTGGAGGAGGAAATAGCAACTCACTCCAGTGTTCTTGCCTGGAGAATCCCATGGACAGAGGAGCCTGGCGGGCTACAGTCCACGGGGTCGCAAAGAGGCGGACATGCCTGAGTAACACACACACGCGAGCTCGTAGAAAGATCCAGAGGGGTCCTTGCTGGGATGTCTGTTTTGGCCTGCTTATCTGAGAGTGGGTGGTGGGAAGCTAGATGAGCAGGGTCGGGGGACCGTGAATCTTATAAAAGGTGCAGAAAGGGAGGGAAGAGGGAGGGACAAGCATGAAGCGTGGCCCCCAGTCCCACTCGCCGGCTCACCTAGCACTGTGTCACGGCAGGGCAGTGGGATTGCAGGCTATTTATCTTTCTCTTCTTGTATGTGTGAGCATCACCTGGGTTTCCACAATGCCCACGTGTGATTGATAAAACCAGAAATTAAACAGCAAAGCTATTTTCATTGCGTGAAAAAAAAAAATGACTGTGCCGTGTGTCAGAGCTCCAAGGAGAGACCCAAAGCATGGAAATTAAACCCGATATTGACAGGAAGCGACAGAGACGATCGCAGAAAGAAGACAACATAGAAAAGAGGAGAAAGGGCTGGTGTATGGCAGGGCTAGCGGGAAGCCTGGAGGTGACCGGTGAGGGGCCCCTGCTCCCTGGGAAGGCACGTCGCACCGCGCAGGGCGCGAAGGAGGCCGGGGCCGTGCTGGACACGTAGAATGCGTGCGGAAGCACCATCGCTCGCTGTTGAGTGTCCGAGGACACAGCAAGTGTGCCACTCGCTGTCACTTCAGGCGTGTCCGACTCTTTGCGACCCCGAGGGCTGTAGCCCACCAGGCTCCTCTGTCTCCAGGCGAGAATACTGGAGTGGGTTGCCATGTTCTCCTCCAGGGAATCGAACCCAGGTCTCTTAGGTCTCCGGCATTGGCAGGCGGGTTCTTTACCACGAGCACCACCTGGGAAGCTGGACACAGCCTATGACAGGGCCCGAAGCGGAACTCAGCACGTGCTTGAAGTGCGGGGAACAGAGAGAGGGTCACACGGTGATGCTGAGGCTGGGGCGCCGCCCGGGACAGGGAGGCCGCTGAGACGAGGCCTGCGGGGTTCGCTGCCTCCTCTGCCGCAGAACGAAAACACAGGGCGGTCTTCCCGCAGGTCAGGGGCCGGGGTCCAGCAGGGGCCAGAACAGGAGCAGGGACAGCCTCTGCTGGAGACTCCCTGGAGGCAGAGGGAGAAATAACCCTGAGTTCTCCAACCTTTGCCAGCAAAAATGTCCATCTAGTCAAGGCTGTGGCATTTCCAGTAGTTACGCATGGATGTGAGAGTTGGACCATAAAGAAAGCTGAGCGCCAAAGAATTGATGCTTTTGTGCTCAACACCACACCTGAACTGTGGTGCTGGAGAAGACTCTTGAGAGTCCCTCAGACTGCAAGGAGATCCAACCGGTCCATCCTAAAGGAGATCTATCCTGAATGTTCATTGGAAGGACTGATGCTGAAACTGAAGCTCCAATACTTTGGCCACCTGATGCAGAGAACTGACTCATTGGAAAAGACCCTGATGCTGGGAAAGATGGAAGGCGGGAGGAGAACAGGATGACAGAGGATGAGATGGTTGGATGGCATCACTGACTCAATGAGTAAGCTCTGGGAATTGGTGATGGACAGGGAGACCTGGTGTGCTGCAGTCCACGGGGTCACAAAGAGTCGGACACGACTGAGCAACTGAACTGAACTGAACTGAACTCTCACTTCTCCTGCCCTCCGACTTCCCACCAGAGCCTCCCATTGGCTGAACCCAACAGGAAGTGGGCTGGGAGATGGACAGGCTGGAATAAGGCCGGGGCTCCTGGGGCTCAGAGCAGAGCAGGTCAGAGGATGGACTTGGAGGAAGATAGGAGGCTGGTGGCACAGCCAGGAAAACCCTTCCAAGTCCCCTCTGCTCATTTGCCCAAACAGGAGGACTCTGAGGCAGACCCCATGGGGAGGACACCCTTACCATTCCCATCTCACAGATGGGAACCATGAGACTTCAGGAAGGCTGGATAAGCCCCCAGGGAAGGACTTGGCCGGCTGGGGACAGCTGCATAGGGCGGGAAGAGAAAACAGCCTTGCGGGGAGGCCAGGAAGGCCAGGCTCTCCTCTTGGCCATGACCCGTCAGGCGCTGGGAGAAGGTTCGGCCTCCCCAGCCTACGGGGCTGTGTCCTGGGGGCCCCGGGAGAGGCTGTGTCTCAGGAGAGCATCCCGCCGATGTGCGTGGAGCCAGAGGAGGAGTGGGGAGGCCCCTCACCCAGGCCTGCCTCTCCCCATCACAGACTCCATCCAGGCAGCGCCATCGTTGCTTCAGGCACTGTGAAATGACCTCCCTCCAAACACCCCTTCCTTCCTTCTTTTTTTTTCCTTAATTGCCGTGGCGAGAATAATCCCAGCCTGTCTTTTCTTTCACCCTTGACGCTGAGTTTAATGTAATAGACTGTAGCGCGGCGCCTCTGATCTTCAAAGGCCGTGTTTATTTGCCTTATTAGTGTCAGTGTGATGTCTGCACACAGTGCGGGGATGTCTTGTGAAGCGGGGTTTGATCGTTGCTCCGATGGGGTCCGCGGCCTTGCTATGTGCAGAGGCCCAGGTTGAGATGGGGACGTGGACACCGAGCCTCCCCTTCCTCAGGGCTTTGCGGGACACCGCCTGAGTGTGGGGCTGGCCAGCAAACTTAACCGGAGGAAGGGGACTGAGGCTGCCCCTGCCGAAGGTTCTGGAGTCCTGGCCGGGAGAGTTCTGCTGGAGGCCTGAGAGCGGACGGAGGCCCTGTGCTCCCAGCTGTCAGCGCTCCTGTGCGTGTGGCGGCCCCTGCCCCATCTCCTGACCCTTGGTTAGCACGTTGGCCAGGCAGGCTGAGGCTGAATCTGATGGGCCCTGGTTTCATGACACAGGCCAGCTCCAGGGCCCTGGAGTCCAGTGGCCGTCAGCAAGGAGCCAGGGAGGAGACGTGCCCGGGAAATGCAGCCTGGTCATGGAGTCCCACCTCAGGGCCTTTGCACATGCTCCCGTCGCTTCCAGGTGCCCATGTGGCCTGGCTCCTGGGTGCGCTCCAGCCTCTGCTCCGATGTCCCCTCGCCGAGAGAGGCCACTCCGCCTGAGATGGCAGCCCCAGCTCCCCACTACTCCTTTGCTTTTATCCCGAGTGCGCAGTGCACTGACCTTATGCTTCGCCGTTTATTCTTGCTCACCTGCTCCTGCAGGGCGTTGGTCAGCTCCCCAGGGTCGGGAGCACTGCAGAGAAGGTTCCTGAGACGCCACACGTGGTCCCCAGGCCTCTCTGTCGTGGGTCGTCCTCTCTTGGGGTGCCCTTAGGGGAAAAGGGAAGGGGGACGGAGAAGGGGTGAATGGGGGAGAGATTGGCTCAGGCAGATGTGGACAGACAGAGAGGCCGAGGGAGGCAAGGACAGAGCTGCAGGTGTCGGGAGACCCTGAGGGACCCAGGGTGACAGAGATACCCACGGAGAGAAAGAGGCAGAATGCCAGGTGCTGGAAGAGAACTGGAGGTCCGTGCCCAGAGAGACAGGGAAACGGGCTCTGGGGGCGTCTCCGCAGACCGGTACAGACGCACCTGGCGGGGCTGGAGGTGACCCTGGGGGCTGGGAGGCAGGCGCCAGCAAGGCCAGGCAAGGGCTGCAACCGCCTGTTTTCTCACGGAGCTGAAAGATCGAGTGTCTCCCCTTCGCTGTGTCTGGAACCCCAGCGTCAGCCGTCTGCCACTCCCCCAGACACTCAGATGCAGAAAATTCAGACACGCCTTGGCCTGGCCCATTTCCAGGTGAGAATCTGTCCTCGGGAGAAAATGTCCTTAACTGGGAGGAAAACCGAACAGACATCACCCTGGGGTCCAGTCGCACGTTCTTCTTTAGCAGATCCTGGCAGGTGGCGCCCGGCTGTTGCAGACACGGGATGCCCCCACGTGGGCAGTGGGATGAGCCCCAGAGGTTCATTCCTGGGCTCCCCTGAAGGACACCGCGAGGGGCAGACTGGTGTCTTTAAAAGAGAAAAGTTGAGTCATGTTCTGAGATCAGCCCAGGAGCAGGTCCTTGGATCCAGGAGACGCAGCGGGGGCGTCAACGGGCACCAGGGATGACTTTCCAGGCAGGCAGTGGCTGGGAGAGCATCTCAAGGGCTCCCCTAGTCACTCATCAAACGTCCCGTGTGCCTGGAGACAGTCTCTCCAAGGCATTTCTGTGTCCCATCTCAGAGGCCAGGGCAGGGCCAGGCGTGGAGCAGGGAGCCGGTAATGTGTGTTGTATGCACCGGATGGAAGGAGGGAGGGAAGGAAGGAAGGGAGGGAGGGAGACAGGGAGGGAGGAAATGAAGGACAGATGGACAGGTGGGCGACAGATGAGGGATGGATGGATGGGAGGATGGAAGAAGGGTGGATGGACAGTCATTGAGAGAAGCAGAGGGGAAGTGTGCTCCAAGAGGGCTGGGGGTGTCCACCCAAAGCCAAACCCGGAATCCCACGAGGAAAGGCTCCCTGGTCCCCAGCCTGAACCACAGGAGTGGTTCCTCCCCAGAACCCCGGCCCCCAGACTCCGTCCTCAGCAACCAGCCTGGTACCCACCCTCGGGCTTCCCAAGGGCCTGAGAGAACATCCGCTCCCTCCTCCCCGCCCCTCCTCCCAGGGCCCACTCAGGCCTGAGCCCACCTCCTCTTCCACGTTATTGATGCCACGCGAGGGGCAGCAGCCTCTACTGATGGACACGGGCAGGTGTGGCTGTCCTTTGGAGAGTATGCAACCCAGCCCCTCGCCTCTGCAAGGCCGGAAACCCAGGCGCTTTGGGAGGGTTTCTGAGAAAGTTTTGGGAGCTTTCCCCCCAAATCCGAGCCCGTCCCCCCGAGGCACTCTTGTCGATGACTGCGGGGCCTTGGCAAAGCTGTTTCTGGTCCCTGAACCTCTGTTTGCTTCTTCCTTTTTCACGGCAGATTCTCAGACCTCCCTCCAGGCTGCAGGTGAGGTGAGAGGCTGAAGGTGGAGCCAGCGGCAGTATTTCTGGAGCAGGGGGGCGCTCGGGGGAGTGTAGCCACTGCTTTCTTTGCAGGAAGGAGAGGGAGGTCGAGGGCTTCAGGATCCGCCGGGCCTGGGTCCCCCCCACCTCTCCACCTGCTCGCTGTGGGTTTTTCTGAGCAAGTCACTTAACCTCTCTGAGCCTTGATTTTCCAGTCTCTAAAACGGGACCCTCTCTGGTAAGAGAAAGCACTTTGAAAAAGCAGGGCGTGCGCACAGGTATAAGTTGTAGACCTTTGAAAAAATAGTTTTGCTGGGGCCAAGCGGGAGTTCCAGCCCCAGATGGCAGAAGCCCCCACGCCCCACCCCGCTGAGATGGTAAAATCTTCCCTGGCAAGGGAGAACCACGCTCCAGCTGGGTTCCAGGAGTGAGACGTGCGTGAAGGGGTCACATTCTCCATTCACGAGACTTGGAGCTTAGGGTGTCCACGTGTAGCCGAACCAGGACGCTGGCCAGAGCTGGGACTGCAGGGCTAGTGCCAGGGAGGCTGACTGGCAGCCGGGGCGCAGGGTAGCCAGAAGGAGATGCAGAGCAGGGGGGGCCGGCCCTGCCAGTGGGGTGAGATTCCCAGGACCGGGTCACACCCACGTGCTTGGGAGAAGCCCAGATCCCAGGCTAGCCTTCCCTCCCTGCCTGCCTGCCCGGCCCACAGACCTGTGTGGTTGGAACCATCAATTCTGCATGCTTGCTGAATGACGCGCCTTCCCTGAGAACGGCTTAGCTCATAATTTTCAAGCGCTTAAAGGCATCTTGTCATTATTTAACTCTCAAATGGGATTCTTAGGAATTGGAGAAATAACGTTCTGCCAATTTCCACCCGCTTGGGTTTCCTTGCCTGGAGAGCCAGTGCATTAAGTGATTCCAGGGCACCCGTGGGTAGAGGCGGAGGAACAGGGCCCTTTTGCAGAGACAGGGCGTTCGGGAGGCAGGGATGCAGCCGGCTCCTCGCTGCACTTTGACTGCCGTTTATTGCCATTACGGAAATAGTCTGGGCATCACCGATTCACATCAGCACACTTTCCCGTCTGCTCGGCTGGGAGCAGGGGACACAGAGGTGAGGGCCGCGGTCTTGCAGCTTTTAAGGGTCACAGGGGCTGGGGGACAGGTCCACGGGCAGCAAGTCGGGGACCCAGAACAGCCCTGACTTAACAAGCGAGGCTCCTACATAGGGCAGCGAGGGAAGGCAGATTTTTAGTACATGCAGCAGCCCGTGGAGGGGAAAATAAAACTTGACTCTGGATCACTCATAAAACAAAACCCCAAGACAGCATCAGTGATGGGGGCCCCCGGGGCAGGGAGACAGGCTGCAGCGTCCCAGCAAGGAGGGAATCCAGACACCAGCCAGCGCTCGCCTCCTGGGAGCTGATGTCCTGGAGCGAGACAGACAATAAATCAGCAAGACGCATGTGCAGTATCGGGTAGCAATACGCCCCGTGGACCACAGCCAAGCAGCAGGGTCACTGGGAGGGGCCTGGGGGGGGGTGTTCTGCTGCCTGAGGGGACGCCTGAGCAGAGCCTGGAATGCAGTGAGGAGTCAGCCCACACGGGCATCGGGAAGGATAATGGCAAGTGCAAAGGCCCCGGTCACCCTGGCTGGCCACATGGGCAGAGCCCTGTGCCTCAGTGACATGTGACAGCACGTAGGAAAGGCTGCAGCCAGGGAAACTCACCGCGTCTTGGTGTCCAAAGTGTTTCCGAAAGTCAGTCACGTAGCTCTGTGCTTGGCCGTGGTCTCCAGCCCCTCCAGAGATAAGGCTGAGACCCGCTGACCCAATTGTGCACACGTGTGCTAAGTCACTTCAGTCGTGTTAGACTCTTTGTGACCCCGTGGACTGTGGCCCACCAGGCTCCTCTGTGCATGGAATTCTCCAGGCAAGAATACTGGGGTGGGTTGCCCTGCCCTCCTCCAGGGGATCTTCTTGACCTAGGGATTGAACCTGCGTCTCTGTGTTAATATTTATTATAAACTGTTAACATCATGTTTTAGTTAACACTATATAAGTGATCGGTCTTGTCTGACTCTTTGCAACCCCGTGGACTGTAGCCTGCTAGGCTCCTCTGTCCATGGGACTTTCCAGGCAAGAATGCTGGAGCGGGTTTGCATTCCCTTCTCCAGGCGATCTCCCCCACCTAGGGACTGAACCCAGGTCTCTTATGTCTCCTGTGTTGGCAAGCGGGTTCTTTACTCCTCGCACCACCTGGGAAGCCCGCTGACCCAAGACCCCGCCAGGAATCATACTGTGAGCTGAGACTGTCTGGCTCAAGGCCTCAGCAAATAGGGACTCTGAACAGGCAGGAACTTGCCAGGGCTTAGACGTAAACTTCCCAGGGCCAGTCAAAGCCAGAGCCTTTCTGGGAACGTGCAGGGTTTGGACAACCCAGCCCCGCGGAGTTAACACCTTACTGCATGTAATCACCTACTTTCTGCTTCCAAGAGGGGTGGGCAGGGAATAGAGGGGGAGGGAAGGAACTGACTGCCTCCCGGGCCAGGGACTGTGCTAGAAGGTTCGGGTTTGACACTTCATTTAACCTTCGTGACCACCCCGGGTGGAAGGGCCTGGTACAGAAGGGACACGTGAGGTCTCCTAAGTCGAGCAGCCAGCTCCTGGTCACACAGCCTCTGGCATCAGCCCATCACCACACCCTGTCCACGTGAGCATGATGTGGACCATGGATGCTCTGGGAAGGATTGCTTTAGCCACGGGGGCGTCTGTGGGAGCTTGGCTCCAGGGAAGACGTGGTCCTCTCCCAGGCTGGCCAGGAAAGTGCCTCGCGGGGTGGGAAGCTCTGCAGGGGGCTCACTCAGCCACACGGCCTCCGCTGAGTCACTCACCTTCTTAGGCTGTTGCCACGGCCCCGACTCACCCTCTCCCAGGGCGCCTGGCGCGCGGGCATGGGTGCCCACCCAGTGTGGACACAGGGCTGCCTCCTCTGCACGCCAAGAGCCTGTCTGGAGGCCTGTCTGTCCTGCTACCTCCCCAGGGCTGCAGGGACGGACACGCTGCTGCAGACCGCCTGCAGCCTGCTCCCACCTCCCTCACCTGGTCCATTCTGAAGAAGCGTCCGGTGCTTGGAGGTGTGAGGGGCTGGGTCTGTCTTGTCTCCTTGACTGTAGGCAGGAGTGGAGATGATTCTAACATCCACCCTGCAGCTGTCTGCCTAGAACTGCTTGGAGTAGTCTGGATGAAGAAATACCACCCTGGGGGCCAGGAGACCTCAGTTAGAGTCGGCTGCTTGGCTACTCAACTGCTGTGTGACCTTGGACAAGTGACTGCCCTTCTCTGGGCCTGTGTCCTTTGCATAGGAGGGGTGTGGTCAGAAACCTGGAGGTCTCGAGGGGCTTCTTGGCGCGTACAGTGGGGTTGAGCGCTGACAGCTTATGTGGGGTGTCAGCAATACCTGGAATGGTATCTGGGTGAGAACGGTATCATTCATTCATGCACTTGTTCAATCGGCATCTACCGGTGCTCGCTGCAAGGGGTGTGTTGGGCCAGAGGGCTGCCAGACGCTTTCCCAGCCATCAAGGAGCGTTCAGGCAGATCAAGGTGCTGGGAAATCTACTTACGGTGGAGCAAGTGTCACGGGGGCTGTGGGCACGCAGAAGAGCGGCAAGGGGACCCATGCGGGCTTCCTGTGTCCTGTCTGCACCCGCTGAAGGCTCTACCGTGAGGAAGGGTCTCCTCTCGGTGCCTCGCCTCTCTCCTTGCAGAACGGGTACTGACAACGTCCTCCCTGCGCCTTCCCAGGCCCTGCTCTCCTTAGGGACTCTGGTTCTCGGGAAACGGCAGCGGCCACTCAGAGGGTGATTGGCATGACGTGGGAGAAGAGGAAACTAGTGTAGGCTGATGGGGTACAGAGCATCCGGGCGTCTGGCTGACCCGCCTGCAGGTTCTATCAGCTGGGAAAACACGGGCCACGTGGGTGTGAACGAGTGCGCTTCTCACCCTCTGTGGCAGGCCCTGTCCTTGTCTGGGGTTGATGCTTACAGGGTGTCCGCAGGGGTGGGGGGACAGGGCGCTTCCTGGGGAGACGGCATGCTCCCCAGCCCCGCCCCCAGAAGGAATTGGGCCAGGCTCACCTCCCGCCCCCAGCCTGACCCGGAAGGGGCGATTTCTGATTCACAGGGAGCCATGGTCTCCTTCTCTGGGTGGTCTCCTGTTGACTGCCTCCCCCCACTCCCACCCCGCCACACACACACACACAGTCACACTTGCAGACACAGGATGGAGAAGTCTCTTCTTTCACACCATCCCTTCTGGAAAGGAGTTGCTGGTGAGGATGTGGGGCTAAATTTCCTGGGCTCAGAGCCAGACCGCTGGGTTCACACTCAGCTCCTCCACGTGTTACCTCTCTTCTCTGTGCCTCAGTCTTTTACTCTGTGAAATGGGCTGGTGCCTCAATCTTGCCTCACAGAAGGGCTGGGAGGATTAAGTGAGCCAATCCAAGCAAAGCACTGAGCATGGAACTCTGCCTGTGGGGGAATAATTATTGATGATTATTTATGGATGATGGTTGGTGACCGTTATTCTTATTATTGCCACCTGATATCGCAAGCAGGTTAAGTCTCAGAGATATTGGTTGACTTGTCCAAGGTCCAGGAAGGATGGAGGCCTGCCCAGATCTTGAGATGTCAACACAGAGCATATCATGGGGCCTCCTGCTGAGGAATGTGAGGCCAGGGGCCTGCAGAAACCCAGGGGCAGGTATGGGAGAGTGTGTCTTTAAGAACACAGTTTGGAAATGGAGATCTGTAGGTTACTGGATTAACTATTCAGTTTTGTCATTGAATCAACCTTTGTTTTGTTTTCCATGAACTTTTTGCCTTAGAAAAAAGTCAATCGAATGTCCCCAAATTCATGACCCCAAGCATTTCTTTGATGTTTATTGAGATGGGAAGTTGTGTTCAAAACATCTCATTTCCCACTCAGTTTTTGTGCTTTGTATTGAAATATTCCTCTGAACACTTAAAATAGAATTTCCTTCCAGATCGCCCATCTCTCATCTGCTAACGTCTCTTTACATTCTTTTCCTCTTTAAAAATGTTCAATGTATCATCTGGGCTGCCTTTAATAGAAACTGGGCAGAGTCAACAGTTACTCAAAAAATCAATTTAGACTGTCAGATTCTATAACCTGGGAATTGGCATGTAAAAATGTTACCGTCTTATGCCAGGACCCCCTAAGAATAAATGAAGACGCTTGCTTTTAAATTATTGAGTTCTAAGAGTTTATTGGATCCAAGAATATACTTTCTAAAAGCCATGCCGGAGCTTAAAGCTCCTGGGATTTAATCCTAGGGAAGGGGCAGAGGGGTTGTATTAGAAATAATAGTCAATTTCCAAAATGCACAGCACATAGTAGGCATCAGTGTTTTTAGAAAGGATTTTAAAAAGTTCATCCTGACCAAGGACCCATCAGTCCTGCCACCTGCACTGGATGGAATATTACACAGCAGGCAGGGAATGTTGACCTTGCAATTATAAAGTCAGATCAGAATTTGGGCTCGGGTAATGGCCACATGGAAACACGTTCTCTTGTGGACAGGGACTGAACAGGTGCATTGGGATAAAGGGACCCGGTTGCTGGTTGAACTGGAAGATGCTTTTCCTGTTATTGTTGCAGCTGCTTTCTGTTCTTGTTCTTTTTTTTTTTTTAATGATTCCAAGAAGAGTGAAGAGTGTGTCAGCATATCAGGAAGGACATTTTATCAGGTGTGGATCGTTACACTTCAGGAATTTTCCTAAGTGGATTCCAGGTCACCAGGGTCGCCTAACCTGGCCCAGCCCCCAACAGGCTTTGATGCCAAGCCTCAGCCCCTGATGCAGGGGCTCCCACCCCCCACCTCAAGCTTTCTTCCAGCTCCTCTGTCCCCGCCACCGCTGGGAATTCCCAGCCGCACCCCCCCACCCATAATGAGGCAGTGGCATGGTTGGGAAGTTCTCGGGAACTGCGTGGTCTGGTCTGCAGCAAGTCATTTGTGTTATTATTTGTCTCGTTCTATTTGGGTGCTTCCTATTTGAAATGACACTTCTGGGCTTTGGAGGGGCCTGGCGTCCTCCCAAGTCGATGGGCTCCCGGGGAGATGGTGTGCGTCGGTGCACTCCACCCTGGGCAGCGGGGGAGAGGGGCCGGACACGGCAGGGCCTGTCCCCAGGGAGCGACTGGCCTGGCCTGCTGTCAGGCCAGCTTGTGTGTCCTTCCCAGCAAATCCAGAGCGACATTTGGGGCTGGCTACTCCCCCGCCTCTCCACAGCCCTCCCTCCATCAGGGTCACCAGACTCGCCGTGGCCTTGGCAGGTACGCCCGGCTGAGGGTGCAGGGCGGCAGTAAGGCCAGGGTCAGCGGGGTCGAGAGCTGTGTGTCGTGAGCACGCGGGCAGCTTGGCCGAGCCCAGTGAGCCCTGCCTGCTCAGGACGGTGCCCAGGGACACGTCCAGCCGCACGGCCCTCATTTAGCCCCGATGGTTGTAACCCAGTTTGAAAGACCCCAGAGCTGGGAACAGAGTCATTGCAAAGATGTGCCCCTCCCGGCCCAGCCTTGGGTCATCTTCCCACCCCCAGAGAGGAAACCAGCAGAACCAGCCACAGAACTGGAGACTGGAGGGAGCTGACGCCCAGCTGAAAACCCAAGGCTATCACTCTGCCCTTTGTGTGAGCCAGGCAGGGCACTCCACCTGCTCGCACCTCAGTTTCTTCGTTGCGGTGAGGGTCACCGGTGGGAATGAAGATCAGATGAGGTCGTAAACCCAGCATCTCTATCCTGGACCTGGAGCAGCGTCAGCCCCATGGCTGGTCCAGGCTGAGGTCCCCATATAATACGGTCTCTCCTCCAGGCTCCGGGCCTCGCCCCTCCACAGCCTCTGCCTGAGACCCGGGCTTTTGCGGCTTCACCGCCGCTGCGCAGAGCAGACAACTCCCCACCGCACCTGGGTGGGGCTGACTGTCAGGGAAGCTTCTAGAAAAACATGCCTGCTCTGTGCCATGCCCTCTTTCTCCCCTTCCCGTCTCCGTTCCTGCCAGTTCCCCCGCCAGCCCTACTCAGACCCGCAGGCACACATAGAGCCTTTGCTAGCTTCCCTGGGGGCCCCCCTCCCCACCCACACCTCCCCTGGATTCCCCAGGAGCCCCCCGACACCTCCCCCCGGGTTCTCTGGGACCCCCGGCACCTCTGCTCAGGTTCTCCAGGAGCCCCTGGCACTGTACTCACCCCCCGCCAGGCTCTAAGAGCTCCTGGCACCTTTCCGGGCTCCAGGCTCCTCTTTGGCCACATGTCCAAGGTCCTGGATCTTGGACCCTCAGAGCCAGGTACCCTGCCCTGCTCCTTACTAGACGAGGCAGGAGCCTTGCTCATTCAGAGCGGACACCGGAACAGCCCAGAACAGGTTCCTGGTGGCCGCCTGCTAAGCTGGGTGTAAGCCCTTTGCCGGTGGTCTGTGAGGAGGTCTCAGGAGGGGCAGGGTCCAGGAATGGGGCTCGGGCAGCGCCTGCTGGCTGGTGGGTGTGGAGTTTCCAGCATCTAAACAGGAAGTATGGTCGCATTGGCACCACCAGCCACAGAACCCCCCTCCCTTCCCCTCCACACTCAGCACGAAGCTGGCAGAGAACAGGCGCTCAAGAAAGGTGCGCTGGAAGGACCTCTTGAGCCTAAGGAATCATGTGTCTCAGGGATTCTGTAGGATAAGACAGGTTCATTGAAAGGGAAGTGATCCTCACGATGGAGTAAGCGGATGCAGCCAGCCAGGAGCCAGCTCGAGCAGACTGTCCTACGGGCAGCCTTGCAGGGTGGCCTGGCCCCAGACCCTGCACCGCTTTCCACCTCTAAGCTGTTGGCAGAGTGGGATTTGAGGGTTAGCAGATATAAGCCATTATATACAGGATGGGTAAACAACAAGGTCCTACTGTAAGGCATAGGGAACTATATCCAATATCCTAGGGTAAACTGTAGTGGAAACGAATATGAAAAAGTATACGAAAGTGAAAATGTTAATCGCTCAGTCGTGTCCGACCCTTTGTGACCCCATGGACTGTAGCCCGCCAGGCTCCTCTGTCCATGAGATTCTCCAGGCAAAACTGCTGGAGTGGGTTGCCTTTCCCTTCTCCAAGGGATCTTCCCGACCCAGGGATCGAATCCAGGTCTCTTGCATTGCAGGCGGATTCGTTACCATCTGAGCCACCACAGAAGACACTTAGTCACGTTGCTTACACGCTGTGTAAATTAACACGACATTGCAAATCAACTACACTTCAATAAAATAGATTTTAAAAAAATGATTGGTCTTGAGTTAAGGAGAAGCTTTAAACCGGGGAGAAAACCCACAGGAAATACTATGAGGACTCCAGAGTGGGGGTGGGCTGCGGTCAGCGCGTGAACGCTGACACAGCAGAGAGCATCGCCCGCCAGGCTCTGCGAGAGGGAGAAATAGCATTGGAAAGTCCAGCCACACGGGGTGAGTGCCCGGCCCTGTGAAGCCACCAGGGACAGGACTGCATATCTGGACACAGCCTGGGATGGAGCAGAGGAGGCAACTTCAGCCAACAGCCTGGGCTTAAACCGAGCTTCCTGTAGCTGCCGTGAGATCCTGCGCAAGGCAGGTGGTATGCCTTGAGCTCAGTTTTCCCACCTGTAAAATGGGAAGGCATGCTCCTGGTCCAGTGTGGTCATCCTGTCCAAGGGAGGCTGAGCTCTGCCCTGGGTATGGTGACCAGAGCGTGTGAGCCCCCACATCTATTAATCTCCCCCAAGAGTCCTTTCCCACTGGAGGGAGACCACGGTCTCAGAACCTCGGGGCGACCTGACTGGCGTCTCCCTCACCACGGCTGTCGTGCCCCATCAAGGGCACACTGAGACCCCTTCCAGCAGCTCACCCACCCAGCTGGCACCTGACTCCACATTTCACACTCAAAATCTCAAACCACATCATGGAATTTTCTAGAATGACTTGACTGTCTATCAGCAGCTTGGGCAGATCTTTCCCTGGATGATTCCACGAGGGTGTATTTGTCTGCCCTGGGTGGCGGATCAAAGCCTCAGCTTTCCAGGTCCCCTGGGGTTGTCGGTTCCTGAGGACCCCTGGGTGGTGGCCCCTCGCCATCTGTCCCTTCTCATCTCACATCAGCAGGGTGGTGGCTGGGAAACCGTCCTAACACACAATGCCTCCCCTGCTGGGAGGGAGGTGGGGAGGGGCCCGGAGACCAGAGGTGAGTCCTGGCTGTGCCATGGAAGAGCTCTGCACACGTCCCTTCCCAGCCGGGCCCCAGGCCCCTGGCACGGCCCTGGGGTCTGTCCAGGGGCTTGGCACAGTGACCAGGCAGGGGCGATGCTGGCCCTCAGAGGCCTGATCATCAGGGCACAGGCAGCAAGTCCATGCAGCCGTGCGTCCGGCCAGAACAAGGT
Organism: Muntiacus reevesi; assembly: GCF_963930625.1. Lineage (NCBI taxonomy): Eukaryota > Metazoa > Chordata > Mammalia > Artiodactyla > Cervidae > Muntiacus > Muntiacus reevesi. The sequence goes on along the minus strand of NC_089270.1, from coordinate 3,651,068 downwards.
CCACACAGACGCGGAGCGGGGTCAGCACCCCTCAGGTGGCCCCGGGACTGTGAGTCCACCACGTCCAGCCTCATCGTGGGCGTCTGAGGTCTGTGCCGTTGGCCCCTTTTACAGATAAACCAAGTCTTGCCAAGGTCCAGGCCTTGCTCAGGACCACAAGCTTGCAGGTGGCACCAGCCATGCAGGGGGCACCCCCTCCCCACCTGCGCGGTTTTCCAAGGTAGCCAAGGAGATCCGAGGAGCCGGGGGCTCACCCTTGGGGGAGGGGCAGAGTTGAGCACATGTCTATGGCAATGAAATAATTATAGAGTATGAAAACGGCTCAATTAAATCATTTTTTTTAAAGTGCATATGTACAAACACTTAGCAATTAAGCAGCCAATTTACAAATAGCAATTTTCCAACTGTACTTGCCTTTCATATATCTATTTGCTGGATGTAGAGTCTATTTTTATTCAAAATTTCTAATTTGAATAAATCTAGATGGAATCATCACTTTTGAGTTATAGTCAGAACTTGGAGATGGTCTCAGCACTGGGGAAGGTCAGGGTGTAAGTTGGGAGGAGGTCTGGCCCAGAGGAGACCTGGGTGAGCACTGCTCCCCTCCTCCTCTCTCCTTCTCCCCTCCTCCCCACCCTCCTTTTCCCCGCCTCCCCTCACTCCTGTTCTTCCTTCTGGACATGCTCAGCTCTCACAGGAATTTTGACCATCTGGAGATGAATCAGGGAGTCTCCCTTCAACAGGCAAGTCCAGGGGGTACTTGTTGGCTGGTTTTCAGATATCAGGCAAATCTGATTGGTTTCTATGGGAAACTTGCCCAGAGATGGATACTTGCTCACTGGAGGTATCTCCAGACACTGGAGGTATCACAACCTTCCTGTTCTGGCACCTGGTGGCACTGCAGGAGGAGGCGGCATTAGGTTCAGGGCTGGTACCCTGGGGCTGTGGGGAGTTTAGAGAAGAATCAGGAACGGAAGGCTTTTAATTGAGTCATCTGTGCCTCAAGCTTGGTGAGCTCATAACAGAGAGATATTGCACTCCAGGGAAGAGAAGGACACCCACCCTGTACATCATCGGGTGCCTGGGGTGTTCCCTGGAAATCTGGTTTGCATCTCTGGTTTGCATACTGAGCATTGCACATCACTGCAGATGGTGACTGCAGCCATGAAATTAAAAGATACATGCTCCTTGGAAGAAAAGTTATGACAAACCTAGACAGCATATTAAAAAGCAGAGATATGACTTTGCCAACAAAGGTCCATCTAGTCAAAGATATGGTTTTTCCAGTGGTCATGTATGGATGTGAGAGATGAACTATAAAGAAAGCTGAGCGCTGAAGAATTGATGCTTTTGAACTGTGGTTTTGGAGAAGACTCCTGAGAGTCCCTTGGACTGCAAGGAGATCCAACCAGTCCATCCTAAAGGAAATCAGCCCTGAATATTCATTGGAAGGACTGAAGCTAAAGCTGAAACTCCAATACTTTGGCCACTTAATGCAAAGAACTGACTCATTTGAAAAGATTCTAATGCTGGGAAAAATTGAAGATGGGAGAAGGGGGTTTCAGAGGATGAGATGGTTGGATGGCATCACTGACTCGATGGATATGAGTTTGAGTAAACTCCGGGAGTTGGTGATGGACAGGAAGGCCTGGCGTGCTGCAGTCCATGGGGCTGCAAAGAGTCGGACACGACTGAGCGACTTTCATTTTCACTTTCACCTTCCCTGTCCAGAGAGGAGAGGGGAGAGGGGGCCTTCTCCCTGGGCCTTTGTGCCTGCACCTCCCTCTACATGGAGGGTTTTCAGGGGTTGTCACATGAAGTACCACACTGCCTTTAGACAATGGAAACTGTTGTCTGCAGTCTGGAGCCTGGAAGCCTGGGCTCTGGGTGTTGGTAGGGTTGGGTCTCCTGGAGGATGTAGGGGAAATCTGTTCCTTGCCTCTCTCTGAGCTCCTGGGGATGGCTGGCAGTCCTTGGTGTCTGTAGCTGGCACGTAGCACCCTCTCTTCCTTCCTTCCCATCTCAGCCCGGTGTCTGAGGGGCCTTCCCTGCCGCGCTCTGAGACAGCTCTCTACTGCCCCCTGTGTCTTCCACCCTGTTTATGCTTCTTCCTAGTCCTTGTCTCCTTTGACAGAGCTGTGTTTTTGCTTTTTTATCAGCCACCTCCCCAGGCCCTGATAGAATACAGATTCCCAGGCCACAGGGTCCCACTCGCTCTCTGCCAAGGGCTCACACCAGCAGGTGCCCTTGAGTGAGCAGGTGTGAACGGGCTGCTGTGGTCACAGGTGGGGGAAGGGAGGCAGCTGGACTGGAACAGGTGGGTGTCTGGATGGAGGGAAGGGTAGACCGCCAGGTGTTCCGGAGGCAGAGCCCATCACAGGTCTGAGAGGTGGCTTGTTGGGCGGGAGGGAAAGGGGAGGGGACCAAGAGGCTGGAGGTTGCCAGGCAACCCCCAGGCTGTTTCTCTCCCTGGGGGTTCTGGAATTTCCTGGGTCTTTGCATCATTCCTCTGGTAATGGGCCTCGGCTTCCCCCTTCCCAAGGAAAATCAATTCTGCAAGGTGTTGAGAGTCAGCGCTTCCCTAATGACACCTGCGGAGGGGAGTGGGTAGAGTCAGAGGATCCTGTTGGGGGAAGGAGCCTGCGTGGGGTGGGGTGGGGGCAGCCCCTACTGGAGTTCCCAGGAGTCAGGGGCACAGGGGCTGCTTTCTGTCCTGGCCTGGGGAAGGACCTTGTGACCTCAGGCCTTTGAAGGACCTGACCTCTGGGGACAAGCGGCCACTGAGCCCCAGGGCTATAAACACGACCCATCTTCCTAGAGCCCGTGGGAAAGGGCAGGCTTAGGAAGAGGCAGGGAGGAAGTACATCCCTGTAGAAAGGTGAGGATGTACTATGACGGGATGGAGCTAGAACACTGCTGGTGGGGTGGGGCAGTTACCCTGGGCAGCTCCAGACCTCACCCTGGACCCCGGCTACACTGGGGGAGTCAGACTCACAGCCTGACCCAGCCCTTCGATGGGTCCAGAGGGGGCCACCTGCAGCCCAGGCCCCACACAGTGCCGGAGTCCGGGGACCGGATACCAGCTGAGCCCCCGCCAATAGCTGGGATCGGCCGCCCTCAGCCCTGGAGCTCAGCTCCGTCCAACCCGTCTCAGTGGTGATCGGATGGACAGGTCCAAGGGGCGCCAGCCCAGAGGGCCTCAGCAGCTCTGGACGCCCGCTCCTGTCCATGTCCCCACCTCGGGGTGAGCTTCCTGACCGGTCAGAAGACCGGATGCTCTGGGAGAAACTGAGGCCTCTGGGACTTCACGTGTCAGTTTAGGGAGGAGGTGGAAAGTACCGCCTGGGTCAGACTGTGCCTCTGGCTCTGCGGTCAGTGCACATTTTAACCGGCTGATCCCAAGGAGCGCTGGGTCCAGGGTCCCTGAACTGAGCTCAGCTGAGGGTGCTGAGCTTCAACATGGGATTAATTCTGTGTCCCGATGCTCTGGCTGCTGTGAAATTGCCCTTGATGCCTGTATCTCTTCTGCTGCTGCGGCTGCTCTGGACAGAGGTTAGAACTTGGAGGCTCCTTCCTTCAGGCCTTGCCTTACAGACAGGAACAAGGGCCCCTGGGCCCCATGGAGTAGAGAGGGTGCTGACGCCCACCAGCTGTCTCGGGGACGGGGGTCTGATTCTCAGGGGCACATGTGGTCAGGGAAGAGGGTGGAACTCCCTGGAGGAACTCACGGTCCAGAGAGGGAAAAAGACAAGCAGACAGGACTCAGGGTGGTGGGGACCTTCTGTAGAACAAACAGGATGCCAGCTCTTCGTGGGTGGGCTAGTATGCACGTCCTGAGTTGGCCACCTGTTCGCTGAGTGATTTCAGGCAAGAACAGATCCCCTCTGGTCCTCTGGCCCTCTGCAAGATGGACATAGGGACATAATCTGTCAGGGTTTTCTGAGGAATCAAAAAGACGTGGCCAGGACCTGCGAGACCCTTCCTAACGAGAGTGATGAGGCTACGGTGAACTCACACAGACCGTGGACAGGGTGAGACACTGTGGGGTGCCCAGGGCAGGTGGCTCGCTAGAAGACAGAGCTGGGGGAGTCCTGGGCATCCCCAGAGACCCCTGGCCCCCAGCCTGTGCCGGACACCATCAGGGCCCACAGGCGTGGCAGGGACCCGTGGCTGACAGCTGTCGTCCTGTCCCCCCAGGTCGTCGGACTTCGGGACATCCTACACCAAGCTCACCCTCCAGCCTGGCGTCACCACCGTCATCGACAACTTCTACATCTGCCCGACTAACAAGAGAAAGGTGGGTGCTGCGCCCGGCATCTCTCTGTGCACGGGGGGTGGGGGGCTGGGTCACATTGCTCCTCTGGGACCCCCAGGGCAGGTGAGGCGTCTACCTCCCGGCTCTCTGCGTCACCCTTGGCTCTTCCACCTGAGTTCATTTGGACGAAGGGGTTTAAAACAGTGGCTGGGCCTGGGGGCAGGGAAGATTACCCTGGTGTCTGTGTCCGCCCCTGCCCTGGGCTAGCCTCCATCCAGGCAGAGTTGGGGTTTGGGGGGTGGTAGTGGCCGCTCTGGAGGGGAGAAAGAGTCTTCCTGGTCTGGAGTCCTGACAAAGCAGCGAAAAACAGTCTGATCGCCTGCCACTTTTTTTTTTTTTTTTTTGGTGATTTGGTTTTTCATCTGGAGTTTACTTTCTGTTTTCCTGGCCTGAGAGAGTCTCCTGACTCTGCTCTCTGCCTGGTTGTGGGTCAGGGAACTTGGTCATTTCCAGGTACTGCCACTCATGCCAAGTTCTAAGAGAACTGGGGCTTTTGCAAGCCCAGGGTTGCCTCCGGGCCCCCTTGGGACCCCAGAATGAGTCAGAGGAAGTACCCTGGGTGTGCCCCCAGCTGTCCTGCATGCTTGACTCCATCCAGAGAAACAGATCAGTGTCACAGAGAGGGACCTGGACAGGTCAGCACCTCCTGGGAAACAGGGTGCAACCCCGCCCTGGGAATGGGAACACTTGCTCGCACGCGGGGGCCCCATGTGGAGGGTAACTGGTTGAGCTGCCGGTGGGTTACTGGGCCCCGAGGAGTCGGGGGGTGCGTGCACTCGGCAGGCTCTGCAGGGATCAGTCCCCTTCGTAGAGTTTTATGGAATGTGAGGACTGGTGTGGACTGCCGTTTGCTGGGGGGTGTCCAGGGCATCTTGGTGGCACCTTTTAATGCGATGTCAGCTTTCTGCAGGCTGTCCCCCCTCCCCCTCTTTGACTTTCACTGCTGTAAAGGTTTCCTGATGGACAGAATTGGAATGCGGAGGTGGGGAGGGCTGCTGGGGGAGGGGGAACTTCCATGGGGACACTGGTGCCTGGGGGGGACTCGGGGCAGAAGAGAGAAAGGCAGCAGGTTGGTTTCGCCCGTGCCTGTGTCTCCCTAGACCCTGCCTGGGGTCTTCACATGCACGGTCGCACTCTGTTCCTGGAAAGGAGGGGTTAATATCCCATTTTCCGGGACAGAAAACTGAGGCCCAGGAAGGTGAGGCTACCACCCAATCATCACAGAGCTGGTGGCGGGGGACCTGGGTTTGACCCCAGCCTCACCCGGGTCCAGAGCTGGGAGCTTCTCTTGTGGAGAGATGACAGTGAGTGGTAGGGAACGACCCCCACCGACTACCGCCGCCACACTCACAGCACCCCCAGCTCAGCCTCATCTGCCCCCTGAGCGGCCCTCATCCCGTGTCCGACTCCAGCCCAGGTCGGTAAGAGGACAGCTTACCAACCTCCAGGTAATCAAACCCTCATTCTGCTGTCAGCAGCTCGCCTCTCCTGAGCTCTGCCTGCACTCTCTGAGCCGCGGGGTCTCTTGGGGGCGGGTTGGTCAGCGAGAGACACACCCAGGCGGCACCCCAGCCTAGGCCTGGGCAGAGCAGCGTGTGGCATGTGGAGGCCCTTCATCGGCCATGAGAGCTGAGCGCTGGGACTGGCAAGACAGAAGCTCTGCCTCCTGCCCACTGCCGTCTTTCTCCCTGGGGTCACTGTGATTCAGAGGTGAGGCCAAGCAGGGCTCCTGGCGGCTGGTGCTGACCCAGGCCAGAGAGCCCCGTCCACCCCTAAGACTCTAGGCAGCAGTGGACACAGGAGGTCAAGCCACTCATCTCCTCTGCATCCTCCAAGTTCTGTCTGTCTAGCCAGCCTGGCCCTGAAGCCACCCCCAAGCTGCAGTTCGTGGCCCCTGTGAGAGGAGACCCCTCTGTGCATCGCCAGCTGGGGTGTGGTCGTGGCTCCAGGGCTGGCCCCAAAGGCTGTGTCCACCTTCGGAAACGAGACAGGCAGAGGCAGCAGTGCAGGCACGGAGCGGGGAGTCTCCGAGGCCGGGAGGTCAGGGGAGTCTTCACGTAGAGCCAGGCCTGCAGCAGGGAGGACAGACAGACCCTGGCCCTGCATGCAGCAGCACCAGGGTCATGGGGGTGGGGCGGGGGTTAATGAGATGAAGGGCAGGAACTCAGCAAGGCGGCCTCAGACAGGGCATCCGAGCAGGCCCAGGGCACCAGCAGTGAGGCGTCCATGCTGGTCCCCTGGGGGCTCGGGCAGATGGAGGGTGGTCCAGGGGGCTCCAACTGGAGGATGCAACGGAGCCGCCTCTGCAGACAAGATCGGGACAGGGGTGCAGGCAGGGAGATGTTTGTGTCTTTAGGAAAAAAGAGAACACTGATCGGTGATGCTCTTGAGAGGGTATTTGAGAATTTAGCCTGGAAATACCGCTGGGGGTAGACCTGCGCCCCACACAAGCACTCAGCTGATGCTGAAGGAATGAATGAATGAGTGAGTGAGCGTCACAAGCAGCAGCTGGTCCTGCTGAACGGATGCCATCGCCTTGTAGTTTTTTCTGATCCCCGGATTCCCCCCGCACCTGGGAGAGCAGGCGTAGAGGGCCTGTGGTGTGCTGTGGGGCCCCCTGAATTTGAGGGGGATCCAGGGAGCAGCACCTAGACTGGGGACCCCTGTCCTCATTCCAGCTCTGACATGACCCCCCAGCCAGGGGACATCAGGGAGGTCCCAGGTGTCTCATCTCTTAACGGGGCAAAGATCAAGGGAAGACGTGACAAGTGGATTCAGAAAGTGCCTTGCTCATTTTACTGCCTCTCGGAGTATGCACTGAGAGTTCCCAAAGGCGCCCCCTCCCCCGTGTCTGCCACCGGTGATGTCACCGTGTGTTTTAAATGCAGCCCTTAGCACTCAGCTGATTCTCAAGAAATACAGGAAGCAGAAAACCGCAGTCGCTGTTACAGAAAAGGCTGATGTGAGACCATGTCAGATGAAGAGCCAGAAGCCACAGGGGTTGGTGAGGGTGGAGGAGAGAGTGGGGGCCACGTGCTGGTCTGCACACTTCTGAAGGGTGGTAGGGGTCGGGGAGCAGCCCAGGCACTCTGCACACCGCCCTTAGTGCTCAGCCGATTGTCAGGAAACATGGGAGCAATGGGCTGGACCAGGGCTGGGGTGGGACCCCGCCAGGAGAAGCAGAAATGTCCTCTCATCATTGCATTCCTGCATTCGCTCGTCTGTAGCTTTCCCGTTCCTCAGCCACCCCTGGCGATCATGCAGAGTACGCCGGGCCCTGGTCCAGAACCGGATGTCAATCGTCATCATTTATTTGTGTGGACGTGGGGCATGACTTGGGGGTTTGCATCGTCACCTGCATTGCTCAGATGAGAAAACAGGCTCGCAGGAAGCTGGACGAGTTGTCCAGGTCACCCAGCTGGTGGGGGAGCTCAGCTGTCACCAATGCAGTAAACATATTGCGTCTGTACGTGGCATTGAGCAAGGTTCGAATCCAGTTCTGCGGGATGCCAGAGCACACTCTATCACACCCTCGAGCTCACCACGCACCCCGCGGCAAAGTTCCAGGGAGCAGATGGGGTCCCCACATCAGTGCAAGCCCAGCCCAGCCCAGCCCAGCCCAGCCCGCTTTGCCGGAGGTGGGGGATTCAGTCAAGTGCTGTGGCCGGACCAGACCCCACCTGACCATGGCTGAGCTGTGTGGCTCTGCAAGATCCCATTTCTTCTCCAGGCCTCAGTTTCCCCCTCTGTAAGATGAGGAGGTTGCACTAGGGGTTCCCCAAAACCCCTCCCAGCTCCAGCATTCTGGACTCTCCTGGACTCCTCCCCGCGGAGGAGCAGCAGGTGGGGCGTGAGATCCCCGTGGGCAGAGCCCAGACTGTTCTGTCCACTGGGTGTGCTGGCTTCTCCTCCACGGCAGGGCAGGGTCCAGCAGGCCCCCACACTCCATCTCAACATCAAGCCCCATCCATTCGGCCGATGTGAGGCCCTACTATGCGCCAGGCGACATGCTTGGTGCTGGAGAGTGAGAACCTTGGTCCAATCTTATAGATATCAGATTCAGATGAAGCGCCTACTATGTGGTACAGATACCAGATGTAGTTTAAGTCCCTACTGCACGGTGCAGACACCAGATGCAGATTAAACACCTAGCTGGGCACTGGAATGGGAGGTGAGCTGGACAGACAGTGCAAACCTTCCTGAACCTTTGAGACTCTGGTGGAGCCCTGGGAAACAGCGCCTCTCCTGCTGCTGCATTTGTGTGGGAGGGATAAGAACAGGGCCCAAAGTGAGCCCTTCCAGTGCAAGAGGCTTACCCCAGCGTGAGTCTGATCTGGAAAAAGATCGGGTCCTTTATTGGCAGGGGCGCCTGCATGAGCGTGAGTGGAGGGTCTACCTCTCCAGTTACCGGCAGTGGATAGGTTTTGCAGGAAGATGTGAATGCTATTAGGAGTCCATTTAGCAACAATTACAGACTAAGCGGCACTGTATAGCTCCTTAAGAGACCACTTTGCATCCTGTCTTACAAAAGGAATATCCTTTTGTTTTTGTCTTGCCGGTAGTATAACCAGAGCTCCCGCCTGGATGCCCATGGGCACGACATTCTACCATTGTCAGGGCATGACCTGAGACCCCGGGGGCCCCTGGGATCCCTCAGCATCCCCGTACGCCTTCTGTGCTGTCTGAATTCCTGATTGAGCTTTGGACTAGCAGCGCGTTTCTGACTTGGCCTGGAGAACCCCTCGGCAGGGCGAGAGGATGTGTAGTCACAGCCCAGGGGGAGCCGGTCAGGGCACGGAATTGCTTTCAAGTGTCACAGTTTATATTAAAAATTCATGTGAATTTTCACTTTACTTCATGATGTATCAGCGCTGGTTTGAATGCTTAAATCACACACAGAGACACACAGTTTCAACAAAAAAAATCTCTGTTAACCTGATGACCCAGGAGAAGGCTCTGGTTTTAAGCCTCAGGACCCCTGGCCCAGCCACTAGCAGGCACCCTCCTGGGGCCGTGACTCCTCATTTGGGAAGCACGGGGTCAGGACAAGATCTCCATCGATTCATCTACTTGTTCATTCTGCTCACTCACCCGAGACGTCCTGAGAAACTGCCACGAGCCAAGCACTCAGGGTGGAAATGAATCAGGCCAAAAATCTCTCCTTAGAGAAGCTCGGTGTCACAGAGTACAAACAATGGTTGGGAAGAGACTGGTCGTCCTGAAGAATGGCCCGAGTTCTGAGGGCTCTTGATGCACCAGGCCTCCTAGGAGGAGTTTCATGTATGCTGCCTCTGATCCCTGCAGCCCCCTTTAAAGCAAGGGCTTGTACATCATCTCACAGGTGAAGGAACCAACAGGTTCAGGGCCTTCTCTAAGGCCACACGTGTAGGACAGGTAATAGGCACGCTGTCTCTCCATCTCTGCCTCTGTGTCTTATTAACAGTTGTTTTGTGGCTTCGGTCGAGTCTGACTCTTTGCGACCCCAAGGACTGTAGCCGGCCAGGCTCCTCTGTCCATGGGGTTTCACAGGCAAGAACACTGGAGTGGGTTGCCAGGTCCTTCTCCAGCCTCTGTCTCCATCTCTCCTCAAATACTTGGGGTTCCTCGGCCTTTTGTCCCAATCCTGGTCTCCAACTCTGAGCCCTCTCTAGTATAGAGACCCTTCTCGCTGTAGAGACCCCGCCCCATCCTGGAATGCACGCCCCGCCCACTTACCTGGAGGCCCCGCCCCTCCGGTGCAGAGGCCCCGCCCTTTCCTGGCATGAGCCCCGCCCCCTTCTCGCCGCTGATCTCCTGGCTCAGCTCCCTTGTCTTGTTTCTTCATTTTGGCCTCCGCAGTGCATGGTGGGGGCCTGTCCTCAAGGGGGAGCCGAGGTTAGCCCCGTCCCATGGTCTTGGCCGTTCACAGACCCTCCTGCTGTCACTCAGAGGACTCCGAGGTGGGGCGATCTCTGTCTGACCTGCCCACATTAAGAGCAGCAGACCCGAGGCATGCCTGCTGCATCCCCCACCCCCCACCCCCATGCCGGATGGTCAATCAGAGGTTGTTTCCGGAGCTTGGAAGCCCAGGTATGCGCCAGGGTTTTAAAGACTGTGTTTAGCGTCAGGGCCTTCATTTTGTTCCTCCTCTCATTGAGATGGGTTGTGTGACTATAGCTTTGAAATCTTCTCCCGGAGTGTTGACCAGCATCTCCCTGCTCTGCAGAAGCATCTGACCAGAAATGGCCGAGGCACAGAGTTGGCGGGGTCCCGGCTTGAGGGGGTTCACATGCCAGCATCTCCCCGTCCTGGCTCTCTGAGGTGTAATTTGGGGATCACAGGAAATAATCCACAGGGTAGCACCGTGCTGGCCCCTGTGGTAAGGATGCTGCGTCTGTGTTGGACAGCGCCAGGGGCTGGTGCCCCTTCACCGAGCCAGGCCAGTACGTGGCCTGTGGGCACAGTGCCCGTGCCGCGGGGACTCTGGGAGGACCAAGCCCGTCACCCCGCGTCTTTCTGACGGTGCTGTCAGGCCTGAGCCTGGACCCCTGCTCTGTCCTTCCATCAACCTGGGGGGACCCACCATCTCCTTGTTGTCAGGAAATGGGCTTGAGATGCACATTGAGCTTCAGGAGGCAAGCTCAGGGGTGTCCGCGCCCGTCCTGGGCAGCTGCGGAGCTGGCCACACCCGTGTCTGTGTCCTGCTACAGGACAGGGACGTGGGCACCCGGTGTGGCGCCCCTGCGTGCAGTGCTTACCTCAGGCTGCCTCTCTGGCTCTGTGCCCGAGCGGGGCTGCCCCCTCCATGAGGAGCCCCTCAGCAGCCATCAGGTGCTCCCTTGGAGTGAGTGTGCTCCACCACTGAAGGAGCTGGGCGCCACCAGCATCGGTTCTCTGGGGCAGGAGGTGGGCAGGTCTGCTGGAGATGCGTGCCTCCCAGGGAGCATTCATGGTGCCCTGCGCTCCTGCATGCTTGCAACGTGAGGCATGCCCAGAGAGAGCGCTCTCCAGGCAGGACGCGTGCGGACCACCCGTTGGGGGACCAGACCTTCCTGGGAGGACCTGAGTGGGCTGTTCTCAAGGGCAAGGCTGGAGGAGTCCTCAGGATGAGATCAGATGTGCTGGTTTGCCTGTTTTTTTTTGTTTTGTTTTGTTTTTAAGAAAGCTCTTTTGCTGTGGTGGGGAGACTAGAATGGACTGAGGGAAAGCCACTCTTCACCCATCTACCTGCCCACCTACCCACCCACCCATCCATCCATTCCCCACCCACCCATCCATCCACCCACCCATCCATCCACTCATCCAGCCATCTAATGGGCATCGTCTGGGTCCAACACTGATGGGGTCCAGCTGAGTGATAAAGAGGCTGAACCGAGGTGGGCAGGTTCACAGGGAAGACAAGGACACAGTCAGGAGATGTCTTGTGTTTAGATGATGCCCCAGCCTTCTGGTATGAGCAGTGGGTTACCAGGGACACGGGAGGGCCCTGGAGAGGCAGCAGACCTTAGGGGGAGTATTACGAGCCCAGGATGGGAAAGCTGAGTCCACTGGCCTATGGCATCCAGAGGTGATGCTCTCAGGTTGGCTCTCAGGTTGGCTAGGCTGGAGCGGGAGACAGTGCTCAGGGCTCGTGGTACAGAATAGTCACGTGGGCCCACTGCAGTTCTGATTGTGTGTGGGGATCTCTCAGGGGGCCCCCTTAGCCTGGGCAGGCCTCCCAGGCCTCTTCCTGTTCCGGAGTTCTCTAGTCAGCCTCAGCATACAAGATGAGGCAGGTGGGTTGGTGTATTCATCCCCACCCACCTTGGCTCTCCGAGAACAGTCAAGGCTCCTGGAAACCCCCTGTGGCCCCCAGGCATCACCCCCTGCCCTGGCTTGGTGCCAGATCCCAGAGGTCAGTTACCAGGAGTGGGAGCCCCTGCCTGGAGGGAAAACAAGCCAGCTTTTAGGGCCTGCAGGGCAGGGGGAAGTACACTAGAGGTAAACAGGCCTTCGCTTCCAATCAGCGATGGTCTCCATTTCCCTGGAGTTCCAGGCATCCCATCCCGTCCAGGAGAAAAACAGCTCAATTGGGCCTGGCGGTACACAGAGCTTCCATCTCAGACATGGAGTGAAGCCCTCAAATCTCCAGCTAATGTGTGGAAAATGATGCCCTTCTGAAGCCAGTAGATTATTGCTGGAAGAGAGGAGAGAATGGGAAAAAAGCCTTCTCAGAAAACATGCCTCCTGGGCTCTGGCCTCTGGAGCTAATAAACAGAGAAGGAAAGGGATCCTGGATTTATTCTCTTCTGCAGGTGATACAGAGTCTAAGACCCCAAAAGCCACAACCAAAACTCAACTAAAGTGCATCAAAAAGGCCATCCGGGTGCATCTCGGCAGCTGCCCACCTGTGTGTCAGGGGGCTCCATCCAGGTTCACAGGTTCCAGGGACCTCGTGTGCTCCACTCACTGGTCCCCATGCTCACGTGTCTGTCCTTGCAGGCTGGTGGAGTGAGGGGGAGCGCGGTTGGTCTGGGAGCCATTGGGAGTCGCCCAAGGGCACAGCAGCACCCCCAAGGCAGTGATTGTGGCCACCGCGTTAGAGATGAGAAAACGGGCCCACAGGCGAGGCGACGGGGTGGTGAGCACGTCTCTCAGGGGCCCACGTTGCATGAGTCTACTCTTTCATTACTGCAGGCCCTGAGAGGTCCTAATGTTTGCTGGACCTGCCAGCCTCCCTTGATAAATTAAAGCCTTTGGGTGACTCTGCCTTCAGGGCAAACCAGGGTGCGCATCCTCGGCTGGCCCAGAACCAGCATTGCCACATCTCAGAGCCCTTGGGAGGCAGTTGGTCACCATCCCATGGAACTCAGACACCTTGAGAGTCTTGGCCTCTAGGTCGGCCGACGGGAAGTGGACGCTCAATCCAGTGGCTGCCTCCCTCTCGGCCCTGCTGTTTCTCCCCTATCTCAGGTGCCAGAAAGGGGGGCATTGCTCAACTGCACTGCCAGCCTGCCCAGAGGGAGCCCTGGAATGGAAAAGCTCCTTTCTCTTCGTGGGTGGTGTAGACACCCCCCCACCAGCCCATTGTGGTGCCGTGTCTCCACATTGGATGTGGCCTCCATTGCGGAGACAGAATCCCTGGCTGGCTCCAGACGTGGGACATGATGGACAGTGCTGTCCTTTTGGGTGGGAGAGGATGCGATGGTTTATTCTCTAGTGCCCCAGGGCTGCCGAGGGGACCCACGCACGCAGAGAGAGCACGCCGCGTGGCACTGAAGGTCGGTGGCTGAGTCCTGTGTAGCCGGTGGCGGCGGAGATGGTGCCCCCAGGCTGAGGGCCCTGACGTGAGCCTCCTGAAAAGCATGAACCCGTTCCTTGTTCCCCTTGGTGCTCCTGCTCAGCTTCCCCATTAAGAATTGGCGCTTAAGAAAACTGCTTCTGATCAGCTGTCGGCTGCAGCCTGGATTTTGTCTCTCTCCCCTTCAAAGACAAGTGCTTGGAAAATAGAGGCAGGCAAAGCGTTTGTCCTTGTGCAGTGTGGGCTCTTAGGAAGCTTGACAGGTCATAGCCTGGTAAAAACGGCTTAAAATTGAACGTGATTTCCGTGTGGGGGAAAACCTGATCTCAAAGAGGAGGCCCTTGATAAATAAGAGTGCCTCCAGCTTCTGCTCTCTTTTATTTATTCACATATTTAGCACCAGTACTGGGTCCCCACCTCCCCAAACCACCACCGTGGCTACCCCAAGGCTATACAATCGACTCCTGCTGTGATGTGTGAGCTGGCCGTCTCCAGCCCTTTGTCCCCTCGGGCACACAAGCAGAACCCTAAGCGTGGTCATTAGCACTGCCATCTTACTTATCCTCCACACCCCGCCCATCGTGGACGCTCGTGGGTGCCCGGGGCCTCTCTCCAACTCCTCTGCCATCCCTGCCCAAGACACCCTTCCTCTTGCCGGGTTCACCCCAGTGGCCGCCTGACAACTCCAGTCCCCTCCGACCTGCGTCCCTCAGCTTCCAGAGCTCAGCTCTGCTGGGGCACCTGGCCTTCTATATTTCTCCATGTGAAACCCAGGCTGTCTGCCTCCCAGACTCATCTCATGCCCAGAGGCTCCTGCCTGCTGACCAACTGGCCATCAGAAGGGGTGCTCCCTTCCAGCTCAGGCGCTTCTCCATGTTCCTCTCGCTCAGCTTGCATGCTCCTGAGTCCCGCCTCTCCTAAAGTGCTTAGGACAGATGGCATCTCTCTATTCCCTTGCTAGGGGCAAAAAATGACCCCCAAAGATGTCCACGCCCTAATCCTCCAGACCTGTGAATACCTTACCTCTCAGTCAAGAGGAGTGTGCAGAGGTGATTAAGCTAAGAATCTTGAGGTTGGGCGATTATCCTGGATAATCCCTGTTGTCACAGTAATCCTTATAAGAGGAGGCAGGAGGGTTAGAGGAGGAGATGTAACAAGGGAAGCAGATGGTCACAGGATGGGAGGGCTGGGGGGAGTCAGGAGAGAAGGGAACCGGGAGACTGGAAGGTGTTACGCTGCTGGCTTTGAAGATGGGAGGGGCCGCGAGCCAAGGACAGTGGGCTCCTCTAGGAGCTGGGCA